>NC_083686.1:15076287-15379318 GCF_033118175.1 Dama dama | reverse complement strand
CGGCAGCCAGAGTTGAGCGGCCCGGCTCCGGGGGGTTTGGGGAAGCCCTTGGAGGCGCGCGGGGCAGCCGAGGGTGCGCGAGCGCTCCAGGGTCTGGCGGTCGGCCGGGGTCGCCGCCGGAGCGGTGTTTCGGAGGCGTGGAGGAGGAGGAGATGCTGCTTCTCTTCCCCCCCTCCCCAGGCTCCTTCTCCAGCTTCTTCGGCCCACGCCCGCAGCCGCTTGGGGGAGAGGAGGTGGTGGCTCTCGGCGCCCGCGGCGGCTGCCCGCGGCCCGCCCCGACGCCGCGTCCCGGCTGCCCTTGCCCCGTGCGCCAGTAGCCGGACCGGGTCTCCGGACAAGCGGGTAAGGACGCGCGCTGCCCTGGGCGCTGGGCTGGAGGGGCGCAGACTGCCAAACAAAGTGCGCCGCGATCTCTCTTCCTCCTCTCTGTTTTTTTTTTTTTTCTCCAGCTCCTCAAAATCAGCCTCTCTGTGGCCCTGGTGGAAGGAACTTTTCTTTGGTGGGCCTGGTGGGGGTAGGAAGGATGAGATGCTGTTTGCTTGTGAATTAGGTAGATCCGCCTTCTCGGCGGAGGAAAGCCGGATCCTTGGGAATTAAACCCCAGAGGGGATGAGTACAGAGATTGTGGGGCAGTCGAGAGTGACATTACCCGCATCGTGCTACGCCAGCTCTGTGCGTGCCGAGGGAAGGGCTCCCGGAGTCTGTTTCTCATTTCTGTAAATGATTGTGGACGTGGTGTGGTTAGAGGCCGCCCAGAAGAATGTGTATATGTGAGGGTTCGAAGAAGAGGGGGTGGGGTGGTGGGGAACAGAGAGCAGAGGGACGGACACTGCCTGATGCAAGCTCTTTTATTGCTCTTCTCTGCGTTCTGGAGTTAACCACCCCTCTCCCCGCCACCCCCCCGCCTCCCTGCCTATGCTCTTTGCAAGATGCTGTAGTACCGAAAGCTGGGAAGCTAAAGTTTGGTAGAGGCAAGAAAGTTTTTACGAAGTTTAATTTCCCTGTATTGTAAGTATGTTGGAGAAGGAGGAACTGGGAGAAATATTACCACTAAAATAGATTTACAGCAATGCAGTTTTCGTTGGCCTTACACAGAGATGATCGACTCCTCCACGCACTTGGGCAGCTCATCTGTTCCACAGCCTGTGTCATTTTCGTTTAATTGCATCTTTGAAACAACAAACGCGGTGACTTCATAGGGAGCTTCCTGGAGCTGAGTTTACCTCTCAGAAAATGGGGCAATCGGGTTTGTTTTCAAGGCGGGGACCTAAACAAAATGTAGGACACCTGATCTGTGGGTTGATGGGCGCAGGTAACTAATTAAAACGATTTTAAAATTTAGATCTACAGAGGCTACTAAAGGATTGGGGGGACGGGGGGCGGGGGGAAGAAAGAAGTTATTGCATTATGAAACAAGCCTTGGTATTTTCCCAAATTCTTGATGACTGGGTTGGCAGGGTCAACGTGAAAACTTGCTTCATGCTCATTGCTCGCTTGTGTTGTGCTATGATACAGATTATTTCTTGTGTTATTATCATCAGCATCAGTAAGTTCTTGTATGTATTGATTCAGTAAATTCGCACAGAGGCTAATGGACTGCTTTACGATCCAGTTTTAAGTTTAGTTTACCTTTTTCATAATAACTTTGTGTTCTAACTTTGATGTTCTAGCGGCTTTGTGGGAGTATGTGGGGGGGAGATGGCAGAATGGAAGCAGGAGTTAAATAGAAAAAACATCTAGGTTAGTTATTAAGAAAAGGAACTAATTTGTAGTGTGTTTCACTTTTACAAGAACTTATTTTTTAGCTCTTATGTAGTTTGTCTTGGATTAACATTTGTTCCACCAAAACTTTTACTTGCATGAGAAGCCCACTTATTTTTAGGAGAGTGATTACCATCATTTAAAAATATTTATAAATGGCTTTTCGTGTCACAAGTAGCACACATACGCAAACCATAAAAACCAGTGTCAATTGCAAGGATGGACTTTGATACTATAATGGGATCAAAAGTTTTAAAACCTACATTATTTTTTCTGGAGGCATGCCTCAAATGAAAAGTGAATGTGAGAATTAACTAATCAGTTATTTTCAGTAAATGATAGGTATCAGTCTTGAATAGAATTTATGTATTTTTTTTTTTTTTAATTAAGAAGAACAGGTCAAATCCTTGCTTTATTCTACTTTAGTAGGTCAAGGATGGAATGAGGAACATTGTAACTTCTCCTGTATCAGTTGAGTGTGTATTTTTTCAGCTCATCTTATGGCCCAGCCCAGACTTACTAGAGAAAGGGATTGCCGGGGATAAGCCTCTGCTGCTGCTTCCTTTTTATTTTTTATTTTTTGGGACAAGAGTTTGTAATTTTAAAATAAACTACAAAACACTTTTGTGGTGCAACTAAGTTGTAATTAATACCATTGAAATCGAAGGGAAACAGTGTCATACCTCAAGCCTGTGCATGTAGGAGTTAAATCCTGTCAACATTTTCTTATTTTGGAACATGCTTTGGGAGAAGTCTGTGCCATGAATTAGAAGAGTGAGTTGAAGGTTTTCTCCTGTCAGGCCTCTGATGTAACCAAGTGTGACTACTTTGAGTTGATGTCCCTTGGCAAGGCTGGGGCCTGAAAAAGGAGAAAGGATATTGGGTCTCAGGACTGAAGAGTTAGCGCTGATGGGGAAGGTGAGGGTCTATTGCGCGCTTTCCCATTTTTTCCACTGACAGCTTTTCTTAATTTGAAACTTAAGAACAACCCAGGAAGTGCATTTAAAAAGCTTTTAATATGAAAATTATTATAGAACCTTAAATAGTCTGAGTTAAATTAAAAGTAACATAGTCAGTGTAAATTTGTTTATTGTTGCCCAGGAAATCCTATGAACAGACTTACTGTAGGTATGTCCCATCAAAACTGTGGTTTGTAATTGACAGACTTAGAGGACGAACTTACAGTTGCAGGGGGAAGGATGAGGGAAGGGGTGGTTAGGGAGTTTGGGATGGACATGTACACATGCTGTATTTAAACTGGATAACCAACATGGTTCTCCTGGGTAGCACAGGAAATTCTGCTCAATGTCATGTGGCAGCCTGGATAGGAGGGGAGTTTGGGGGAGAATGGATACATGTATTTGTATGGCTGAGTCCCTTTGCTTTCCACCTGAAACTATCACAACATAGTTAATTGGCTATACTCCAATACAAAATAAAAAGTTAAAAGAAAACAAAAAACTGGTCTGTAAACTGCTCTATCAGGAAGAGTTCCAGTAATCCTGTGAGTCTAGGGGGCAAAGTGAAAACCCCTGTCTTATTACTGTTTAGTGTCAGGCCCTGTGACTCCGCAGCCTGTATGAAGGCTGGATGACAGTAGCTAATCGCTTGTGAGGCAGTAGGAGACCAATTATTTAACTTCTTAAGGTAGAAGGACAGCAACTCCTACATGGCCTAGTGCAGAGGCTGGTGGAGATGTGAACCACAGATGAATGTGTTTTTTTCCCCAGGGTGTGCTTAGGAAATACAGGAACTGGTTTAAGCACCTGTTTAAAGATGTTTGCCTTAGCCTGTGCTCCACCACTGAATCCTGCTTTTTCTTCATTTTTCTTTCTTTGATTCCAGTATAAGAATTTATTGAAACAGACTTCCTCAGAGAGAATTCTGCTATAGTGTAAAGAATGTGAACTTTACTGTTTGAGAAACATGTGCCCAAATCCTAGGGAACATCTTTATCTTTATTTTCCACATCTGTAATTTAATAATACCTACCTCTCATAGTATTTTGAGAATGAAATTAATAATATATATAAAAGTGGCAAGTACAAATTGACAGTAGTTTATTTCCTCCTCTTTTAATCTCTTTTATATATTTGAACAACATTCAGTAATAGCAAAAACTTATGATGGTACACCCAAATTATTCCTGAATGTTTAGAACATGTAACTCACCATAGTCCTCAGGGTGAACTTGAATCTAGGTTGCTGAAAGGCCCTCTTGCCTACCAGCAAAAAAATATCTTTGGTTGCATACTGCATCTGTGCTTAATAAACAGTTTCTTATTTTCTTTCTAGTTTAGTGGTACTCTGGCTGCATGATAGAATCACCTGGGTGGCTTTTAAAAATCTTAATGCCCAGGACTCAATTCAGACCAATTAAACTAGAAACTTTGGGGTTAAGACCCAGACATACATATTTTTGGAAGCTCCCTAAGAAATTACAATGTGGAGCCAACTTGTGAACCAATATTCTAGTCCTCTCTAGAAGGTTAGCATAGAAAATTCGATTCTCACAAATGTAGCACCAGTGTTGTTATATTATGTACTTTCTTCTACGTAAATCACAAGAATTTAAAGAAAATAAACTTACGTCTCTGTGTATATACCCATCTACAGGCTTTTTACTATTTGAATCAGAATGTAAGGTATAAATATTTCCCTCCAGTTCCTTAAAGCTGCACATGTTAAATTTAAATTAATTTAATTAGGTATCATTTAAAGTTCAATTCCTTATTTCACTGAACAATTTTTTTAAACCATATTATTGAGGTATAGTTGATTTACAGTGTTGTGTTTAGTTTCTGACTCAATTGTATATATATTTTTCATTTTTTTTCCATTATGGTTTATCGCAAATAGTAAGTATCATTCCTTGTTGTTTATCCATCCTATAATAGTTTGCATCTGCTAATCCTAAACTCCCTCCCCTCACTAACCAAATTTTAAGGGCTCAGTAGCTACTTTTGGCTAGTAGCCGCTGTAGCGAACAGCTCGGCTATGGAACATTTCTGTCACCACAGAAAGTTCTGTGTTACTTAGAGATTTTGAAATTTGTATTCCAATTTCTCCTTTGAAATGAGATATATGTGACATATATATAGTCTTTTCTGTCAGATTTATAATTAAAAGTATATATAGTATTATTTTTGAGAGTTTTTGTAAGAGCAATGCCCCATTTTTTGATGCTAATATTTCCTCTTTCTTCAGGTTCTTGTACCTAGTTGTGAGGTTTTCTTTCGCCAAGTTAACCGAAAGGAGGAACTTGAGTGTCCTTGTCTGTCATTTATATCAGTATGCTATGAATCTAAACAGTTTTAGGAAACAGAGGAATTCATCAATTCAGCCTAAGTGCTGGAATTTGATTCAAGGTTTTTCTTTCTGGAGGAGGTTCTTTTTTTCCTTTGGCAAATGAAGTCTCTTAGTTGTCATATGATATGATTGAATTTTCCAACAGAAAATCATCTTTAGTTTTAACATGACCGTGCATGAGAGACTTTTTCTTCCCCAAAGGAAAAAATCCCCTTTAACAAAAACGAGGTTCCTAAACAGTTTGAGATGTTTGAAAGCTAATGCTATGTCATCAGTTTTAGTGGTATTTGTCACTTGTTAACTACTGATGCACAACTTAGAGCAAACTACGCTTAGTTCATCTCAGCTGCACACTCCCCCCACCCCCACCCCACCCCGCACCAAAAAAAGTCAGTTTTCCTTATTGGCTTACTTAGGGTTTTAGGCACTTTTTCTAGAAAAATGTAATTTCTAAAATAAACATTTAAACTATTAAGGGATTATTTATTTTAGGTCTTAGTGTAGTAAAATACCTCTCTGGAATATATAGTGTTGAAGTGAAGAAATAATCAGTATTTTGACCCAGGAGTTTACCTGATCGTAAGATTCTGAATGATAAATTCATTCCCTCAGAGTCTTTCATATTCTTGACTTGGAGGTATGATTTCTTAGGATTATTTGAATGCAATTGATTAAAGCCATTCCTCACACAGTCTATTTTGATTTAACTCTTATGGCTAGTTTCTAGAAGTGAAGGAATGAACTTCAGACAATGATTCAGATGTAAAGTATATCAGTTTTCTAGGTACTGTGTGAAAATTTACAAAAGCTAAAATGTATCCTTGTAGCTGTACTTCATGAAAGCTGAAATAGATGTTTCGTTAAAAAAAAAAACTGATCAGCTATACTTGAGTTTAAAAAAATTAAAACATTTTAGATTAAAAAAGCTGATAAAAAATTTTAAATGTAATTTAGGAATATTTGATTATCAAATGTAAGCTATCTAAAACTGTTTTGTGGTTATATACCATTCAATTGAGTTCAGTCAGAACTTTGAAATTCTTGCAGTGCTTTGAGGTATATAAAAATAAATAATAACTAGGATGTGTTATTACTTGATACATGGCAGTATTGCTATTTCAGTTATAATTCAAGTCAACACATACTTCAGTGTTCATTGTTGCATAGTTCTTACACTTACAGAGAAATCTAGACTGTATTGCTTTCCATTGTTAAAATTTAATGGAAATTTTCAGTTTTTAAATAAAAGAAAATATAGTAATGTGATCACATATACTTGTGTAACTAAAGACAAAGCAGAGCTATATTTTTTAAAAAAAAGATTTCATCTAAATCTTTCTGTTTGTGCGTAAAGACTTTGTCTAAATTCAAAGGTATTTTAAGGCTGTATTGAGGTCCTGAGGTTTAATTTAAAAATATATGATACTGTTCTTCCACCGAAAGGGATTTTAAAGAATCACTGTTGATGGACCAAGCCAGTTGAGTGTTTTTCTAATAGCAACAGTGATGAATCTGGAGTGATAACCTTATTGTGATGACCTGCTCCCTTTTTAGTTTTTCTGTATTCAGTAAGTATACATTGAGTACAGTAAGTGTACATTACATTAAGTTCAGTAAGTGCCTCTGCCAGGCACTCTGCTAGCCACTGGTGATACACAGAGGTCACATTTCCAAGCCTGCAGATAAATGGAATAGTCTGTGCCCACAGATATTTAATCATCTGAGATCATGCCAAGTAAACCAGCCTGTTGACAGGATTGACAGGATATATTGACACAGAAGAGTTGTGAAGATAAAAATGAAATGATATGTGAAAACCTTACAAACATCTGGGTTGAATAGATTTGAAATCAGTTGAAAACTGATTTGAATAGACATAAATTGTTTTTAGATGCACTTGTGCATGGTGTTGACCATCCCTCTTTGATTTAGAGAGAGTATAGCACAGAATTTCAACCATGGACTCTGGAGCCAAGCTGCCTGGGTATTAATTTCTGTCTCTGGTATACAGGCTCTATGGCCTTGTGCAAATTTTCGCCTTTTTTCCATCTACAAAATAAGGATTATAGCTAAGCCTCTTTTATAGGTTTGTGGTAAGGATTAAATGATTAGTTCATTAAAACATGTAAAGCAACAAAGCAGTACCTAATACATGTTGTTGTTCAGCCGCTAAGTCATGTCCGACTCTGCAACCTCATGGATGCAGCGCAGCAGGCTCCATGGGGTTCTCACCTAATGCATATGGGTATTTAATAAATGTTAGGTTACTATTTTTGATATACTTACATTTTACTTATAGCAGTTTTTTTTTTTTTTTAAACATTGGGTAAAGGTAATATATGAACTTAAATGTATTTTTTTGTTTCAAAGTTCATGGCCCTGCTTGTTGCTTGGGTTACATGTTTCTGTTTCTTCCAGTCATTACGTGGACTTGATATATGTTACCTGTGCCTAACTTTCACACACTTCGTGGTGAAAATAAATGTCATTCTCTTCAAACTACTTTTTTTTTTTTTTTTTGCCATGCCTTATAGCTTGTGAGATCTTAGTTTCTTGACCAGGGATTGAACTTGGGCCATGCAAGTGAAAGCATAGAGTCCTAATCACTGGACCACCTTGGAAGTCTGTAAACTACTCACTTTTAGGATCCTACATCTGTTTTGAAGTTACTTTTTAGATCGTGTGACATGTGGCATATCTGTTCTCTGAGAACGGATCTGATTCAGCTAAATAATACATTCATATTCTAGTAAGGTGAATGATTAAGGAGGATTTACTAATTTCAATTAAATTGGAAAATGATTATAAAGTAAAAGGAGCAATTTTTAAAATGAGACTGTGAACATGATTAGAAAGGAGAGTCCTCGAAATGTCTCTGATAATGTGTGTGTTGGTCCCTTAGTCCTGTTCGACTCCTTGTGACCGCATGGACTGTAACCCGCCAGGCTCTTCTGTCCGTGAGATTCTCTGGGCAAGAATACTGGAGTGGATTGCCGTTTCCTTCTCCAGGGGATCTTCCTGACCCAGGATCGAACCTGGGTCTCCTGCATTGCAGGCAGATTCTTTACCATCTGAGCTATAGGAAAGTCCAGAAAGGAGAGTCCCAGAAATGTCTCTGATAATACTGTGTTTGAAGCCAAAGGTATCTATCCTCCCAAAGTGTCTATTTTGAAAGTTAACACTCTCAAGATATGTAAATTGTTCACAGTCACACAAACAGAGATATTGCTGCAGTCCGTGGAGTCACAAAGAGTTGGACACAACTTAGCAACTGAACAACATGTTGTTATGCACTTAGGAGTAAGCATTTTGTAACATAACGTAAAATTCTTGAGTAAATATTACTGGATATTTATCCTGTTACTGTGTGCACTTTTAGACCCTTTAATATTCTAATATACCTTATGAATCGCCAAGATAATAACATATACAGTTGTCCCTTACTATTCTCCAGGGGATTGATTCCAGGACCCATAGGGATATAAAAGCTGTGGCTAGTCAAGTCCCTTATGTAAAATGGCATAGTGTTTGCATATTACCAATGCAAATCCCCCCACATACTCTAAATCATCTCTAAATTACTCATCATATCTAATACAGTGTAAGTACTGTGTAAATCATTGTAAATACTATATAAATCCTATGTGAATACTTGCCAGCATGCTGCAAATTCAAATTTTGCTTTTGGGAACTTTCTGAAATGTTTTTCCCCCAAAATATTTTCCATCCGAGGTTGGTTGAATCTGTGGTTGTGGAACCTGTGGTTACAGATGGTCAACTGTTTATCATTTTCATTTCTTTGACAAGTTAACTGCAGAATTCATAATGCATCTCTCGTAACAGGGGCACTGATTTGGGAAATATTCTGTGTGTTTGCCCTATCCAAGACCACTGCAATGAATTGTTTTGCTTCTTCCAACTAGAAATTGCATTGGGTTGCTAGTACAGAGACCTGGCATCACAGTGACCTAAAGAAGATTGGGATTTTTTTTTTTTCTGTAACGTAAAATCTTGGCATAGTACTCCAGAGTTGCTGGATGACTGTTTCAAGAAATGGCAATGAACCCAGACATCTTTTTTTTCTTCTCTACCTCCTTATAATATGGCTTTCATCCTCACGATGCCCTCATGGTGACAAAATGGCTGCTAGCATTCTATTAAAAATGTTGTCCTTCTAGTTAGACAAAATATGGAAGAAATGGAGGAAATGGCAAAAATAACAAAAGGGGAGTGTGCCTGCCAGCTGAGTCAGATCTCAAAAAATTTTCTTAAATTCTTTACCCAGTGCTGTACATCATGGGATGCTGGAAATTGTTTTTCACTGGGCACTTGATTGTCCCCAACCTGACAACTGAAGAGAGTAGATTTTGGGGATTCAGTTATTGTTTTCTTCAGATTTCCTGACACCTGATCTCCATTTGTTTCCAGCTTATGGAATTTGGTTGTAGTAGGTATGGATAAATTATAGGTCCTATGCTAGGTTTTGGGGTGAATACCAGACTTGGTTTTACTGACTTATTGCTTGATAGCTAACACATCTATTATGCTAATTAAAGTGCCTTGACCTAGAAAATAATTAAAAACTGGATTTACTGTCTGTGGAGGCTAGTTCACAGAGATTTTTTAGTATTTTATACTTTGTGTGGTTTGATACTTAATTCCTTGTAATAAATATGAATCATTCATACAATTTTTATTATTTAACCTACCATTGAAATATTAAATTGAGATATCACTAACCTTTAACAGGACAAAGTTAAGATATTTATGTCCATTCTTAAATGTTTAGCTTTTGTGAAAACTAAATATAGGCTGTGTCATAATTTGCTATTCACATTCAAACAAGTTTGGAATCATAGTATAGTAGAAAGAGCACAGATTTTAAGTTTAGATAGTCGTTGGTATGTATTTTAGATCTTTTAGTAATTAGAGTCATTTGGGGTAAGTGATTTATCCAATCTGTTTGATCTATAAAATGGAAATAATATCTACCTCAGAAAGTTCCATGAGGTTTATTCCTGAGTCATTACATACATAAAATGGTTGGGCACAACCCATTGATTCAGTTAATAAGAATTCTTTACCTTTCACCACCCTTTTCATCTATATATATTGGACAAAATAGCAAACTAAGAAATATGACTAATTATACTGAGAAAAAAGCATGGCTTATCTCTTTCTCCATGCAGATTTTAGCCTCAGAAGTGTTTTGATTAGGTCACTGACTATGCTTTGGTTATCAGATGTTTTCCAAGTAAGATCTTTTTAGACATAGTAGCTACACACTGGTCCCTTTAAAGCTAAAATGGTTGACATCTTAAGGGAAATAAAATGGGAAAATCTGCCATGTCTCCTTGAATATGTGAAAACTATGGAAACTGGTAGAAAAAATACCCACAGAATTATTTGGCAATAGTTAAAATAGCAGCAATTTAAAATGTTTTACAAGTAGTATAAATTTTTGTTGTAGTGGTCTTTTGTTTCTTAACTAAACTAATTATACAGCTGTGAAACATTTGACTGACCACTCTGTGTTCAGAACTGTTTTTGGTATATTGAGGAATGGGCTTCCCTGGTGGCTCAGTGGTAAAGAATCTCCCTGCCAGTGCGGGAGACACAGGTTTGATCCCTGAATTGGGAAGAACGCCTGGAGAAGAAAGTGGCAACCCCCTCCAGTATTCTTGCCTGGGAAATACCTTAACAGAGGAGCCTGGTGGGCTGCAGTCTCGAAAGAGTCAGCCATGACTTAGCGACTGAACAACAACAGCATTGAGAAATACTAAAAAAAGAAAGGAAAATGGTTCCTACCAAAAAAAATTAAAATATAGGTTTAAAAAAAAAACAAATAATAAAGATAGGAAACCATTATATTACAAAACAAGTAATACACTACAAGTTTTAAGAAAGTGTGGCTCAGTCGAAGGATTCGCTTGGGTAGAGATTGATCTGTCTTGGAGACATTATTATTATCTGGGAGCAAGCATGGTGTATCATTTGTTGTTGTTAAGTTGCTGAGTCATGTCTGACTCTTGTGACCCCATGGATTGTAGCCTGCCAGGCTTCTCTGTCCATGGGATTCTCCAGGCAAGAATACTGGAGTGAGTTGCCATTTCCTCTTCCAGGGGATCTTCCTGACCTACTCACTAGATAATTTTAATAGTGAAGATCATTTGTAACTTTTAGTTTAAGGTTAGAAGTAATGATCTTATTAAGGTGTGGTCATTAAGAATAGTTTATGACCCACTCTCCGTTCCATTCTTAGTGCATTTAAAAATTGTCCTTTGGTTTGGTTGACAGCTGTGGTTACCAAGCCCCAAGCTCTTGGTGACTGCTGACAGTTTCTTTTCTTCTCCTTTGAATTGACTCTTTCAGTAGGCTTGCATGCCTTGTATGTGGTGCTGTAGAAGGGAGATAAGAGAACTCCAAAATTTCTAAATTTTCGTTGATCATACAGTTTTAAAATTCATTTGCAATATAAATTGATTGACATTTGCTTTATTTGGAGAAGTGGAATTTATATTCTGGAGTTCTTTGAAACATAAAATCTCTATTCACCCTTTCCCTTAACTGTTTTCACAGCTTTTTTTTTTTTTTTTCCACTTAAGAATTGCATGGCATTCTCATGCAAATAGATGATCATACAGTTTTTCACTCAGTGAAAAGTTTTGTTGCTCCACAGGCTTTAATTACGGTAGCAGGTAAAGTGTGCTTTATTATTTTTAGGTATCTTATTTTTCCGAGAGGCAAAACATGCGTATTGAACAAGATTGAAAAGTACAAACATTAAAAAGTCAGTCATCTCTCTAGTCCTGTCTCCAGGTCCCCTCTTGGGGTGCTTTGCTGTAACCTTCATTATCAGTAATGTCATCAGAGCCAGGAGGAAACATGAATGAATGATATACCAAACAGATGGTTTAGTTTTCCTTAACGGGAAGCTTTACGTGCACTCTCTTAGTACGCTAAAAAGTTCTGTGCTTTTGAAAATAATTTATAGAAAGTCTTCCTTTTTTATATATTTAACAGTTCATTTTATTTTTTAAATTTTCTCCCTGCCCCCAATTACCTCATTAGTCAAACATGTCTCATATTTTTGACCTGTTTGTCTCCATTCTTTTATTACCAGTTAGAAATCTGTTAGTAGTAAAAGCATAGTTGAATGTTTTACCATTAACATACCATTTTGTTTGTTAAGTTGAACATTTTCTTTTAACTGAGGTTGATAAATATTTGGTACAGCTGAAGTTGGATCGTTTTGCAGTTGAAAGGGTAACTTAAATGTATTTCAGTTCTTTTATGGAGCATTGAGTTACAAAGAAACCCTAGTATATAGTAATGTTTGGTATATAGAAATTTGCTTATTCTTCTGGTTTTCTTGGTTGATGCATGAAAACTGAAGACTATATATGGACTCTTACTTTATACCCAAAGTTCAAATTTATTACCTGCTTAGAGTGCATTGGCAGAAAAAGTAAGAGCATACTTTTCTGATAACATTGTTTTAGCTCTTTGTAATTATGCTGTCTTTTATGTGTACCTTTTGAAACAGGCAAAAAACATAGGGTAGATTTTAGTTTCTAAATGCAAGCTGTATCTGAATTATCTTATGAATTGGTTAAAATAAACATTTTGGGATGCTTCCTAGACCCCCAGGAATTTATAGTTTAAAAACATACAGCTTTCCTAAAATTGGTAGAAAATAAATATGCTTTTTATTGTATCTTTTTAGGAATCCTATCTTCCCCCTTTAAAAAAAAAACATTTTCACCATGCTTTTATACATTTGTTTAATAAGTTAAAAAATATAAGTTAATTTGTTGGGATAATGTTATACATACCCTTCAGTAGGTATCACTAGCCTCCATACCTGTAGGGCCAAGAAGGGTCAGAGATAGTTGAGGGGGAGAGGAAGACAGTAATGAATGATAGATATTGTGATGAAGGAAAGGGTTCAGACTGTAGCTAACATGGACATCTGCTCCCCACCTGGAGTCCTGCCCCATCTCCTTTTCTCCCAAGATTTCTATATGACATTTCTCTAATTTGTGAAGTTTTCCAGTTTATAAATACTGACACAGTTTCACACTTTGGAAAATATGGCCTGGGCCATTGCTTTCCAGGAGAAACACAAGTCTGCAGGCCAAATAAAGCCCGTGGGCCACAGTATGCCACCCATGCCCTAGATTCTTTTAACTACCTTACACTTGTATGAACTTGCCATATTTTGTTTTGATATTTATTAAGGGATAATAATGATGATAATGCTTCCAGCTGTCTGCCTTGATTAATATTTCACTTTAGCATATTAGTCATATAAACATTGGATTTTCGCGTTAGAAGAAAGGAAAGAATAAGACTGCTTTCTAAAATGTGTCAAGGACAGTGTCTGTGTAAATGTATCAGACAGAGACTTGGTTCCATGATGTTTCTTAGAAAAATTTGGTTCTCAGTCCCTTTCTTTCTTAGTCTGTCCTTCTTCCTTTTGCCTGCCTGCACATCCAGTATCTTCATACTCTTCCCATGAATGTTCTTTTCATTTACAAGAATTATGAAAGAAATTCTTCGTATAGAAACTGCAGAATGAAAATCATTCTGTGACTGACTTAAGCTGCACAAACTTCTAGACATTCTTCACTATAGCATTAAAATTCCATAGCCTTAGTACTATTCCTTTCAAATGTGCTTTTTAAACAGAAGAATGACTGCCTTTAAGGCAGTTAGTGAAAAGACTCACACAGAATCAGTCTAGAGGGGCAGGCTCATAACCATGAAAGATTTGACCCCAAGCCATCAGGAGGGATGGTTGAACTGAGATGCCATTTACAGTGGCTCAGTACAGAGAAATAAGCATAATAAAGCAGCAAAACTTCCACTTCTAGCCCAGATGGAGTAACAGGGACAAGATTCTGTCCACAACAGCTAAAAAACGAACAAGATGTTGGAAACAACCGTTTTTAAGCCACTGGACATCAGGCAGTGAAAGACAGTGATATCCACGAGAGAGAGAACTAAGGTGAACCTTCGGATTGCTCAGGTTACTAACTTGAGAGCGGTTCTGGGCTGTGGTGCAGGGATGGGAAACCAGGTGGAAAATGGTAGACACCCTGAATTCAGCACTTACTGTGGAAAGTCTGGAGAGACTAAGGCAACCAGAGTTACCAGGACAGAGTAACAGAGCAGAGAGAAGCCCAGAGGGGTTTCCTACAGCAGGCCCTGCGGAGGGTCCTCTTTGAGTGTTCAGCTGAGTACTGTAAACACACGCATGTGAGAAAACTTAGGGACTGTAGAGGAGCCACACAGAAGAAAGAAAAGGAGCAGTACTTGTGGATGCTGGCAGGGCTGGGAATAGTGCTTGTTCCCACAAACCAGGCTGGAAGACCTCAGGGTTCATAGGGTGTTAGATAGGGTACACAGAAGAACTCACCCCACCAAACGAGCCCTAGACCTGCATTGCTCTGGGCCAGACTAACACATCTTAAATGTTAGACCTGGAAGGATCGAACTTACACGTTTCCAACTAATTTAACTTCATCCCTAAGCAAAACTCAAGAATATGTATAAATACATTCAGTATCCAACAAGATGAAATTCACAGTATTTGGCATTCAATCAAAAATTTCCAGGCTTGTAAAGAAGCAGGAAAACATGACTTGTAATGACAACGAAAATAGATTAGACTGCACACAGAGGTTAGAATAGCAGAAAAGTACATTAAAATAGTTTTTTTCTGTATTCTGATAAAACTTTATTTATGTCCACAGAAATTTGAATTCCATGTAACTAAAATAGTTTTTGTAACTGTATTCCATATGTGCAAAAGTTAGTAGGAACACACTGAACTTCTCAATATGAAAACTAGAATGTCTGAGATGAAAAATACATGGGATGGGGTTAATGGCAGATTAAACATTACAGAAGAAAAGATTAGTAAACTTGAAGACGTACCAGTATAAAAATCATTTGACGTGAAACACAAAAAGGAAAATAGTTTTTAAATTAACTGAGCATCAATTGTGAAATAACTTGAGGTGGCCTAATACACATGAAATTTGAGTCCCTAAAGGAGAGAAGGCCATGATGAAGAAAACACTTGAATAAATAATGGCCGAAACTTCCAAATTTGATGAAAGCTATATGCATGCAGGTTCAGAATCTTAATGAACCCCAAGCATAAGGAACATGAAGAAAATTGCACCAAGGCACATCATATTCAAACTGTTCAAAACGTGATAAAGAGGCAGTCTTAAAAGCAGCCAGAAAAACAAAGAGGAATAAGGATAAGTGTGACCATATATTTCTTGGCAGAGACAATGCAGGCAAGAAGACAGTGTAGCAACATCTTTAAAGTACCGGAAGAAACTGCCAACTTAGAATTCTCTACTCAATGAAAATCTTTCAAAATTGAGGTTAAATAAAGACTTTTTAGAGATAAAATAGCTGAAAGAATTCATTACCAGCAGATCAAAGAATGAAGTTCCTCAGGCAGAGGGCAAGTGATACCAAATGGATAGAAAATAAAATGCTAACTACACTGGTAAATATATGTGATATTTTTCCTGTTATTTAAATATGTTTTAAAGGTAATCTATAAAAGGCTGAGAAAAGTAGATTCGTAGGCCCATTCTACATAAGAATCCCAAAATGCAAAAATGAAATAATAATGACTAACATATTTTGGCCACTTACTATGGGCAAGAAGTTTTATATCGTTTTTCTTTTAATCCATCTAACAGTCCTTTAATTAAGTACCATTGTTGTTACCTTGAGGAAAGTAGATTGTTAGGAGGCTGAAATAACTTGTCCAGGATCACACAACTGTTAAATGAATGAGCAGGAACTTAAATTCATTCTGACTCTAAAGCCTAGATACTTCACCATTTTCCTACACTGCCTTCCCGGGGAAGGAGCAAAGAGTATAGAACATGTGATCACAGGTTAAAGAGGATGAGGAAGGAGTCAAGGAGGAAGGAATAAAGAGGAGCTGGCAGACAGTTTGGCAGATATCACCAATTCCTTATGTATGTATCGCTGATTATTTCTAGTTAGATGGTCAAGGCCACTCAAGGTGGCACTTTTCTTAAATTTTATTTATTTATTCATTTGGCTGCATCAGGTCTTAGTTGCAGCAGGCAGGCTTTTCATTGTGACCCACAGGCTTCTCTCTCGCTGTGGCAGGCAGGCTGAGTAGTTGTGGTGTGCTGGACTAGTTGCTTCACAGCATGTGGGATCTTAGTTCCCTGAGCAGGGATTGAACCTGGGTCTCCTGCATTGGCAAGAGGATTCTTAACCACTGGACCATTAGGGAAGCCCTAAGGTGGCACTTTTAACTCTAATATTTCTTTTTCTAATATTTTTTTAGTGTAAAATTTACACAGGTGTGGGGAGCCAGTGAATTCAGATGTCTTTTGTTTTTAGCTTCACATAGTTCAGAACGTGCCCTCTGGAGTTATGGAAGAGGGGTGATGAACCTCTCTGTTCAGGCAGCCAGCTCTTGTATCACTTCAAGTAGTTCTCACCAGTTGGCTGGGCTACAGGCCCAAGTTATTTAATAAATTTTCTCTTTCATTTTTAAATAACAGTTGTAATATTTTAACACTTACAAGGTCAGCTGCTGCTGCTGCTGCTAAGTCGCTTCAGTCGTGGCTGACACTTTGCGACCCCATAGACAGCAGCCCACCAGGCTCCCCCGTCCCTGGGATTCTCCAGACAAGAACACTGGAGTGGGTTGCCATTTCCTTCTCCAACGCATGAAAGTGAAAAGTGAAAGTGAAGTCGCTCAGTCGTGTCTGACTCTTAGCGACCCCATGACTGCAGCCTACCAGGCTCCTCCGTCCATGGGATTTTCCAGGCAAGAGTACTGGAGTGGGGTGCCATTGTCTTCTCCAACAAGGTCAGCTAGCCAGAAGAAAAACTAATTTGACTTGTGCTAGTAGTAACAGTGATTAAGTCACCGGGGAATGGTTTAAAAATACCTATGGATAAAGATTGGTACTTTTTAATGTGCTTTATTATGAGTAGTAAACTTCCTTTTTAAGAGATAATTTATTTTAAACAAAATAACAATGTAGTATGGAGGTTATAGTATGGAGTATGGCTGTAATATGGAGGTTGTAGTATGAGATTTCCCTGGTGGCTCAGACAGTTAGGAATCTGCCTGCTATGTGGGAGACCTGGGTTTGATCCCTGGGTTGGGATGATCCCCTGGAGAAGGGAATGCCTATCCACTCCAGTATTCTTGCCTGGAGAATTCCATGAACAGAGGAGCCTGGCCAGCTGCAGTCCATGAGGTTGCAAAGAGTTGGACATGACTGAGTAACTAACATTTTCACTTTTTCACTGTGGAAGTTAAATACATGTAAAAATAAAATGCATGGCTTTGGCCCACAGGTTGAGAGTGGAACAATGAAAGACAGTTGACCTTTGAATAACACAAGTTTGAACTGCATGGGTCTACTTATATGCAGATTTTTTCAGTAATAAATATTATAGCAGTATGTGATCTGTGGTTGGTTGAGTCCATAGATATGGGGGAACCACATATATGAAGGGTTGACTGTACACTGATTTTCAACTGCACAAAAGATCAGTGCCCTAACCCCTGTGTTGCTTGAGAGTCAGCTGTGTACATTGTGGCTTCTTATGAAATGGTATAATATCATGTGAAGATAGACTGGGATAAGTAAAAAATGTGTGCTATATACTGTATAGCAGAGGTTAAAATAACAAAAAGTCATAGCTAAAAGCTAACAAAAGAGATAAAATGGAATCATGAAAACTTGTTAATCCAAAGGCAAGAAAAGAAAAAAAAAGGTGAGAAGAAAAACAGATGGGACAAATTTTAAAAAAATAGCAAAACAATAAATCCAACTATATTAATAATCACATTGAATGTAAATAGTTAAAACACCCCAGTTAAAAGGCAGAGCTTGTCACATTGCTTACAATTTGGTCTTGATTTTTAAATCCAATCTTAATTGATTCAGTTCAGTTCAGTTCAGTCGCTCAGTCGTGTCTGACTCTTTGCAACCCCATGAACTGCAGCACGCCAGGCCTCCCTGTCCATCACCAACTGCCGGAGTCCACCCAAACCCATGTCCATCGAGTCGGTGATGCCATCCAACCATCTCATCCTCTGTCATCCCCTTCTCCTGCTCTCAATCTTTCCCATCATCAGGGTCTTTTCAAATGAGTCAGCTCTTCGCATCAGGTGGCCCAAGTATTGGAGTTTCAGCTTCAACATCAGTCCTTCCAATGAGCACCCAGAACTGATCTCCTTTAGGATGGACTGGTTGAATCTCTTTGCAGTCCAAGGGACTCTCGAGAGTCTTCTCCAACACCACAGTTCAAAAGCATCAATTTTTTGGCACTCAGCTTTCTTTACAGTCCAACTCTAACATCCATACATGACCACTGGAAAAACCATAGCCTTGACTGGACAGACCTTTGTTGGCAAAATAATGTCTCTGCTTTTCAATATGCTGTCTAGGTTGGTCATAACTTTCCTTCCAAGGAGTAAGCGTCTTTTAATTTCATGGCTGCAATTACCATCTGCAGAAGCAGATGGAGAAGCAGATTGGAGCCCAGAAACATAAAGTCAGTCACTGTTTCCATTGTTTCCCCATCTATCTGCCATAAAGTGATGGGACCGGATGCCATGATCTTAGTTTTCTGAATGTTGAGCTTTAAGCCAACTTTTTCACTCTCCTCTTTCACTTTCATCAACAGGTTCTTTAGTTCTTCTTCACTTTCTGCCATAAGGGTGGTATCATCTGCATATCTGAGGTTATTGATATTTCTCCCGGCAATCGTGATTCCAGCTTGTGCTTCCTCCAGCCCAGTGTTTCTCATGATGTACTCTGCATAAAAGTTAAATAAGCAGGGTGCCAATATACAACCTTGATGTACTTCTTTTCCTATTTGGAACCAGTCTGTTGTTCCATGTCCAGTTCTAACTGTTGCTTCCTGACATGCATACAGGTTTCTCAAGAGGCAGGTCAGGTGGTCTGGTATTCCCATCTCTTTCAGAATGTTCCACAGTTTACTGTGATCCACACAGTCAAAGGCTTTGGCATAGTCAATAAAGCAGAAATAGATGTTTTTCTGGAATTCTCTTGCTTTTTTGGTGATCCAGCAGATGTTGGCAATTTGATCTCTGGTTCCTCTGCCTTTTCTGAAAACCAGCTTGAATATCTGGAAGTTCACGGTTCACGTGTTAAAGAATGGGAATTTAAAAAAAAAAAAAGGAAATTCCCCGAGGGGTCAGTGATTAGGACTTAGCACATTCACTGCTATGGCCTAGGTTCAATCTCTAGTCAGGAAACTACGATCCTGTAAGTTGTGCAGTGTAGCCAAAAAAAAAGAAAAGTAAAAGGATGGAAAAGATATACCATGTTAATACTGATTAAAAGAAAATTGGCTATATTAGTATCAGACAGAGTACATCTCAGGACAAAGAATGTTACCAGATTTGAAAAAATACCATTTTATAATGACAACAGGGTCTATTCATTAAGAAAATATAACACTTCTAAACATTTATATACCTAATAACAGAGCTTCCAAATACTCAAACAAAAACGGAACAAGTGAAAATTGACAAACCCACAACTGTAGCTACAGATCAATATGTCTCCTTCAGGAGTTGACAAAATAAGTACAAGTTACCTTGGAGCTATTGTGGGACTCAGTTTCAGAGCACCACAATAAAGTGATCCACACAAATTTTTTGGTTTTCTAGTACTTATAAAAGTTATGTTTACACTAACTATTAAGTAAGCAATAGTATTATGTCCTAAAAACAATGTACTTATCTTAATTAAAAAATAATGAACTTGCTTGATACAGGATTGCCACAAACTTTCAATTTGTAAAAATTCAAAATCTGAAGTTTAATAAATAAAGCACGGCTCAATAAAATGAGGTGTGCCTGCAAAAAATCAGTAAGAAATAGAAGCTTTAACAACACAGTCAACTAACTTAACATTTATAGAGCACACCACCCAACAACAGGAGAACCAACACATTCTTTTCTAGTGCGCATAGAATAATCACCAAGACAGTTTATATTCTGGGCCACAAAACAAGTTTTAATGCATTTAAATGTATTCAAGTTAAAAAAAAATGTTTGGGAAATTCTCAAGAAGTTGAAAACTAACACACTTCTAGATAATCCATGGCTCAGAGAGGAAATGAGAAAGTATATTATTTGGGATAAAAATGATGACACAGTATATAAAAATGCATGGCATGTAAGCTCCTAAAGCAAAACTTGGGGGAACTTTTATAGCATTAAATACCAACCACAGAAAAGACAATATATCTCAGACCAGCTTTCTCATAGAAAAAAAAGTAAAGTAGTAAATGGTAGTAAGCTAAGTAGAAGAAAGGAAAGTATGAAGGTCAGAGGAAAAATCAAACAAAATGAAGGAAAAAAAGGATTGAAAATCACTGAAACTTAAAGTTGATTCTTTGAAAAAACCAAGCAAATGTATAAACTTCTAGCCAGACTGATCAGGAAAAAGAGAAGACACTAACTACCAATGTAAGTAATGAGAGAGGTGACATTGCAACAGATTCTGCTCTTAATGAAAGAATAATAAATGAATATCATCGATGATTTTATGCCAGAAAATTCAACAGCTTGAAATGGACAATGAAATCTACTGAAATATAGGCTGTCTCAAACCTTGCTATTGGATTGGCCCAGAAGTTCTTTCAGGTTTAAAAAAAAAAAAAAAAATGACCACTTTGATGCATTTCTTTTGTGCTTTCCTAGAGAAATTAAAATTTAAAACCTCCCAAGAGTAATGTCTTCAGATAACTATTTTACTTTTACCTAGGCAGTTCTTTAGAAAGCTTGGAATAGTACTTACATAGATTCTTTCCCTTACAAATGATGATTTATTTTAAAATACTAAACATGAGGTGGGGGCTTCCCAGGTGGCTCAGTGGGTAAAGAATCCACCTGCAGTGCAGGAAATGCGGGTTCGATCCCTGGGTCAGGAAGATCCCCTGGAGGAGGAAATGGCAACCCACTCCAGTATTCTTGCCTGGAGAATGCCAGGGACAGAGGAGCCTGGCGGGCTACAGTCCATGGGGTCAGAGAGTCAGACACGACTGAAGTGACTGAGCACGCTCGCAAACATAAGATAGAAGGTTCAAAGGTTTGTTCAGTGGCTCAGTCATGCATTTTATAAGGTTCTTGGGGTTGTTTTGTTTTTTCAGCCTGCTGTTGAATATTATCTCGAATCCTTAAGGCTTATACTCCAGTAGTTGCCATAAATATAGCTGCCACAATTCCAGATATTACCTGTAGACACCTCACTGGCTAATGTGTTGGGGGCTCCCACGATCAACCCAAGTTCCATGCTGTGTTCAGACAGCTCACAGGACTCGACAGAATAGACTGATCCCAACAAAAGGGTGCAAAGCAAAATCCACAAAGGGGAAAAAGGCAGTGAGACAAAGCCTGGAGGAAACCAGGGGCAAACTGCTGAGAGTCCTCTCCCATGGGAATCACACAGGATCCATTAGTTTACAGGAGTTGCTTATGGTTGTAATATTGCAAATTTCTTTTCACGCAAGAGTCTTTGTCTATACTATTATATGGTTGATTTTCCAAATTGATACTCTTTTTCAAAAAGGATCACCTTAAATACCATAAGAGCTTTCATCTTTTCTCAGTGAAGTTATTATTTTTTGGTTTGACATTTATGAATTTCCTTCATGTTTGACAGAATACTTCTGTCATGGTCAATTACATAGTCAATTCAAGTGAAAAACCAGTTGGAATTATCGGATAAATGTAATCACTTTGGGAGTTTACAGTGGAACAAAAGTCATCATAATTCACTTCCTGATATGACGGTTGTAGTATGTTGTTAGGTGCTCAGTCGTGTCCAACTCTTTGCGACCCCATGGACTATAGTCCTCCAGGCACTTCTGTCTGTGGGATTTTCCAGGCAAGAATACTGGAGTGGGTTGCCACTCTCTTCTGTGGGGTATTTGCCCGACCCCGGGATTGAACTCAGTCTCCTGCATTGCAGGCAGATTCTTTACTGTCTGAGCCGCCATTCCTGACCATGTGCTGTTGGCCATGGATTAAAACAGAATAGTCCTTTAATGAAGAATGAAATTCCAATAAGGGATTGCTGATTTTGGAAATGCCTCTGACAATAGACTGCTAAAATGTAGGTGTAGGTTTTAAGAAAGTTGAAATATTCTTCATAAACAGACTTTAAAATTATTCTTCATTTTTGAATGAAGAAAGAAATCTGTTAGGAATATAATTGCACTGCTTACTTAAGATTTAATTACTTGTGGAAGTAAGAGATTGTCATCCAGTTTTTTATTCACTAACAAGCTTGAATATCCTACTGAACTGCATGTTAATGCTAACATACATTTTAGTTGTTGTTCAGTCACCAAGTTGTGTCCAACTCTTTGCAACCCCATGGACTGCAGCCCACCAGGCTTCCCTATCCTTCACTATCTTCCAGAGTTTGTTCAAACTCATGTTCATTGAGTCAGTGATGCCAGCCAACCATCTCATCCTCTGTCACCTGCTTTTCCTTCTGCCCTCAATCTTTTCCAATGAATTGGCTTTTCACATCAGGTGACCAAAGTATTGGAACTTCAGCATCAGTCCTTCCAATGACTATTCAGGGTTGATTTCCTTTAGGGTTGACTGGTTTGTTCTCCTTGCTGTCCAAAGGACTGGTCCACATCAAAAAATTTTATTAATATCAGTTAATGACATGATTAATAATAAAAGTAAACTTACCTAAATAGGAGAAATTCTAAAAGCGGAATGGTGAATATTTACTTTAAAAATAAGTAAATAAAAACTCAGTTCCACTTGTGCACTGGCCACATTTCAAGGGCTCAGTGGTCACGTGTGGCAGTTGACTTTATCATACTGGAAAGCACAAATATAAGAAATAGCCATCATCACAGAAAGTTCTGCTGGACAGCACTGTTCTAAACAATAGAGAGAAAACTTATCAGATATATTCAAGATATATTTTGAAAGAAGGCTAACAGGATTTTCTAACTGATTGGATGTGGGAATATGAGGGAAAGATTGAAGTCGGGTGACTCCCAAGTTTGTGGCCTGAGTAATTGGCTCAGTTCCATTTCAAAATGGAGAGCACTGGAGAAGAGGTTTAGTAGATGAAATTCAGTTTTTGATTTGATAAATGACATGGCTATATAAGAGTCAGACACTACTGAGCAACTGAACTGAACTGGTGCCTGTTAGAGAGAGTATAAGATGAGGATGATTGAATTTGGCAACATGGACATTAATACCCTTAAAATTTTTTTTCAAAATATTTTTTTATTCTTTGCCCTGTGATAATTAAGTCTGTGTACTTTTCCTAAAATGAGAATACAGTTGTTTATGTGTGAATTACATTCAGTTGAAGAAGGTTGAACATATTTATCAACTTAATATCTTAAGTCTCTGCTTAAATGACAGTAAAGAAATTAAAATATTAAAGGGCTTCCTAGGTGGTGCTAGTGGTAAAGAACCCGCCTACTAATGCAGGAGATATAAGAGACATGGGTTCCATCCCTAGATTGGGCAGATCCCCTGAAGGAGGGCACAGCAACCTACTCCAGTATTCTTGCCTGGAGAATCCCATGGACAGAGGAGTCTGGTGGGCTACAGTCCATATGGCTGGCTACAGTCCATAGGGTCCCAAAGAGTTGGACATGACTAAAGCAGCTGAGCATGTATGCACAATAAAGAGGAGAACAGATGAGGGAGCATCTGTTTCTAGAAAAAGTCAATTTTTAAAAATGATCCTTGGAGCAAAGGCACCAGAGGAAGCAAAGTAGAAGAAATCAAACTCAGAAAATGAGCAGTAGGATGTGAAAGTGAAAGTCACTCAGTCGTGTCCAACTCTTTGCAACCCCATGGACTATAGAGTCCATGGAATTCTCCAGGCCAGAATACTGGAGTTGGTAAGTAGCCTTTCCCTTCTCCAGGGGATCTTCCCAACCCAGGGATCAAACCCAGGTCTCGTACATTGCATGTAGATTCTTTACCAGCTGAGCCACAAGGGAAGCCCAAGAATACTAGAGTGGGTAGCCTATCCCTTCTCCAAGGATCTTCCCGACCCAGGAATTGAACCAGGGTCTCCTGCATTGCAGGCAGATCCTTTACCAACTGAGCTATGTAGGTAGAAATATAGAAAAGGGTAGACCCATTTTGTCCCGGTGAACCCTGGAGAGACCTAGGCTCCAAAACATTAGGCGAGAAGGGAAGCAGGAGTGTAATGTGTGATAGAAACAAAGATGGGAACTGAAAGATTTAATATGTGTTATTAGTGCTTCAGGTTATGTAATTCTGTTGTTATTATTTGAATCAATGATTCAAAGTGTACACAGTATATCATTTTTTTCTGCCTATAGTTTCCAAAGCATTAAATGAAAATTCAAGATGCCCCCATTGCCTTGACCATGTACTCCTTCTATGGCTGAACCCCTATTTTTCTTTAATTTTGAGGAGGGAAACCCAGATACATGTCTCACATAATTAGAAAGGAGTGGTGGGAGTTCCAGTGTAACATTAAATATGGAAGAGCCGCTTTCAGGTTCTTCTTCTCCCATTTCTTTACTTTTGCCTTGGACACAAGGGATAATTAGGAAGAATTACCTCTTACCTACATGATACGGCCAATTCAGTTACAGTGAGATTCAACATCTCTCTCTCTTGTGAGCCTCACCTCAGTTCTTTCTGTAATTCCCAGAAGTGAAACTGCTCTGCCTGAATTTGGACCCCCTAAAGAGGACAGAGTTATGCATTGATTTAGGGGAAAGCATCTTGTAAAAATTCTACTGTATAGGGAATCAAAAAATGTATATAAATAGCTATTTTGTGATGTAATTGTAATATTGAATTTAATTGAGGTATAGTTTATGTTTCATAATGTCAGCAATGTTGACTGTTTAGCCAGGAGGTTCTGAAGTTTAGTTATGAGTCATGAAATCTGGAGAAAGAGGTTCTGGAATGTTTTTGCTCTGTTCTCCTACACAGATAACCCATAAATGTTAATGAGCCCATTAACGGAACCATCTAGGTCTTCAATTTTTCCTTAAGAACAGAATTTGTTTAAGCTTGTGTTTCCTGTGCTTTATTCATTTGAGTACTACCATCATAATCTTTGTCATATCCTAACTGACTGAATGCTCTTTACTTAATATTTTTAAATATCTCATTTTTATGTTTGAATTTGTTTTAAAAAAGAAATCTTAAATCTGTATTATTTTCTTAAATGAAAAACCAGTCAAATGTCCTGCCAATAGAGACTGAGTGGAAAAGTCTATATCATTTTGAAACATGAAAACATAATAATGTCATTAAATGCAAGCTATAATAGAGTGGCCTGCCTGTGCAGCAGTGCTCCATACTTAGGACATGTCTGTATTTGTTGAAAGGGGAGATTAGCAAATAAAACAAACTAACTCGTACTAAACTGGAACCTTCTCCATGACCTAATCAGGAACACTGAAAGAGAATTTAAAACAGCCTTGATGAGGGTGAAAGAGGAAAGTGAAAAAGCTGGCTTGAAACTCAACATTTGGTAAAGCTAAGATCATGGCAGCTGGCCCCATCATTTCATAGCAAATAAAAGAGGAGAAAGTGGAAGCAGTGACAGATTTTCTTTTCTTGGGCTCCAAAATCACTGCGGACAGTGACTGCAGCCATAAAAGACACTTGCTCCATGGAAGAAAAGCTATGACAAATGTAGACAGCATATTAAAAAGCAGACACATCACTTTGCTGACAGAGGTCTATGTGGTCAAAGCTATGATTTTTCCAGTAGTCACGTACAGATATGAGAGTCAGACCATAAAGAAGGCTGAGTGCTGAAGAATTGATGCTTTTAAATTGTGTTGGAGAAGACTCTTGAGAGTCCTTGGACTGCAAGGAAATCAAACCAGTCAGTCCTAAAGGAAATCAATCCTGAATACTCACTGGAAGGACTGAGGCTGAAGCTGAAGCTGGTGATGGTTTAGTCGCTAAGTCGTGCCCAACTCTTGCGACCCCATGGAGTGTAGTCTGCCAGGTGCCTCTGTCCATGGAGATTCTCCAGGCAGGAATACTAGAGGGGGGTTGCCATTTCCTTCTCCAGGGGATCCTCCTGACCCAGGAATCGAACCCAGATCTCTTGCACTGCCAGCAGACTCTTTTACCAACTGAGCTACGAGGGAAGCCCTTTTAGGGAAAGTGGTGGTAGGTGAAGCTGAAGCTAGATGCTAGGAAAGACCTAGCGTCTGATGCTAGGAAAGATTAAAGGCCAAAGGAGAAAGGAGGTGGCAGAAGATGAGATGGTTAGATAGCATTGCAGACTCAATTGACATGAATTTGAACAAACTCTGGAAAACGGTAGAGGACAGAGGAGCCTGGCATGCTGCAGTCCATGAAATCCCAGAGATCTGAACATGACTTAGCAGGTGATTCTAGTGGTAAAGAATCTGCCTGCCAATGCAGGAGACAGAAGGGATGCGGATTCAATCCCTAGGTCAGGAAGATCCCCTGGAGGAAAGCATAGCTACCCACTCCAGTATTCTTGCCTGGAGAATTCCACGGACAGAGGAGCCGGGTGGGCTGCGGTCCATAGGGTCACAAAGAGTCAGACAGGATTGAAGTGACTTAGCGTGTGTAGCAACTAAACAGCCAGAACAACTTACTTGCTGTGAAATTCAGTTTCCTAAAATTCAGCTGCAAACTTTCTCTCACCACTAGCATTACTCTTAGAAAAGCTCTGCTTCATCCAAATGTAGTAATCAGAGATGTTAGAAAAGATGTTTAGGGACATGTTGATAGAAATGTGATATGGTGACAGAAGGTGAATCTTGGGTTTTTTCCTATTGCCGTCTTTCCACTCCTCCTAAGAAATGAAAGCCATTAGGATATGGAAGGCTTCCAGAATTGTCTCTTCCTTATCTGAATTTTAAGGGCATTTCAGCATGTTTACTTACCCAAAACAGCAAGCATTGCCTTTTCCCTCTTTCAGGTTAAATTTTTCCTTTGTATTAGATATTTAAAAGATCAAAGAACTTGAATTTTCTTTCTTCATCTGTAGGGTAAGCCCATCTCAGGCTAGTGGCTAGTATACTTGTAAATGCAGCGTACATTCTCCTTTTCTTTATGAAATTTCCATCCATGAGCTGTCAGAAAGACTGAAAAATCCAGCTCAGTTTTTTGTATTTCTTTCAATGGAATCTCTCACTAATCTAACTTTTGATACTAATAAGTAACATCTATTAAGCAGTTATTATGTGCCAGGCACATGTTCAAAGACTGTTTCATGTATGTTAACTCGGCAATTCCCATTTTCAAATGAAATCATAGCACTTGAGTTCACATCCCAACTTCACGATTTACTGGCTGTATGATCTTCAGCAATTTATTTAATCTCCGTTCTGCAGATCCTCATATGTAACGTGGAATAGTCATAGCATCTACCTCACGGCATTGTTGCAACAACAGTCCTTTCCTGTGCCACCCAACAGAGTTGTTAAAGGGCTAAGTGTCTCTAGCTTAATATATTCAGTCTGTCCATTCACTCATTTCAGAAGCCAAATCTTTACTGGTTTGATTTTTGTTTTGTTTTTTAAGTTTTTGTGGTATTTTGGTTTTGGGGGGTGGTTTTTTTGTGTGTGTTTTTTTTTGTTGTTTTTGTTTCTTTTTTTGCATTAGAGAAAAAAACTTGTAAAGTTTGTACAATAGGACTGACAGGATTAAAGATTATTCTCTTTTCCTGTTTTTGGAGATATTGAAAAAAGTTTTCTTATTGGGCATTTTGACAGGTTCCTTATTCTGTAGAGTTATAAGTAGAAAGAACCAAAATTTAGTGATTGTTATGAGTATGTAATACTCATAGTTCTTATGAGTATAACCAAAATTCTTATGAATATGTAACATTTGAGATTTGAGTTGATATATGTATTTTTTTTTTTTAAACAGAGTCAGTAATTTACTGTGTGTTCTTGGATAAACCATTTCATAAAATGTACTCTTTAACCTTGCTGGTATGCATTAGCCATTCTTGTGGAGTTACTTTCCTCTATAACTTTTATAGCTATATGCTTTTCTGTTTACTTATTGTCTCTCCCCTAATATTAATATTCTAACTCCATGGGACTTGATGTTTTTGTCTGTTGTATTCACTGCTGTTTCTTTAGTGTCTAAAAGAATATCTGGCTTATAGAGGGGACTCAATAAATATTTGTTGATTTAATGAATAAAAATACAGCACCTACCAATGAATAGCACATAATAGTTTTAATAAATGTTTAAATAAATGAATGAATGAGTGGTTACATAATCTAGTTGATGGATCATCTCATTCTCTCCCAATGTATTTGACTGTCTTCTAGCTTTTTTTTAAAAATTGAGGTTTGTTGATATACAGTATTTTACAGGTTTCAGGTGTACAACCATAGTGGTTCACAGTTTCCAAAAGTCGTATTCCAAACTATTGGCTCTAGTCCCTGTGTTGTGTGGTATATCCTTGTAGCTTATTTATTTTGTGCATGGTAGTTTGTACCTCTTAATCTCCTAACCTTGTCATGTCCCCTCCCCCTTCCCTTGCCCCATTGGTAGCCATGAGTTTATTCTCTGTATCTGTATGTCTGTTTCTTTTTTGTGGTATTCACTAGTTTATTGAGAAGCTGACTTCTGACTCCAGGGATAACCATGGAAGAGACACCTGGGGACCCCTATTCACGTTATGATGTGATGTGTGATCCTATATTCAGAGACTGCAACTCCTGCAGTCGCTTTGATTTGATTTGCTAATTTTCTACACTGAAAGGGTCTCACCTAAAATAGCCCTTTGTCATTAGTTAGTTAAAGAGCTCTAATTGCTAGAAATCTAGGATTAGCTTGACAAGGAAGTACTCAACTGGCTGATCTTTGATTCATCAGGAAAGCCTAACACTAATTGCTCCTCTTTTAAAATTGATTAATTTCAGGATGATCATAGGAGTTATTGGAACTGTGAGTTAAAGCTTTATCTGTCTGCTCACATGCTACTTTCCGTTTGACTTCGATGGACCTGATGAAACATCTAAAGGATAATCAGTTCCTTTGTGACCTTGCCTACTACTTACGCACCTCCTCTTATATATATCTTCAGCCTCTTGACTGGTTCTTCCCTCAGCATATACACAGGGTCCCTTATAATTTAAAGTCAGAGCAAACATCCATCCTCACCTTCAAATTTATCATCCTAACTTTACTTCTGTCACCAACCAAGTTTCTAGAAATTTGACTACATTTAAAATTCAGCATCAATTGCTTCCTATCCTACTGGACTAAAACTTCTTAAGATAAAGTTACTTATGACATCCAGAGAGCCAAATATGTATGTTCTCACATTGCATGACTTTCCTATGTGGTTTGAGAAGGACAATGATGAAGGGCAGTTATTAATGCTGCATACTAGGTCCT
This sequence comes from Dama dama, assembly GCF_033118175.1. NCBI lineage: Eukaryota > Metazoa > Chordata > Mammalia > Artiodactyla > Cervidae > Dama > Dama dama. The sequence continues at coordinate 15,349,785 of NC_083686.1, read as the reverse complement.
GAGCCTTATGTTTCTCATTTAACTCTAGGCCAATTTCCCTTAAGATAGGAATTGTTTATAACTTGCTTTAAGAAGAAAATTGATCTTATTTGCAAAGCAGAATGAGAAACAGAGACCTAGAGAATCAATGTATGGATACCAAGCGGGGAAGGGAGGGGAGGAATTTGGAGATCGGGATTGACATATATATACTATTGATACTGTATATAAAATAGATAACTAATGAGAACCTCCAGTATGGCACAGGAAACCCGACTGAAGGCTCTGTGGCGACCTCAATGGGAAGGAAATCCCAAAAAGAGGAGATCTATGTATACACATAGCTGATTTACTTTGCTGTATGGTAGAACTAACGCAACATTGCAAAGCAGCTATAGTTCAATAAAAATTAACTTAAAAAAAAAAGAAAAGTGAGCCTAGAAATAATTAATTTGCCAAAAGTTACAGAACCAGTGATCTGAATCCAGACAACATGGCACAAAACTTCACATTCTTAATCCTGCATTCTGCCAAGCTCCTGTTTGAGACTTCTCTTTCATCCTCCCTAACATAATCATCTTTTGATTCTCTTCTTATTTCTCTAGCCGTTTCTTTTACAGGTACGTTTGCGAGCTCTTTTCCCTCCTATAGTTTTTAAATGCTAGTGCCTTCCAGGTCTCTGTACTTGCCTCTTTTTCTTGAAGTCCCTCTTCCTGGGTGACTTTATCCAAACTCATGATTTTGTCTATCATTTACATATTAACCATTTCCCAACCTATAGTTCAAGACCTCTGTTGGTTCCACTCTCTAATTAAAATGATCCTTTGAGAATTCAAATTTTGTCACTTTACACCTAGTCCTGATATTTGCCGTTGCCTCTTCATAGGTTGCAGTATAAAATTCAAGCTGCTTAGCCAAACCACACAGTGCCTTCCGTGATCTGGCTCCTACTCACTGCTGTTGCCTCATGTCTCGCTTCCCCATTCTCTAGATAATCTACAGAATTTGAACACCACCTCTGTTTCTTATCTGTTTTCAGGTTTACAAGGTGTTCCTTTGCCTGGAAGATCTTAACTCTAACTCTTGTATCTTCTTCAGCTGCCTTCCTCCACTTTATGAGACTTGAAAGAAAGATTAATTTGAGAGAGATTGAGAATGAATAAGCAGCAGTTCTTAGTGAGGAGACAAAGGTGAAAGAGAGAAAAAAAAAGTCGAGAGAGACTTGGAGCCTGCTAGCTAGAGGAATACTGCTAGTCTTAATCTGCTTGGAATAATGAGATTGGCTGATTTGGAGGAAAAGATTATTTTATTTTAGGGTTTTTTGGCCACTCCATTTGCAGCATCTCAGTTCCCTGACCAGGGATTGAACCTGGTCCATGGCAGTGAAAGAATAACTACCAGGTCACCAGGGGACTCCCTAAATGTATTGAATTTGATACAAGAGTACCCAGGCCAAAAAAAAAAAGTACAGTACATAGTTAAATTTAAAAATCTAGACTTTGAAACAGGGCTTTCTTAAGGCTGGAGACAGATTTAAGAATAATCTGCCCTGAGGTGATTAGGTGAAGTCTTGGCAGCAGATGCATTCTTCAATAAAAACTGGATGTAGAGAACACTTCTAGCTTTATGAGAGTAGATGGAGATTATATGAGTTAAAATTAATTTTGATGTTGAGTGGCATTGATTAGTGTTAAAAGAGATGGTGTGATGTAATCTGAAATTAAACTCAGAATTTTGACAAGTGACTTGTAGAGGGGAGTGCATTATTCTAGGTTATTCTAACCTGTAACACATTAGTATTCAATTTGAATAATTTACCCAAAATGATTTTACCATTATTTGTCTATAAGCATGAATTCCTTTATCTTCTCCTGTGAAAAAGGCTCCACTGCATTTGCATATTAGTGATCCTTTTTTATGACAGTTGCACAAGAGCACTGTATAGTTAATTAAAATAAAAATTAAATATGGAAACTACACCTTGAGAAACACATCTTTATGGAGTTAGTTGGATTGCCACAAAATAAAAGAATAGTATAAACCACATGGGATTGGGTTGATAAGTATTTTTAAGTCATGTCATTATTTCAGTTACAAACAATAATCTCATCTAGTTGTCACAATGATATTAGATAAAATAAAAATGGCATAATAAACAGCAGTACTCAATATGAATATCTCTTGTGTCGTTGCTTAGTATTTTAGATTTGGTTTTTAGATTTATTGAATTTATTGTTTTAGGTAATTAGATGTTTTATATACCACATTTCAATTTTTTAAATGTTTCAAAATGGAAATTGGTAATGTCAAAATCCCTTTTAGGATGGAGCAATTTGAATAGAATTTTGACTGTCTCCAAACATCAAGTTGAAATTACTTTTGTAATTACTGGAGCGTGCGTAGGTTTATTATGCTTCATCTGTGACTTGTGTAGTTATTTGGGCTTACTCTTGTTTCATTTGTTTTTATCTAGAGTCAAAGTTGATTTGTCCATGTTAATACAGAATGACATCTACTGCTTTATTTCATACTGCAGTATAGATTTACCTCCCGATTTTTAGTTTCAGTAGATTTGGATAGATTTGTAAGAAAGGTCAGGAGGAGAAGACAAACATCACTTTCTCCTTCAGTGTTCAACTTTTAATATTGAGGTTGTTTGGATTTTCCATAAGATCGTAGGGGAAAACCCAAGAGAACTTTTTGGCCAACCTATTGTTTGCCAATTAGGTAGAGTTTGTTGCCTTCTGCCTTCTAACACCTCTAATAGCTGACTTCTCGCTGCTGCTCATTTAGATTGTAACTGTAGAAGTATTTCCTGATCTTGAGAATGCTAACTAGTAGAAAGTCAGGAAAATATTATAGCAAGAGCCTCTTTAATAAACTCTTATATAGCAAGAGCCTCTTTAATAAACTTTTATAAAGTTTAATAAACTTTAATAAACAAATAGTGCATTTGTCTTGCTTATATTAGTCATTCACTTCTGAGTCTGGTGAGCTTTGGTCCACTTTTCTGGATCACCTAACATTATCTCCCAAACAGTGTATGATAAAGGCACCTCAGTGCACATTGCTTTGTCAATTAAAGCATGAAGTAACAGGTTTGTATAAACCTTGATGTCTAGAAAGACAAGCTTAATTTACTCAGCATGTTCCCTCTCTTATAAGATCCACTTTAATGGTCTGAAAGCATTATCCTGAAAACTTTAGAAGTATAATAAGGGGACTTACTTTTTTATATTTTCTTCAACATCTGTACCCTGGTTGTATTTGTTTTCTGTTGTTTCTATCGTATAACAAATTACCCTAGAGTTAGTAGCTTCAAACAGCACATTTATTTATAGTCTAATTTTATTTATTTATCTTTGGCTGTGCTTGGGTCTTCACTGCTATGAGGACTTTTCTCTGATTGCAGCAAGTGGGGGCTCCTCTCTTGTTGTGGATCATGACCTCTAGGGCGCACAGGCATCAGTATTTACAGCATATGGGCTCAGTAGTTGTGGCTCAGGAGCTTCGTTGCTCTGAGTCATGTGGGATCTTCCAAGATCAAGGCTCAAACCTGTGTCTTCTGCATGGGCAAGCAGATACTTTACCACTGAGCCACCAGGGAACCGCAGACAACACATTTATTATCTTGAGTTCCTGTGGGTCAGGAACACAGGTGCAGGTTAGCTGGGTCCTCTGCTCAAGGTCACACCAGGCTGGAATATCTAAAGAAGGAATATCTGAAGACCTGAGGCTTGGAGGTCTTCTTCTGAGCTCTCTAGTTATTTGATAGGACTCAATTCCCTGCAGCTGTAAGGTCTAAATTTATCATTTTCTTGCTGGCTGTCAGCTGAGGTCTGCTTTCGGCTGAGTGGTCTAACCATCGACTCCTTGCCATGTGGTCCCCTCTATGGGCAGTTGATGGCATGATTGTTGGCTTCATCAGGGTGAGCAAGGGAAAGCTCCCTGTCTTTGAATTCCTTTCTGGTTTGCTCCAACAGAGTCTTCTATATCAGCGGTCCCCAACCTCTAGAATCTAATGCCTGATGATCTGAGGTGGACCTGATGTTATAATAATAGAAATAAAGTGCACAATAAATGTAATATGCTCGAATCATCCCAGAACCATCCCCCCAAACCTGTCTGTGGAAAAATTGTCTCCCAGGAAACTGGTCCCTGATGCCAAAAAGGTTGGGGACCACTGTTCTATATCACAACTGAGTCAGGTGGGCTGCTATCCCTTGATACTTATTGGACCCATCCATATGCAAAGGATGATTATATACACTAAGATATATGCCAAGGTATACCAAGGGGGCAGGAATTTAAGGAGCTATATCATAATTCTGCCTACCATAGTTTTGCCTCTGAGCCCATACACTCACTCACAAGCAAAATACACTCCCTCCCCTGGTTCCCGAGCTTCCCTGGTGGCTCAGAGGGTAAAGTGTCTGCCTACAATGCGGGAGACCCGGGTTCAATCCCTGGGTCGGGAAGATCTCCTGGAGAAGGAAATGGCAATCCACTCCAGTATTATTGCCTGGAAAATCCCATGGACGGAGGAACCTGGTAGGCTACAATCCGTGGGGGTCACAAAGAGTTGGACACAACTGAGTGACTTCATATCATATATATACCCCTGGTTCCCAGAGTTCTTATCCTATTAAAACATCAGCTCCAAGCCCAAAGGCTCATCTAAATCATCCACATTAGGTGTAGATGAGGCTCCTGTGTGTCCCTTATCCGTGAATCTGTAAAACTATGAAACTGAAGAGACTGTTCCAAATATTCCCAGCATAAAATGGTGGGACACACCTGGGATAACTATTGCAGACATTCTGGTCCAGAAGGGAGAACAGCAGGATGGAAGGTCAAAATGGAGTCTTTGTCCATCACTGTCCCACTGTCCATAACAGCTCTGAGATTCAGATGGGCAGATTGGCTTTTTTTTGTTTGTTTGGGTTTCAAAGCCTGGGAATAATCCTTCAAGGCTCTCAACTCTGCCCTCTGAGTTTCAATTCTGCCTTCTGAATCAGTCTTCCTTTTTCTAGGACGGTAGTGTATATTTGCAGCTGAGTGGTTTCTTTCAACCAGCTTTTGTCCTGGCAGTAGAACTGAGGTTGCATCCAACAGCCTCCTTCCATTTTATATTCTTTCTTTTAGTCCAACCTGGCAGTGTTTATGCTGAAACCATTTTCTCAGGAACTTTGGGTTTTATGTGGATTTCACAGGGATTCACTACATTAGACAGAAGTTACACCTGTGAATTTTTATTTTTTTTCTTTTCAAAATAATCCTTTTTCTGTTTTTGCCTCCTCCTGAGATGGCTAAGGGAAAACTCTAAAGCTTACCAGAGACCCTTAAAATCTTGACAGGGCCCTCTCTGTGACTGAATCCTCTGACTTTTTGACCTTTCTGAAATTTTAGCAGAAGGTCATTTTTTGTCTATTGTGTTTTTGGCAACCATTTCTGGTTTTTGGCATCTTTTGCTATCTGGAAAGGCTGGGTGCTTTCAGTCCTGATTGCTTCCTCTTTAACAGGACTTTCCTCTATTTCTCTCTCTCTCTCCTTGCATTTTACTGTAAAGAGCAAGAGTAAACCAGACAGCATATTTGACACTTCTCTTGGAAATCTCCTTCGTATCATATGTCCAGTTTTGCCACTTGGAGGTTCTGCTTTCCATATAACTGTAGGACACAATGTCATAAGATTTCTGCCACTATGTAATAAGGATTCCCCTTCCAGTTTCTAATAACGTGTTCCTTGTTTCTTTCTGAGCCCTCACCAACAATATTCAGGTTGAAGTCCAGTCATCTATTAAAAATCTATTTGAGGCAAATCAGACTTTCTCAAAATTCTTCCAGCTTCTGCTCACTACAGTTCCAAAGCCTCTCCTCCATTTTTAGTTGCTGTTGTAGTGGAATCCCAGGGTCCCCTGGTGACTCAGATTCTAAAAAATCTGCCTGCAACACAGGAGACCTGGGTAGAGAAGATCCCCTGGAGAAGGGAATGGCTACCCACTCCAGTATTCTTGCTTGGAGAATCCCATGGACAGAAGAGCCTGGCGGGCTACAGTCCACGGGGTTGCAGAGTTGGACACAATTAAGCGACCAACACTTTCATTCATAGTGGAATCCCACTTTCAGTTGCTACAAATTTAGCTCACACTTATTACCTTGCACTTCCTGTTTGTCAGGATTCTGGGTACACATGATCCTGTTCCCTTTTTCAGGGTTTCACCAGATTGAAATCAGAGTGTCAGCTTGGGAATATGGTATCATCTGAGACTCACAGTCCCATGACACATTCACTGGTTGGTGGTAGAATTCAGTTTCTTGTGATCCTAGGACCCTTGTCTTGCTGGTTGTTGGCTGGAGTATCCCATCAGCCCCTGGAGGCCACTCCCAGCTCCTGGTCTTGTACCTCCCCATAGGCAATGCACAACGTGAAAAGAATGTTGAGGACAATCTCTGAATTCTGCCTGCAGCATTGATTTGTTTATTACAATATGAAAAGCAAATAGGAATTTTTTCCCTTGGACTTTTGTGCCTTGTCGTATTTGTTTCCTTTCCTGGCTGTTTATCCTGAGGCATTTGAAGTCTACATTTCTTTTTTCTAAAAATTATTTATTTATTTATGTTGGCTGTGCTGGGTCTTTGCCATTGCTCAGGCTTTTCACTCGTTGCAGAGAGCAGGCTTCTCATCGCTGTGGCTTCTCTTGTTGCAGAGCATGGGCTCTAGGTGCTCAGGCTTCAGTAGCAGCACTTGGGCTCAGGGGTCGCGGCTCCTGGGCTCTAGAGCACAGCTCAATAGTTGTGATGCACGAGCTTAGTTGCTCTTGGCATGTGGGATCTTCCCCCATCAAGGATGGAACCCTTGTCTCCTGCATTGGCAGGCAGATTCTTGACCACTGAGCTACCAGGGAAGCCCCGAAGTCTGCATTTCCTGAAGACGACCAACCAGTAGGTATTCTAAAGCAGTGATCATAACGAAAGTCGGTGGGTGGAGAGGAGAGGTGATGTAGAAAAACCAAACTTCAAAACTAAAGTTCTGCCATTACATTGTTTTCTGTTGGTACACCCCAGTTGGTGAGAAAAAGTATAACACATGTGAGAGATTTTTCTCCTCAATTTACTTTTCTCCTAGATTTAAATGATCCAGAGAGATGAAAGAGTTCCAGAATTTTTCTTTTGGTTTTTTGAAGCTGTCCTTTGAAAAACAGGGAATAGGCATATATGATTTCTATTTAGATAAGTAGTTGACTTGAGCCAGAGGCCCAGAAAGGCAATTTAGACGTGTGTTTGTTTTAGTTTCTCTTCTCTCACTGGAAAAGTATAATGGAAAAGTTGACAAATATTAAGCTTTCCTCTAACATCAATAAAAATGTTTAGACACATGCTGTTTTCTACCTTGAGGCAATGTCCAATGAAAACTTCACTGACATTTATCTCTTTTTCTCCTTAAAATCTCAATTTTTTCTTAGTCTTTTTCTAATTACACTGGGCAGTAACATTTTTCTCTACTATTTGGTCTGTACATATGCTCTAATGGAAGAGAAATATTCTGGTTTGTTTTTTTTTAATTAGGGAGATTAGCTTTAAGTCTTTGAGAGATCTAGTTGTGCTTTTGTTGTTTCTACTTTGTGTACATCTGGCTTGGTGTTGACCATTTTTTTGGGGATTGACAGATAAAAGGTAGAAATAATTTCACATTATTTCAAATGGCCTATAATTTTCATAATTATACTTTCAGGTCTAAATGCTTTAGGAAATTAGAAGTTGAGATAATAACAAGAGCTTGCTATCTTGAATAAAGGTTTTTACAAACTTATTGTGTTATATTCTAGTGTGAATAATATAAGCTACACAGCATCTTAGATATGCTTTGGCTGTTTTAAGGCAGGGAAAATCTTAGATTTAGCCTAGCCGTGGATTTTGATTTGTCTAACAGATTTTATTTTAATGGGAGAAATTAACTTTAAGATTCCTTCCGCAGGGGATCTTCCCGACCCAGGGATTGAACCCGGATCTTCTGCATATCTGAGCCACCAGGGCTTCCTAACTTTTAGAATAGCAGTCCCCAAACATTTTGGCACCAGGGACCTGTTTTATGGAAGACAGTTGTGAGGGAGAGGGTGGTAAGGCAAGTGATGGGGAGTGGCAGATGAAACTTTTACTCTCTGGCCTGCCACTCACATCCTGCTGTGTGACCCAGGACCTGTTTTAGAAAAAAAAATTTTTTTCTTTTTAAAGCATGTGTTGCTTGTTGTCGGGGCTTGGTTTCTTCTGGGGGAAAAAAATGCAGTTAGCTTCCCAGGACAAAGAAAAGGAATGCTGTCCTGGCTTTGGTCAGGTTTAGCTTGCTTTCTCTTTTTAACAGCTTTATTGAGGCATAACTGACATATAATAGACTATACGTACTGTGTACAGTTTGCTGAGTTTTTTTACTTATGTGTGCACTTACCTGTAAACCATCATCACAGTCAGGATAGGGAATGTATCCATTATCCCCAAATGTTATCTCACGCTTGCTTGTAGTCACTCCCACCTGCCTCTTCATGGGGCAATGCCATCCTTAGGCAACTGAGCTATTTGTCATAACTATAGTTGTCACTTTCTATAATTTTGTACAAGTGTAATTATAAAGCACATACTCTCTCTTTCTTTTTTTTTCTTAATCTAGCTTCCTTTACTCAGTATAATTATGCTGAGATTCATGTTGTTGCATGCGTCAATACTAGTTCATTCCTCTTATTGCTGATTAATATTCCATTGTGAGAATGTACTAAGATCAATTTATCCATGCACTTGTTGACAGTTGCTTGTTTCCAGTTTTTGGCTGTTACAAATAAAGCTGTTATAAACATTTGTATATAATCTTTTATTTTTATTTTTTTAAGGAAATTGAATGTTTTAAGACGAATTTGAGGATTATAACCTGGGAAGAGCACCTCAGAAAGTTTTGAGAACTGTTCTCTTTGTGTAGATATAAGCTTTCATTTCTTTGGGGTAAATACTTAGGAGTGGGATGGCTGGATCATATAGTAAGTAGGCTTATATTAAACTTTTTATGAAACTGTTAGTTTTCCCAATGGTACCATTTTACATTTGCATGAGTAGTGTGTGAGTTCCAGTTTCTCCCATCCTTGGCTACACTTAGTATGGTCAGTTGTATGGTCAGTTGTTTTTGTTTTAGTCATTCTGATAGCTGTGTGGCAGTAGCTCATTGTTTTAATTTTAATTTTCCTAATGACTATTGAAGTTGAGCATCTTTTTGTGCTCATTTGCCATCCATGTATTTTCTTTCTTCAGTGAAACGCCTGTCCAAATCTTTTGTGAATTTGATGTAAAAAATTTGCATTTTTTGTTTTCCTATTTTATTTTGATAGTTTATATATTCTGGGTTATAAATCTTTTATCAATTATGTGATCTGTAAATGTTTTCCTTTAATTTGTGACTTTTCTTTTTATTCTTTGAACAATTATATTCAAAGAGCAGAAGTTTTCATTTTGAGGAAGTGTTAACATTTTTTTTTTTAAACTCTTGCCTGAGAGCAACATGTACATGCTGCTATATTTATTTTTTATTTATGTGTTTTTGGCTGAGCTGGGTCTTCATTGCTGCAGGCTTTCTTTAGCTGTGGAGAGCAAGGGCTACTCTCTAGTCAGTGGTGCATGGGCTTCTCATTGGAGTTGTCTTCTTGTACAGCACAGGCTCTAGGAGCATGGGCTTCAGTAGATGCGGATGTGGATTAGGGATTGAACTCCTGTCCCCTGTGTTGGCAGGCAGACTCTTTTTATCCACTGTGCTACCAGGGAAGTTCAAACTCATGACAATTTTTTAATTATAATTTTGATGTATCTAAGAAAAATTTTCCTGATCCAGAATCACAATGATTTTTCTGCTAACTTAAAAAAAAAATACATACTGTATATAGCCAAGCTTATTGAAAATTATTTTTAAATGAATATTCTTATTGAATTACAAATTCTGAAACCTAGTTGTTAAGTTTCTAAGGTCAGTTATTTTATTTTACTTGTAGAAAAGATTAGTAGTCACTTTTAGGGGAACTTTTGATTGAGTATCTAATACTATTTTCAAACTTAACTCATTAAAATGCCTCGGTTGTTTTAAACTGCATTCATACAGTTAAAAATTGGCTTCTAGAGACTTCCCTGGTTGTCCAGAGGTTAAGACTTGGAGCTTCCACTGCAGAGGGCATGGATTCAATCCCCGAAAATTTTATTTAAAAAATTTTGACTTCTAAAAGTATTTCAGTTGTCTGACTGACCACCTCCCCCCAAAAAAAATTCTTCTTGAGTACTTAAAGAAGTCTCTAATGAATGGAAACTTGTAAATATGCTAAGATTTAAGGTTTTTTTTTTATGTTCCAGTGGTATTTGTGGTATTTTATATAAGCCTGAACTTATTTTCTCAGTTACATTATTTAAATTGGAATCACAAACAAATCTGTTATTCTGACCTATTTTTCTTAAACAAGATAAACAGCTAAAATATCAAATATGTACAGATACTAATATATGGGCTTTCTTCTCTTAAAATTTTATGAAATTCATTGTAAAATTTCCTGAATTAAAGATGTTTGTAACTTTGGGGATTGCTTTCTCAACTCGCTGTGATTTCTTAATGACCTTAGCTAGTCCTTAGACACAACGATGAGTGTCTCTGTGCTCCAAACTAGTGGCACACACAGACCTTTGTTTTATAGTTGCTTTGTTCTTGAAACAGGTACTCTGACAGTCCTGTTTCTTTTTTTTCTTACCCCAAACTTTGAACTTTTTATTTTATATTGGAGTATAGCCAACTAACAATGTTGTGGTAGTTTCAGGTGAACGGCAAAGGGACTCAGCCGAACATATACATGTATCCGTTCTCCCCCAAACTCCCCTCCCATCTCCAGGCTGGCACATAAGGTTGAGGAAAGTTCCATGTGCTCTAGAATAGGTCTTTGTTGGTTATCCATTTTAAATATAGCAGTGTGTACATGACCTTCCCAGAGTCCCTAATTATCCCTTCCCCCCAGCAACCATAACTTCGTTTTCTAAATTTGTGAGTCTCTTTCTGTTTTTAAGTAAGTTCATTTATATCATTTCTTTTTAGAGTCTGCATATAAAGGATGTCATATGGTATTTCTCCTCCTTTGTCTGACTTACTGCACTCAATATGACACTCTCTAGGTCCATCCATGTTGCTGCCAATGGCATTATTCCCTTCTTTTTAATGGCTGAGTAATATTCCACTGTATATATGGACTACATCTTTATCCATTCCTCTGTTGATGAACATTTAGGTTGCTTCCATGTCTTGGCTATTGTAAACAGTGCTGCAGTGATCATTGGGGTGCAAGTATCCTTTCAGATCATGTTCTTCTCTGGATGTATGCCCAGGAGTAGAATTTCATGGTCATATGGTAGCTCAATTTTTAGTTTTTTAAAGAACCTCTGGGCTGCCGCGCCCCGGGGGCGCTTGCGCACTCGCACGGCGCCCATTGGGCGTCCCGCTACTAGCCTCGGAGAGCGGGCGCGCGCGTGCCCTTTGGCCCTGCCCCCAGGGGCGCGCGCCCGTAAGGCGGCCGAGGGGCGGGGGGCGCGGGCGAGGCCGGTCATGGAGGCCCTACGGAGGGCCCACGAGGCTATGCTTCGTCTGCTGCTGTGCCGGCCCTGGGCCGCGGGCGCCGCCTCCCGCCCGAAGCCCCGAGCCTCGGAGGTGCTGACGCGGCACCTGCTGCAGCGGCGCCTGCCTCACTGGACCTCCTTCTGCGTGCCCTACAGCGCAGTCCGGAACGACCAGTTCGGCCTCTCGCACTTCAACTGGCCCGTGCAGGGCGCCAACTACCACTCCTGCGCACCGGCTGCTTCCCCTTCATCAAGTACCACTGCTCCAAGGCTCCCTGGCAGGACTTGGCCAGGCAGGACCTGTTCTTCACGGCGCTGAAGGTCGTCAACCTCGGTATTCCAACTTTATTATATGGACTTGGCTCCTGGTTATTTGCTAGAGTCACAGAGACTGTGCACACCAGTTATGGACCAATAACAGTTTATTTTCTAAATAAAGAAGATGAAGGTGCCATGTACTGAAAGTGTGCATTGAAGGACATAAATATCAATAGATTTTTTTCTCATGTGTATGTGCAATATTTATTTTTGATCCTTTAAAATAAAACTTTGCAAACACAAAAAAAATAAAAAATAAAAAACTTCTGTACTGTTCTCCATAGTGGCTGTACTAATTTACATTCCCATCAATAGTGTAGGAGGGTTCCCTTCTCTCCACACCACTCCAGCATTTGTTACTTGTGGATTTCCCTCATGGCTCAGCTGGTAAAGAATCCACCTGCAGTTTGGGAGACCTGGGTTCAATCCCTGGGTTGGGAAGATCCCCTGAAGAAGGGAACGGCTACCCACTCCAGTGTTCTGGCCTGGAGAGTTTCATGGACAGTATAGCCCCTGGAGTCACAAAGAGCTGGACATGACTGAGTGACTTTCACTTTCATTTCATTCTGATTGTTGTGAGGTGATATCTCATTGTAGTCTTGATTTGCATTTCTCTAATAACTCGTTATGTGGAACAGCTTTTCATGTGCCTATTGGCCATCTGTATATCCTCTTTGGAGAAATGTTTATTCATATCTTCTGCCCATTTTTTGTATTATTGTGCAGTTTGTGGGTCACCCACCTGATGGGTATGAAATTTGATTTTATCATGATTGCACCTCTCCTACCATTTTTCTGCAGCTTCTTCTTTGTCTTTGGACATGGGGTATCTTTTTTTGGTGGGTTCCTGTGTCCTCCTTTCAATGGTTGGTTGATAGGTAGTTGCAATTTTGGTGCTTTCGCAGGAGATGAGCACACATCCTTCTCCTCTGCCACCTGAGTGGATTGTTTGTTTGATGCTATTAAGTGTCAAACTGTTTGTAAATTTTGGAAACTAATCCCTTATCAGTCGCATCCTTTGCAAATATTTTCTCCCAATCTGTGGGTTGTCTTTTCATTTTGTTTATTGTTTCTTTTGCTGTACAAAACCTTTTGGGTTTAAATAGGTCCTGTTTGTTCGTATTTGCTTTTATTTCCATTATTCTGGGAGATGGATTGAAAAAGATGTTGCTGTGATTTACATCATAGAGTGTTATGCCTATGTTTTCCTCTAGGAGTTTTATAGTGTCTGGTCTCACACTTAGGTCTTTAATCCATTTTGAGCTTATTTTTGTGTATGGAGTTAAGAAATGGTCTAATTTCATTTTCTTTTACTTGTGGCTGTTTACCTTGCCCAGCAAAGTTTGTTGAAGAGACTGTCTTTCCAACATTGAGTAGTCTTGCCTCCTTTGTCATAGATAAACTGACTGTAGGTGCTTGGGCTTATTTATGGATTTTCTATCCTATTCAATTGATCTATATTTTTGTTTTTGTGCTGGTACCATACTGTTTTGATGACTGTGGCTTTGTAGTACAGTGTGAAGTTAGGGAGCCTGATTCCTCCAGCTCTGTTATTCTTTTTGGAGATTGCTTTGGCTATTCACTGTCCTTTGTGTCTCCATATAAGTGTTGAGATTTTTTTTGTTCTAGTTCTGTGAAAAATGTCATTGGAAATTTGATCGGGATTGCACTGAATCTGTAGATTGCCTTGGGTAGTATAGTCATTTTGACCATATTGATTCATCCAATCCATGAACATGGTATATCTTTCCATCTGTTTATGTCTTCTTCAATTTCTTTCATCAGCATCTTATAGTTTTTGGAATACATGTCTTCTGTCTTCTTTGGTAAGTTTATTCTTAGGTATTTTACTCTTTTTAATGCAGTGGTAAATAGGATTGCTTCTTAAATGTCTCTTTCTGATTTTTGATTGTTAGTGTATAGGAATGCAACAGATTTCTGTGTATTAACTTTACCAGATTCATTGATGAGTTCTAGTAGTTTTCTGGTAGCATCTTTAGGATCTTCTATGTATAGTAACACGTCATCTGCAGCGGCAATTTAACTTCTTTTCCAGTTTGGGTTCCCTTTACTTCTTTTTCTTCTCTGATTCCCTGTGCCTAGGACTTCCACAACTATTTTGAATAAAACTGGTAAGAGTGGACATTCTAATCTTGTTCCTGATCTTAATGGGAGTGCTTTCAGCTTTTCACCATTAGTATGATCTAGTTGTGGGTTTGTCATTTATGGCCTTTATGTGTTGAGGTATGTACCCTCTATGCCTACTTTCTAGAGAGTTTTAATCATAAATGGTGTCAAATTTTGTCAAAAGCTTTTTCTGCATCTATTGAGATGATTGTATGGTTTTTATTCTTCAATTTGTCAATGTAGTGTATCATACTGATTGATTTGCAGATGTTGAAAAATCCTTGCATCCCTGGGATGAATCCTACTTGATCATGGTATATGATCTTTTTAATGTATCATTGGATGCAAATTGCTAATGTTTTGTTGAGGATTTTTGCATCTATGTTCATCAGTGATATTGGCCTGTAATTTTCTTCTTTTGTGGTATTTTCTCTGGTTTTGATATCAGGGTGATGGTGGCATCATAAAATGAGTTTGGAAGTTTTCCTTCCTCTGCAACTTTCTGAAACAGTTTCATAGTAAGTGTTAACTCGTCTCTAAATGTTTGATAAAATTCACCTGTGAAGCCGTCAGGTTCCAGACTTTGTTGGAAGGTTTTTAGTCATGGTTTCATTTCAGTGCTTGTGATTGGTCTGTTCATATTTTTTATTTCTTCCTGGTTCAATATGGAGACTATCCCTCTCTAAGAATTTGTCCATTTCTTCCAGGTTGGCTGTTTTACTGGCATACAGTTGTTCATAGTAGTCTCTTATGATCCTTGGTGTTTCTGTGTAGTCAGTTGTAACTTCTTTTTCATTTCTAATTTTACTGATTTGGGTCCTCTCCCTTTTTTCTTGAAGGTTCATCAATTTTATCTTTTCAAAGAACCAGCTTTTAGTTTCATTGATTTTTGTGAATGTTTTCTTTGTCTCTATTTCATTTATTTCTGTTCTCATCTTTATGATTTCCTTCCTTCTACTAATTGCCTAAGTTTTGTTTGTTCTTTGTTATCTAGTTGTTTTTGGTGTGAGGTTAGGTTGTTTACTTGAGATTTTTCTTGTTTCTTGAGGTAAGATTGTATTGCTGTTAACTTCCCTCTTAGAACTGCTTTTGCTGCATCCCATAAGTTTTGGACTGTTGAGCTTTTGTTTTCATTTGTCTCTGGGTAATGTACTCTTATAGTTCTGTTTCTTTAGAATCTATTTAAATGGTCCTAGTTCATCAGTCAATCCCCAGACAAGTTGTCATATCACTTGAGTGGATTCAAATCTGTTTACTGTTTCATTCTTTTTGGAATGTTTATATGCTTTTATATGTTTCCTATTTGCTGAGTGCCACAAATCCTTCAGGATTAAAATGACATCATTAGAATCTTTTTGTGGCTTTATCCAACTCTGTGGGCACAATATTAAGGTCATGACAATAATACCTATGTTAACCAAAAACATAATGATAATTCTGATTATTTATTTGATAGTCTTTCCAACAATGTGGTTCTCATGTAGCCTACCACTTTCAAGGATAGGAAAGTGAATTTTATGCTTATGTGTATTGTAAAGCAAGACCTTTTTGATAGTAAAATAATGCCAGTCATTTATCTGCACCCCAAGTTGTCACATAATGTGTCCAAAGGAAGCAATTAAAGTAATAAACTCTTTAGAATGTTCATAACTTTTCCCCTCTTAATATTTCTTTTTTCTCTACTTCCTTTTTGTTGCATCCCTCTTCCACTTCTGCGTCTCTTTCATTCCCTTTCTTCTCTTTCCTTTCAGAGCAACTGATGTGGAGAGCTATAGTAAAGGTGAATAAAAATAACAGAGAGAGAAATGATGATGATATGCAGTTGCCAAACTTGGTGATGGTAGACAATTTATAAGCTATAGTTATATGTTATTTGTTTGAATTTTAGAAAACCACTTTAACATTACGTTATCTTGAGACTGGGTGATTAGAGGGTTGAGGCAGTTTTTTAAAACAGTAAACCTCTTTTCTAGCAAAGTTAATACATTTAAAGTGTCTAATCTCTTGTGTTAGCTAGATAATATTAAGTCCAAAGACATATATTCCTTCTATGTTTTGGTGGACTAACAAATTCCCACCAGAGATACATATAGCTCTTACACTAAATAGGCAAATTTTAAAATTTTAAAAATTTAAAGAAGATTAATAACATAAATCAGACCTCACTAAATCAAGCAATAAAGGTATAATTTTTGTAGACAGAAAAAATTCTGTTGTCTGATAGTTACTTTTAATTTTTCTTGTTCTTATTTATGGGAAAATTTTATTTTAAAAACCAATTTCTTTATACCTAGAATAGTTAAATTCATACAGTCAGAAAGTACGTTGGTAGATGCCAGGATTTGGGAGAGGGAGTTAGAAGGGAGAATGAGGAGTTAGTGTTTAATGGGGACAGAGTTTCAGTTTAGGAAGGTGAAAAATTCGGAGATGGTTGATGTGAGAGTTGCACAACAACGTGAATGTACCTGGTGCCCCTGAACTGTACAGCTGCTGCTGCTGCTAAGTCGCTTCAGTCGTGTCCAACTCTGTGTGACCCCTTAGACAGCAGCCCACCAGGCTCCGCTGTCCCAGGAATTCTCCAGGCAAGAATACTGGAGTGGGTTGCCATTTCCTTCTCCAATGAACTGTACATTTAGATATGGTTAAATTAGTATGTTTTATATTAGGTGACTTTTTACAATAAAAAATATTTTTTAAAAACCTATCTCTAAGCTTCCCAGGTGGCTCCGTGGTCAAGAATCCACCTGCCAATGCAGGGGACACGGGTTCCATCCCTGGGTGGGGAAGATCCCCTGGAGGAGGGCATGACAACTCACTCCAGTACTCTTGCCTGGAGAATCCCATGGACAGAGGAGCCTTCCCTCCCCTACCCGGCCAATAACAGAGTTGCGCGCTCCCAGTAGAGCTTGCCTCCTCCCCCAGCTCTCCTGTGTGCCCTCTGCTCCCTCTGACTGCTGTCTCAGAGTGATCGCCTAAGCCTTCAGATTCCTCAAGTGTCAAGCTCAAGTCTATGGTGTCCTCCCTACCTCCAGGGAACACATACCAAACACCAAAAGGCCCCTTCTCACCCCCTCCCTCTGGAAGAGGCATGAGAATCAGTACAGCTGTCTTCAAAGAAATTCTCTTCATGCAATTTTCTTCCTACTGTTTATACCCTGTGTGTAGCCTTTAGAGCTATCTAACTGGTTCTCATTCATATTGCTTTGGAACTTTGCTAGTTCCATAGACTAGTCTTTCTCACAAGTCACATTGGTATCTGACGGCTAATAGTTATCTTCTGTTGAAATTTCCAATTTAGTATAATGTTTTATGTAGAAGATTATTCAGATACCTTTTAGAAAGGAATGAAGCTTCAATTTTTTTAATTCAATAACTGTGCCATTACTGTGCTATCATATAATAAAGTACATGAGAAACTTTAAGAGTTGGAGGGGAGGGGATCTGAATAAATGATCCCTTTCTTGTTTAAGCTGGATAAAACCCCTGTGAATTTTTCAAAGCATTGTTTTACATCTTCCCTTTAACCACCACATTGCTCATTTAAGTGGACACCCCTCAAGGCAGACTCTAAGAATTAAATGCTATAGTAAACATGTGAAAAGGAAAGTAATAGGACAAAGCTGGCCTCATGTATATAGAACTGTAGTTGATGTTTTTCCATCTGGGTTAAAGTATCATAAATGTAAATTAAAAGAAAATATTAGGTTTTATTGATAGCTGAGTAAACAAAGTCAACTTTTATCAGAAAAAGATGTTTATTTTTAAAACGTCTCTTAAAGTTTAATGAAGGATATAATTACAGAAAATAAGTATTTAACATTTTCTACTCCTTCTAGTTTCTTTTCCAAACCCACTGCTTCTGCCTATCAATAGATATACATTATTCTTAATTTAGTTTGGTTAGTGTAGAAATCTCAGTGATCATTACAAAGAGCAATTTTCTTTTCAAGGAAAGTTAATTTAGGAAAACTCATAAAGGAAGATTTTGACTAGCTGCATTTCCCTCTTCCAAAGTGAAAGAAAGGATTATTGAGTTCCATGGAAAGTCTTGTTTCATCAGTATATTGCCTACACATTGAATGCTTTAAAAAAAACTGACCTTACAAAAATGTCACAACAGAGGCACCTTTCTGATTTTCTGTTAATTCAACTTCTATAGTGTTTTAGATTACAAAGCGTGATTACAGGCCTAGCTTCTTTGCTTGCCACAGCCACTTCAAAATGGCATTATTGTTACTGTTTTTTTATTATTCCCATGTCACATATGGAAAACTGAAGTTTAGATGTAAAATGACTTTCCCAGGGGCAAATGGTATGTTGGCAGCAAAAGCTGAATCTAGAAATATTTAAGTTTATTTAGTGCAAAATTGTAGCATATTTTTAGAAATATAGAAATCAGTGAATGAAAAAAAATTTGTCCATCTGATTTATGACTTTTTCCACCATGGTTGTTGGGTCTCCTCTCTATTCTTTTTACCTGGGATGGATAGAATGAAACCTGGAACTCCAGTCTGGTTACTTTGATTTAATCGTTTGTACTTTTAGTGTCTCTGGTACTTTGAGTCTCTCTTCTCACATGAAGTAGTCACCACTGTCACCAAATCAGGCTTGGTCTGCTTGCCACATGTCAGGCCAGTAAATCAGGAGAGGAGAAATAGCGACTTTATTCAGGAAGCCAGGTGTCTGAAAAGATGGCAAACTGGCGTCCTCCAGTACCATCTTATCAGGGTCTGGTTGCCAGTTTCTTTTATAAGAAAGGGGGAGGAGGTGAGGAAGTAAAATTAGAAAGCCATAATTCTTGCAAAATATCTCCTGGGTTGGCCAGCATCAGAGAGGATATGTGTTAATTTATTTTCTGCAGCCTTTTACAGGTGGGCAGGGTCAGAATGTCTCCCTGTGAACTGAACAAAGGCACTTTAGTTTAACATTCAGTCAGAGGGGCGGGACTCCTCGAGGCAGGCCATTGTGTATGCTTTTAGCTATAGACAACATCCTTCTAGTGATTATAGTAACAAACATAACAAAAAGCAAAGGTTAAAGTTAAAGAAACAGATCCAACATGGAGTCAGATTTTGTTCTTCCTGTTAACACCATTATGACCATTCTTCAGGTCTGTCTCTGAAGTTGACTGTTTTGGGCTAGGGCATACGGTTGTTTTGAGAGTTCTTTTCCTCTAACTCCTTTCTGTCTACTACTTGAAGCCACAGGACTATGTAGTATATATACTGAAGGCCATATTGAGAACTTAGATGGACAGGGACTTCATAGACTCATTACCGATAGAGAACTTTCACTACTGCAAGTGCAGTGAAGTGGCTGATGTGTAGACCATCTGTTACCTTTGTTTTGTAGGTAATATGCACGTGTCACTAGCTGAGGCCCTGGAAGTTCGGGGTGGACCACTGCAGGAGGAAGAAATATGGGCTGTATTAAATCAAAGTGCCGAAAGCCTCCAAGAACTATTCAGAAAAGGTAAGTGTGTGTGTGTGTGTGTGTGTGTTTGTGTAGGGTCGCAGAAAAGCAGCTACTGTGGCAGACTGTAGAAAGCAGTGCTTTCTTTTATCTCTCTTAGGACTGAAAAAGCTCAGATCTTCTCTGCTTTCACTGGAACATCTTCTGTATGCTAAGCACTGAAAATATCATAGTGATTAAAACTGAAAATCTTGCCTATCTCTCTAGAACTTACAGTCCAGTGTGGAAAATACCTGTTAATAAAATACTTATATAAACAAATGTGAAAAATGCAATCATGACAAGGACTACCAGGGAGGGAAGTCAGTTGACTATGAGAGCCTAGAGTAGGAGGTTTTGACCTGGTGAAGAGGAAGCAAAAGAAGACTTCCCTGTAAAAGTCACCCCTGAGCTTAGACCTGAGAAAAGAAAAGTTAACCAGGCAAGAGGGAGGGAAAAACATTCCTGGCAGGAAGAATTATATGTGCATCCCCGGAATAATGAAAACTGAATAACTAGTATGATGCTGCCTGATGAGGTGGTTACCTGGTGCAAATGGTTGTGTGACATTTTGGAACTAGAAAATTTACAGAGTGAATCACCGTTTATTTCTTCAAAACCATTTGATACTGTGCTGAAAAGCTCCACACGAAGATGGTGTTTGCCATTTATACCTTATGTCCAACTCTAGTTTAGAATAATAGATAAAGAAACCAAACTTCATCTAAACTTCATCTAAAGGAAGAATTCTGCAACTCCTGCAGCTCAATTCCAGAAAAATAAATGACCCAATCAAAAAATGGGCCAAAGAACTAAACAGACATTTCTCCAAAGAAGACATACAGATGGCTAACAAACACATGAAAAGATGCTCCACATCACTCATTATCAGAGAAATGCAAATCAAAACCTCAGTGAGGTACCATTACACGCCAGTCAGGATGGCTGCTATCCAAAAGTCTACAAGCAATAAATGCTGGAGAAGGTGTGGAGAAAAGGGAACCCTCTTACACTGTTGGTGGGAATGCAAACTAGTACAGCCGCTATGGAGAACAGTGTGGAGATTTCTTAAAAAACTGGAAATAGAACTGCCATATGACTCAGCAATCCCACTTCTGGGCATACACACCGAGGAAACCAGATCTGAAAGAGACACGTGCACCCCAGTATTCATTGCAGCACTGTTTATAATAGCCAGGACATGGAAGCAACCTAGATGCCCATCAGCAGACAAATGGATAAGGAAGCTGTGGTACATATACACCATGGAATATTACTCAGCCATTAAAAAGAATTCATTTGAATCAGTCCTAATGAGATGGATGAAGCTGGAGCCCATTATACAGAGTGAAGTAAGCCAGAAAGATAAAGACCAATACAGTATACTAACACATATATATGGAATTTAGAAAGATGGTAACGATAACCCTATATGCAAGACAGAAAAAGAGACACAGATGTATAGAACAGACTTTTGGACTCTGTGGGAGAAGGCGAGGGTGGGATGTTTCAAGAGAACAGCATCGAAACATGTATATTATCAAGGGTGAAACAGATGACCAGCGCAGGTTGGATGCATGAGACAAGTGGTCAGGGCTGATGCACTGGGAAGACCCAGAGGGATCGGGTGGAGAGGGAGGTGGGAGGGGGGATTGGAATGGGGATACATGTAAATCCATGGCTGATTCATGTCAATGTATGGCAAAAACCACTACAATATTGTAAAGTAATTAGCCTCCAACTAATAAAAATAAATGGAAAAAAAAAAAGAAAGAATTCAACTTTAAAATCTATTTTAATTAATTGATCTGAAGTTAAATGGTTCTGTGAAGACCTACAAGACCTTCTAGAATTAACACCAAAAAGAGATGTTCTTTTCATTACATGGGACTGGAATGCAAAATTAGGAAGTCAAGAGATAGCTGGAGTAACAGGCAAGTTAAGCCTTGGAGTATAAAATTAAGTGGTGGAAAAGGCCAACAGAATTTTGCTGGGAGAACACACTGGTCATAGCAAACACCCTCTTCCAACAACACAAGTGATAACTCTACACATGGACATCCAGATGGTCAATACCAAAATCAGATTGATGATGTTCTTTGCAGCTTAAGATGGAAAAACTCTATACAATCAGCAGAAACAAAACTGGAAGCTGACTGTGGCTCAGATCATGAACTCCTTATTGCAAAATTCAGACTTAAATTGAAAGAAATAGGCCATTCAGGTATGACCTAAATGAAATCCCTTACATTATACTGTGGCAGTGACAAATAAATTCGAGGGATTAGCTCTGATAGAGTGCCTGAAGCACTATGGCTAGAGGTTCATAACACTGTACAAGAGATGGTGATCAAAACCATCCCCAAGTAAAGGAAATGCAGAAAGGCAAAATGGTTGTCTGAGGAAGCCTTACAAGTAGCTGAGAAAAGAAGAGAAGCGAAAGGTAAAGGAGAAAAGTAAAGATTTACCCATCTGAGTGCAGAGTTCCAAGGAATAGCAAGGAGAGATAAGAAAGCCTTCCTAAGTGATCAGTGCAAAGAAATAGAGGAAAGCAATAGAATGGGAAAGACTAGAGATCTCTTCGAGAAAATTAGAGATACCAAGGGAACATTTCATGCAAAGATGAGCACAATAAAGGAAAGAAATGGTATGGACCTAACAGAAGCAGAAGTTATTAAGAGGAGCTGGCAAGAATACACAGAAGAACTATATGAAAAAGATCTCAATGAGCCAGATAACCAATATGGTGTGACCACTCACCTAGAGCCAGACATCCTGGAATGCAAAGTCAAGTGGGCCTTAGGAAGCATCACTGCAAACAAAGCTAGTGGAGGTAATGGAATTCCAGCTGAGCTATTTCAAATCCTAAAAGATGATGCTGTGAAAGTGCTGCACTCAATATGCCAGCAAATTTGGAAAATTCAGCAGTGGCCACAGGACTGGGAAAGGTCAGTTTTCATTCCAGTCCCAAAGAAAGGCAATGCCAAAGAATGCTCAAACTACTGCATAGTTGCACTCATCTTATATGCTAGCAAAGTAATGTTCAAAATTCTCCAAGCAAGTCTTCAGCAGTACATGAGCCAAGAACTTCCAGATGTTCAAGCTGGATTTACAAAAGGCAAAGGAACCAGAGATCAAATTGCCAAAATCCGTTGGATGATAGAAAAAGCAAGTGAACTCCAGAAAAACATCAACTTCTGCATCATTGACTATGCCATACCCTTTGTGTGGATCTAGGCAAATTGTGGAAAATTCTTTAAGAGATGGGAATACCAGACCACCTGACCTGCATCCTGAGAAATCTGTGTGCAGGTCAAGAAGCAATAGTTAGAACTGGACATGGAACAACAGACTGGTTGCAATTCAGAAAGGAGTACGTCAAGGCTGTATGTTGTCACCTTGCTTATTTAACTTATATGCAGAGGACATCATGTGAAATGCTGGGCTGGATGAAGCACAAGCTGGAATCAAGATTGCTGGGAGAAATATCAATAACCTCAGATATGCAGATGACACCACCCTTATGGCAGAAAGTGAAGAGGAACTAAAAAGCCTTTTGATGAAAGTGAAAGAGGAGAGTGAAAAAGCTGGGTTAAAACTCAACATTCAAAAAGCAAAGATCATGTCATCCAGTCCCATCACTTCATGGCAAATAGATGGAGAAACAATGAAAACAGTGACAGACTTTATTTTCTTGGGCTCCAAAATCACCTCACATGGTGACTGCAGCCATGGAATTAAAAGATGGTTTCTCCTTGAAAGAAAAGCTATGACCAACCTAACAGTATATTAAAAAGCAGAGACGTTATTTTGCTGACAAAGGTGTGTGTAGTCAAAGCTATGATTTTTCCAGTAGTCATGTATGGATGTGAGAGTTGGGACTATAAAGAAACCTGAGCACTGAAGAATTGATGCTTTTGAAATGTGGTGTTGGAGAAGACTCCTGAGAGTCCCTTGGACTGCAAGGAGATCCAATGAGTCAATCCTAAAGGAAATCAGTCCTGAATATTCATTGGAAGGACTGATGTTGAAGCTGAAGCTCCAATACTTTGGCCACCTGATGCGAAGAGGTGACTCACTGGAAAAGACCCTGATGCTGGGAAGGATTCAGGGCAGGAGGAGAAGAGGGTGATAGAGAATGAGATGGTTGGACAGCATACCAACTTGATGGACATGAGTATGAGTAAGCTCTGGGGAATATTGTAGGACAGGGAAGCTTGGCGTCCTATGGTCCATGGGGTAGCAAAGAGTCAGACATAACTGAGGGACTGAACAACAAAAACAGTTAATTAAGCACAAAAATCGTAACAGAAATAGGGGAGGATTTGAGGATAGTCAAAGTTCTCAAAGTGGATTCCCTGGAGGGGTAACACCCGTGTCACCTGAAGCCTTGTTAAATATGCAGATACTTAGGCTCACCCTAGACCCACCAAACAGGAAATCCTCTGGGTGGAGGCCCGCCTTTTGTGTTTTAGCAAATCTTTAAGGATGTTCTGATGCATGTTAAAGTTTGAGGGCCATTATACAGTTGAATTGCTGAAGACCAGGAGCCATGGGAACCTTTTGAAAGGTCTAGAGGTTAGGTGGCTGCTGATTGAGTAAGGAAAGTCAGGAGCACAGAGAAAGAGTGAGGGTAGATGGTGATGCTTTGGTTTTGCTGCTGTCGTTTTCCAATCCAGAGGCAGGAACTTAAAACAAGGTTAGGACCCACCCCATTCTTTTATCCCCTGGAGTAGGAAATGGCAACTCACTCCAGTATTCTTGCCTGGAAAATTCAGTGGGTAGATAGAGGAGCTTAGCAGGTTATAGTCCATGGGGTTTCAAAGAGTCAGACAACAGCTGAGCGACTAAGCACAGGAGGACGGTTCTTCTATAACCTAGAGATTTGACAATCTTTGATTAGAGTTAGGATTCATTTAAAGGAAATTTATTCCTTTTATCTAACACGACTTACTTAGAACCTGGTTATTTTCAGTGGACCTTGTTTGCTTCATTTTAATTTTTCAGAGAATTTTCAGAAAAGTATTGGCCCTCTGGAGTATGGAGCAGGTAGCTCTGCTGCAAAGGTGTTTTTGAAGGAAGGATATGTTGGTGGCATTACTCAGCTAATTAACAACAGTCCATTAATGTTGAAAAAGCATCTCCTACTTGTGAGGTATTGTTTGGAAGATTCCAATAAGTAGAGGGTGTTGCTTGCCCTTAAGGGATACGCACCGAATAGCCAGGTGCATGTGGAAAGTTTACGACTTCAAAAGCAGTGTGCCAGATGTGTGCTAGAGACAGGAAGTACTAGGGATGTTCAGAGGAGGGAGAAATCATGCCTTTTTTCATTATGCTAATAGGGAGATCACTGCCCTGCCGGTGACTCAGAATATAAAGCATCTGGCACACTGTGAGTACCTAAAGGTTTCCTTCTTTCAAATTTTGTAACATTAATAGAGATTGAAACTTCCCCAGTGGCTCAGACAGTAAAGAATCTGCCTGCGCTGCAGGAGATCTGGGTTCGATCCCTGGGTCGGGAAGATCCCCTGGAGGAGGGAATGGCTCCCCACTCCAGTATTCTTGCCTGGAGAATCCCATGGACAGAGGAGCCTGGTGGGCTACTGTCCTTAGGTTGCAAAGAGTCGGACACGACTGAGTAACTAACACTTGCACTTTCAATAGAGATCAAACATCTGAATATTAAGTCTTTGTCATTGAGATGCAGTTATTGCGTAACATATTGGCCCATTACAATAAAGAGATTTACTGGATGTATTCATAAAATTAATTGTGAGGCAGCTATATCTTAAACACTGCCCAGTGGGATCTCGTTATCATAAAGCCTTCTGTTCAACTCACAGAATAACATCAGTGATACAGAGAAATTGAATTTGTGTTCTCTGGCAGTCTGGAGATTACCAACTCTTATGATTGCCAGTTGGAATTTTCTAATTATTTGGAGGAAACTCGTGCTTATTTGATTTAGTTTATCTGAAATCTAAGGGCTTCCCACATAGCCCTGTAGTTAAGAATCCACTTGCAATATAGGAGATGTGGGTTCGATCCCTGGGTTGGAAAGATCTCCTGGAGTTGGAAATGGCAACCCCCTCCAGCATTCTTGCCTGGGAAATCCCATGAACAGAGGAGCCTGACAGGCTACAGTCCATGGGATCTCAAAGAGTTGGACACGGCTGAGTGACTCAGCACAGCACATCTGAAATCTCTGGTTTTTCATTCCTTTTATTTGGTAGCACACTGTCTTTTTTTTTTTTTTAGCAGTGTCTTCTTGCCACAAGTTCTTCTTCTAACTGTTTTAACAAACTGAAATAAAAATAACTTTTGTTTGCTTATTTTGTGGATGACTGGTGTTTGTCTTGGTAGACACACTTTTGAATAATGCTGAGAACACTATGGGGAACAAAGCAGGTAAAATACAGTGGTCTCCAAGAAATTTGTTTTTTTTTTTGAAATTTGTTCTTTTTATATTGTGTTTTCTCCTCTAGATTTTCTTTGTCCTTTTGTGTCTGTTATGTAATCTCTTAGTTCTTATGGATTTTTTTTCCCTTTATTTTGTTGAACTTGTATGTTGCTACTGTGTCTTTTCCAGTGCAAATTGACATTCCTATTAGTATAAATAAAGGCTGAAAATAAGCATTTCTACTGGGGGATTATTGAACATAAGGTCAAGAAAAGTATTTCTTCATGTTCTTGAGACTTCTAGTAATTTGAGTCCTTTTTAAAAACAAAACTGTTGTGGTAAATATTTATAGAATAATGATATCTAAGCATGACCTTGTTGAAAGATATCATATTCAAATGTGATTCCAAACATCTTGATGATGGTGATGATGATAAGTGGTTCTTTTGTTATAAGTTCCTTAGTGTTACTGTCTTGTGAATATTAAAACAAGATCAGTGTGATTACTTTTTAGAGTTTTTTGAGATTTTTGTCACAGCCTTGCCACATGATCTAGTTTTTGTAATATCCTATAGGATATTTGTGGGAATTTGGAAAGAATGTGTTTTTTCTATTTCTAAGGTATAACTTAAGCTTGTTAGATGTTTGTGCTTTTGAATTTTTTTCTATATCCTTATTGCTTGGCATTCTTGCTCTGTCAAATTCTTAGGGAAAGTTTAAAATTTTCACTATAATGATGTTTTTGTCTGTCTTCTTATTTCATGTTTTTGTGCTATTTTATGATACATATAATGGCTGATGACTAATTTAAATGGACTGGATCTTTTTTCACTGTAAAATAAACTTCCCCCTCTCCCATTTTTACTACTCATCGCCTAAAATCCTATCCCTCTGCTCTTAATAGTGTCACCTCTTCTTCCTTGCCATTTACCTAGTATGTTTTTTATCCTTCCTTAATTTTCAAATAATTTGTATTGTAACTTAGATAGCACTTGTAAATAATAAGATAGCTGAATTTTACCTTTTTGCCTCAGTAATTTCTTAATTAGGAAATTAAATGTGGCCATGGAAATAAAAGTTCTGGAGGAATTTCATAATCAGAGGTCCACTTGTATCATGACTTCTAATTATATATATATTTCTCAGTTCATCTTATTAATTGATTGGGAAAGCTTATATCTGAAAATATATACATACTTAAGATTTTAGCTTTTACATCATGGATGAACTCATGCAGGGGCTCATGATAATTAAGTTCTGGATAATTAAAAACAAAACTGTTCTCACATGCATTCTGGATAATCTTTAGAAATGAAATTGTTGCTGTGTTGGAAGTTTTAGCTTACAGTTACAAATTCTGATAAAGATGACTTATCTTTTTTTCTTTTATGAATCATACATTCAATGTCATATCTAAGAAATCTTTGTCCAACTCAGAGTCACAATTAGTGTCTCCTATACTTTCTTTGGGCTTCCTTGGTGGCTCAGTGGTAAATAACTCATCTGCCAATGCAGGAGGCACGGGTTTGATCCCTGGGTCAGGAAGATCCCTTGGGGAAGGAAATGGCAACCCCCTCCGGGTATAGCCTGGGAAATCCCATGGACAGAGGAGCCTGGAGGGCTGCAGTCCATGGGGTCACAATAGAGTCAGATATAACAGCAACTAAACAACAACATGCTTTCTTCTAGAACTTTTATGCTTCTAAGAATCAAAATTTTTTCTGCATCTACTGAAACATATGGCTTTGATTCTTTAGTGTGTAGTAAAGAAATAAAAGCAAAAATAAGCAAAAGGGACCTAATCAAATACTCATAAGCTTTTGCAAAACAAGGGAAGTAATAAATAAAAGTAAAAAGACAACCTTTGGACTGAGAAAATATTTGCAAATGATGTGACTGACAAGAGCTTAATTTCCAAAATACACAAACAGCTTATACAACCTAATTTAAAAATGACCAACCTAAATAGACATTTCTCCAAAAAAGGCATTCAGTTCAGTTCTATTCAGTCATTCAGTCATGTCTGACTCTTTGCAACCCCATGGACTGCAGCATGCCAGGCTTCCCTGTCCATCACCAACTCCTGGAGCTTAACTCAAACTCATGTCCATCGAGTCAGTGATGCCATCCAACCATCTCATCCTCTGTTGTCCCCTTCTCCTCCTGCCTTCAATCTTTCCCAGAATCAGGGTCTTTTCAGTTCTTCACATCAGGTGACCAAAGTACTGGAGTTTCAGCTTCAGCATTGGACCTTCCAATGAATATTCAGTAGTAATTTCCTTTAGGATTGACTGGTTGGATCTTCTTGCAGGTCAAGGGACTCTCAAGAGTCTTCTCTAACACCACGGTTCGAAAGCATCAATTCTTCGGTGCTCAGCTTTCTTCATAGTCCCAACTTTCACATCCATACATGACTACTGGAAAAACCATAGCTTTGACTGGATGGACCTTTGTTGGCAATGTCTCAGCTTTTTAATGCTGTCTAGGTTTGTCCCAGCTTTTCTTTCAAGGAGCAAGCGTCTTTTAATTTCATGGCTGCAGTCATCATCTGCAATGATTTTGGAGCTGCCAAAAATAAAAGTCTCTCACTGTTTCCACTGTTTCCCCATCTATTTGTCATGAAGTGACGGGACCAGATGCCATGATCTTAGTTTTCTGAATGTTGAGTTTTAAGCCAGCTTTGTCACTCTCCTTTTTCACTTTCATCAAGAGGCTCTTTAGTTCTTCTTTGCTTTTTGCCATAAGTGGTTATATCTGCATATCTGATATTTCTCCCAGCAATCTTGATTCCAGCTTGTGCTTCATCCAGCCTGCATTTCGCATGATGTACTCTGCATATAAGTTAAGTAAGCAGGGTGACAATATGCAGCCGTGACGTACTCCTTTCCTAATTTGGAACCGGCCTGTTGTTCGATGTCCAGTTCTAATTGTTGCTTCTTGACCTGCATACAGATTGCTCAGGAGGCAAGTCAGGTGGTTTGCTATTTCCATCTCTTTAAGAATTTTCCCCAGTTTGTTGTGATCCACACAGTCAAAGGCTTTGGCATAGTCAATAAGGCAGAAGACATACAGATGGCCAAAGACATATGAAAGCATGCTCAACATCACTAATTATTAAGAAACACAAATCAAAACTACAATGAGATACCACCTCACACCAGTCAGAATGGCTATGATTAAAAATTCTGTAAGTAACAACTGATGGAGAAAGTATGGAGTACAGGGAACACTTTGCACTGTTGGTGGGAATGTGAATTGGACAGCCACTATCAGAACAGTATGGAGGTTCCTCAAAAAACTAAAAATTGCCATATGATCCTGCAATCCCACTCCTGGGCATATGTTTGGAAGAAGCTCTGATTCAAAAAAATACACATGCTCCAATGTTCATAGCTGCACTATTTACAATAGCCAAGCAACCTAGGTGTCCATTGACAGATGAATGGGTAAAAAATGTGATACATGTGTATACATGCGTACAAATACACACACAATAAAATATTACTCAGCCATAAAAGAAGAATGAAATAATGCCATTTACAGCCTCATGGATGGACCTGGAGATGATCCATCTTAATCACCTGGGGATGATTTAGCAAAGTGAGTCAGAAAGAAAAAGACAAATGCCATACGATATGACTTATATACGGAACCTAAAATATGACACAGACAAGTCTATGAAACAGAAACAGATCCACAGACATGGAGAACAGACTTGTGGTTGCAAGAGGAGCGGGGAGGTGGAAGGCTTGGATGGGGAGTTTGGGACTAGCAGGTACAAACTGTTGTATATAGAATGGATACACAACAAGATCTTACTGTGTTGCACAGGGAACTATATTCAGTATCTTGTAATAAACCACAATGGAAAAGAATGTATACATATATATATAATAGTGAATCACTTTGTTATACCCCAAAAACTAATGTAACATTGTAAATCAACTATATTTCAGTAAAAAAATAAATAGATAAAATAAAAATACTCTAAATTTGAAACTTAATCCCTCAGTTATATTAGTCACATTTAAGTTCTTAAAAGCCATTTGTGGCTGTGCGTGCCTGCTCAGTTGCTCACTCATGTCCAACTCTTTGCAACCCTATGGACTGTAGCCCACCAGGTTTCTCTGTCTATGGGATTTTTCCAGCAAGAATGATGAAAGTGTTTCCTCCTCTAGGGGATCTTCCCAACCCAGAGTTCAAATCCACCTCTCCTGCATTGCATGTGGATTCTTTACCACTGAGCCAGCAGGGCTTCCAGTGAGTTACCTGGGAGACCAGGTTTGATCCCTGTGTTAGGAAGATCCCCTGGAGAAGGCAGTGGCAACCCACTCTGGTATTCTGGTGTGGGTAACTCCATGGACAGAGGAACCTGGTGGGCTACAGTCCATGGGGTTGCAAAAGAGTTGAAGATGACTTAGTGACTGAACAGCAATAGCCGTGATATGTGGCTGTCAGTTCAGTTCAGTTGCTCAGCTGTGTACTATTCTATGCAACCCTGTGGCTAGTGGCTACTAAAATATGCAGTTAGAATTTAATGTCCTACTAAACTGAGGTTCAAGAAAAGGGAATTCCCTAGTGGTCCAGTGGTTAAGAGTCGGGTCAGGGAACTCAAGTGGCGTGAGTCCACATGCCACAACTACTGAGCCCTTGCGCCACAGCTAAGACCCAACACAGCCAAATAAATAAATATTTTTTTAAAAGAGAAAAATGTCTCTCCTTTTTGTCCACATTTTCAGGCAAAAACTCAAGTGTATTTACCATCAGCAAAGCCTCACTGAGCAAATTGCTAAAAGGTGTATTTCAGGATGTAAGAAATTTAATTCAGAAGGAAGAAGAAAGCTTCAAGGATTGAAAGCAAATTAGTCAACTTGATAATAATTCTAAATAAACATTGGCTGTATGAAACATCCATCATGATGTCAAATTTAACATTATAAATAAAATAGTAAGACTTAGACTTTGATAGATGGTAGGAGTAAAACAGCGTACAAGTTTGATTCTATTTGAGAATGGTTGGTTTCTTGACCTTAAAGTTTGTAATGGTAATCACAAAACAAAAATAGAAAAAATGTGGAACTTCCAATCTGGTGGAATCAAAGGAGAGTAAGTAACTCAGTGCTTGAAAAGGGGGACAAAGTACTGAGATTCAAACTGACTTACTGGTTGGGTTTGTTTCTTTAAGCCTTTATAAGAAATATGGAAAGTTTTGTGGATTAAAAGCTTTTGAGTAAATCTTTATGTAGTCTCTGCAGCTTTTAAAAGACCAAAGCCTAACTTGTCTCTCTATATTACATTCCTAATTATTTACATTCATAATTTTCTTGATTAACAGGGTTTACTAGTTGTCTTTGACATGCTATGTCTTGTCCTGCCTTCATAAAGCCAGAATGAACAGGTTCTTCAAGTTAAATGTGTTTGAACCAGATACAATTACCCCATATGTTCCCTGGAAACAAACTATTAAAACCTGAAATTAATTTAGTATCTAGCATTCTTAAAATGAATAATGTGGGTTAGCAAGTGTATAAGGCCCTTGTATTAAACCATCCCTCCTCCACAACTATTGTCAATATACTGTGTTTTGATTTGAAATTCTTTCGACTCTAGATGTGAAAAACAGGCCATTTTATGAACTTAAAGAGTCATACATTTAGGATGAAATCAGCTACAGGTCATGCTCTCTAGCCCCCTCTTTGCTGACAAATATAAATTTACTATATTTTTTGTTTTAATTCAATACAAGAATTTTTTCAGTCAGGTATAGTTGGCAGCATTATTCTTAATTGTGCTGTCTAATGAATTTTATAAATGTGCATAGTCGTATAACCACAGCCTCAATTGTTTCTAGCACCCCAGGAGGTTTCTCTCCTGCTTCCTCTTAATCAGTTCTTGGTTACCAAGAGTAATCAACATTATGACATAAATAAGTTTTTAAAAATCTAATTTTAAGCATCCTATAAATAGAATCACGCAGTGTGGACTCTTTTGTGTCTGACTTCTTTCACTCAACATTTTGACAGAGGTTTTTCCACATTATGTACTAAACTTTTTGAGGAAAACATTTTGCAATTCTCACATTTCTTTTCTCAAATAAAGAAATTAGGAGGCTTTATGCTTGTATCATTTGGTGACAAGTAAAGATTTTTTCTGTGTTGGGGTGATGCGTACCAGTCATGATTAATATTTTTATAAGAAATAGATTCTAATATTTCTTTTTGAAAAATAGATGTTTACCATTTAAATAAGCCTCCTCCCTCCTTTCCCTTTGAAAAGGAAAATTTCTTTCAAATAGGAGGGTGATCATCTAAAGAGCCACAGAGAATAGCATAAATAGTGAGCATAAAATATTTTTTATAAGTAGCTACAGATCATGCTTATATGGAATCATGTCACCATAAATAAAGCCAGTTCCTCTCTGAAACACTATATATTTCCTTCCACTGCAGACTGAAAATATACAGTAATCTTCATTGACCCTTTCATCTAGTTCTTCAAAAATAAAATAAATAACAGTCACCCTTGAAATTATTGGTTTTTCAGTCTTTGTATAAATTCCAGGTCCTTCAAACCTAAAGAGAAGTTGCAGAGTTCATCTTTTAAATTTTGTGTTCTTTTTTCCTCCTGGCTTTATGCAAATAGCAAGGGTAGAAGATCTTTAACCTGAAACTTTGTATTGGCTGGAAACCCCAAAACCTGCTCCTGTGTAAAGGGCCTTTACTGTATAACTTACATCTATTGCTGATTTCTTCAGTTATGGTTTATTTTGTCTGGCAAAACAGTGCAGCAGTTGTGTGATCTACAAAGGCTGTCGTGAAGTTGTCAGGTGGCAGCACAAGCACCAGCGCTTTAAGCAACTTAGCACTTAGTTCCAAGATTGCAGAGACAAAATTGCTAAACTCGCAATAAAAATCAGTCGCAATAAAAATCTAAATAGATTTTACCCTTCAGGATTAACAGTTTTACAACTGTTGAATGGAATATTCAAATAAGATATGACTTGTGCATTTTAAGAAAGAAACCACCTTCACGCAAATGTGTCTTTTGGAAGTCTACAGCCTAAAATAACACAGACATAAGAAATAGTTTTGCTCTCAAAGTTTAAGCTCTCCTTGGGGAAATAAAAATTGGTATTAATCCCAGGATCTTTTCCATGTACTGGTTGTGTGCTTAATACCACATTGACATTTCAGACAGGGTAGAAGAGATCAAAGTGGCTCACCCCAAGCCTTGAACAAATACAACGTAGATATTCACTGGCTGTAAGCAAGTATCAGAAAAGAAGCAAAGTGCATCAGAAGTTCATTTGTAGTTGGCTTTCCTTTGGGAACAAGATAGAAAAAAGTCAAATAAAGATAATTTTATTAGCTGCATAAGGCAATTTATTTCTAAGTTCTCAATGACATCCTCAGTTCCGTGCCATTTATTCAGCTTCCTCCTTATAAATAGAGAAGAGCTGTTTAAGCCTCACTTCTAGTCTAAAATTATTTCTGATAGTCATTATGCCTTTCTAAATCAAAGTGACTTTATTATAATTTGATAAAAATAGTTACTTGTAAAACTTTCTGGCTTACCATATCTTTTATTAAATGCTTTATTTGTGGCTTTATAGGAGAAGGCAATGGCAACCCACTGCAGTACTCTTGCCTGGAAAATCCCATGGACGGGAGAGCCTGGTAGGCTGCAGTCCATGGGGTCACTAAGAGTCAGACACGACTGAGTGACTTTACTTTCATGCATTGGAGAAGGAAATAGCACCCCACTCCAGTGTTCTTGCCTGGAGAATTCCCAGGGACGGGGGAGCCTGGTGGGCTGCTGTCTATGGGGTCACGCAGAGTCGGACACGACTGAAGTGACTTAGCAGCAGCAGCAGCAAGTGAAAAAAAAATTTGAGCACTAAGGAAGGATATAAAGTCATACATATTCTATCCCATGGTATCCTTAGTAATAGTTAATTAACATAGAAATGGAGCCATGTGCAAGGTCAAGTTGCAACTTACTTGAGCTATGATACCATTTTATTGACTCTAATAAGGGCATTGGTTCTTATTTGTCTGTTGGGTAGATTGATGTGCCCATCTGAATCCCCAGGAAGCTTTTGGAAAATACTGTGTAGAATCCTGTGCCCAGTCTCCAGAATTCACACAAAAATCCTGTGTATTACGAAAGAGAAGGCCTCTGTGATTTCTCAGTTACCTCAAAGCCCTCAAAATCGAAGACTTTGTGACTGTTTGTCAAAAAAGCTGACACTTCGTTTCCTCACACTTGAAAATGTAACTGCAAGTAATAAAGATTGGAGAATAAAAAGAAGATGCAGAGTTAGAGTTCTTGATGTTCAAAAGTTGAAAGAAAACTTTTCTTTATAATAGTCAAAATAATTTTTATTTTTGTGATCTGCAAAATATAAATTGTTAAGTTGTTGTCAGAGAGCAGGGCAGAAGGATGTTATGGTCTAGAGTTAGCATTGTAAACAAATTCATATTAAGTATTGCAATTACCTTATCACAATGTTATTATACCTGATTTTTTGGAAATTCATATTTCCTATTCTTAAGCCTCTTATATTCTAGAAGAAGTATGTGAAACAGTTACAAAAGCATTATGTTGAGTATTCTGGCATATAATTTTGAGGTGTGCAGTTTTTATTGATGAGGATAAAGAAGGTTGGTGGGAAAGGTGAATGCTGAAGAAAAATGAGAGAGGGGAAAGTTAATATGCTAAAGGAACAACATGAGCAGTTTCTTCAGAATATGATAAGAATGCAGTGGAAAAATGTTTCTACAGCTGTTTCCTTAATGCTGATCAGGTGGCCAAGGAGATTTGCTGAAAAGGAGGACAAATCCTTTGATACTTGCTGCCGCCTTTTCATATTGTTCAGTCATTTAAGCCCTATTGCTTTTAATAGTTATAATCAATATAGTTTTACTAATATAGATTATATGTATATCTTATATATATGTGCATATGTGTTGTTGTTGTCCATTCACTAAGTTGTGTCCAACTCTTTGTGACCCCATGGACTGTAGCACACCAGGCTCCTCAGTCCTCCACTATCTCCAGGAATTTTTTCAAATTCATGTCTACAGAGTTGGTAATGCTATCCAACCATCTCATCCTCTGCCCCTCCTTCTCCTTTTGCCCTCAGTCTTTCCCAGCATCAAGGTCTTTTCCAGTGAGTCAATTCCACATCAGGTGGCCAAAGTAATCACAAAAGTGATTTTATATATACATATATATAAATCTTTTTTTAAAATTGGAATATAGTTAATTTAGTATTATGTTGGTTTTCAGTGTACAGCAGAGTATTTCAATTACACATATACATATGTTCATTATCTTTTTAAGATTCTTTCCTCATATAGGTATCTCAGAATATTGAATAGAGCTCAGTATTCTGGCCTGGAGAATTCCATGGACTGTATAGTCCATGGGGTCACAGAGAGTCGGACATGACTGAGCAACTTTCACTTTCACTTTTCCTGTGCTATAGAGTAGATTCTTGTACTATCTGTCTTTTATGTAGTAGTATGTTTGTGTGTTCATCCTAAGCTTCTGATTTATCCCTCCCCCACCCATGTGTCCCCTTTAGTAACCATAAGTTTCTTTTTGATATCTCTGTTTCTGTTTCTTTTTTAAGCAAATTAGATTCCACATATGAATGATATCATATGAGATTTTGTCCTTCTCTGTCTGACTTCGCTTAGTGTGGCAATCTCTGGGTTCATCCTTACTGCTGCAAATGGCATTATTTCATTCTTTTTTATGGCCGAGTAATATTCCATTATATATATATATATATATATATATATGTATATATATATATATATATATACCACATCTTCTTTATCCATTTCTCTGTTGATGAACATTTAGGTTGCTTCCATGCCCTGGCTATTGTAAATAGTGCTGCAGTGAGCATCAGTGTATATGCATCCTTTCAAGTTACAGTTTTCTCTGGATATATGCCCAGAAGTGAAATTGCTGGGTCACATGGTGAAACTCCAATACTTTGGCCACCAGATGCGAAGAGCTGACTCATTTGAAAAGACCCTGATGCTGGGAAAGATTGAAGGCTGGAGAAGAAGGGGGCGACAGAGGATGAGATGGTTGGATGGCATCACTGACTCAATGGACATGTGTTTGAGTAAACTCCGGGAGTTGGTGATGGACACGGAGGCCTGGAGTGCTGCAATCCATGGGGTCGCAAAGAGTCAGACATGACTGAGCAACTGAACTGAACTGATAGTAACTGTATTTTTAGTTTTTAAAGGAACTTCCATATTGTTCTCCACAGTGGCTTCTACCAAATTATATCCCTCCAACGTTGTAGGAGGGATTCATTTTCTCTACATCCTCTCCAGCCTTTATTGTTTGTAGGTTTTGTTATGATGACCATTCTGACTGGTGTGAGGTGATAACCTTGTTGCAGTTTTGATTTTCATTTCTGTAATAATTAGTGACGTTAAGCATCTTTTCATGTATTTGTTGGCCATCTGAATGTTGTCTTTGGAGAAATGTCTATTTAGGTCTTCCACCCATTTTTTGATTGGGTTGCTTGTTTTTTTTTGACCTAGAACTGCATGGGCTGTTTGTATATTTTGGAAATTAATCCCTTGTCTGTTGCTTCATTTGCAAATATTTTCTCCCATTCTGAGGGTTGTCTGTCTTTTTGTTTTGTTTATGTCTTCCTTTGATGTGCAGAATCTTTTAAGTTTAATTAGATCCCATTTGCTTATTTTTGTGTTGTTTTTTTTTCCCCATTACTTTAGGAAGTGGCTCAAAAAAGATATTGCTGCAATTTATGTCAAAGAGTGTTCTGTCTGTTTTCCTCTTACAGTTTTACAGTAACCAGCCTTACATTTAGGTCTTTGATCCATTTTGAGTTTATTTTTGTGTGCATGGTGATAGAGAGTGTTCTGATTTCATTCTTTTACATGTAATTACCCACTTATTGAAGAGACTGTTTTTCCTCTATTGTGTATTTTTGCATCCTTTGTTATGGATTACTTGACCGTAGGTGCATGAGTTTATTTCTGGGCTTTCTATTCTGTTTCATTGATCTGTGCTTTTGTTTATGTGCCAGTCCCATAACATTTGGATTGCTGTAGCTTTGTAGCATAGTCTTCCGTCAGGAAGTCTGATTCCACCAGCTCTGTTTGTTTCTCAGGGTTGCTTTGGCTCTTTGGGGTCTTTTATGTTTCCATATAAATTTTAGAACTTTTTGTTCTCATTATGTGAATTTTTTGTTCTCATTGTGTCATTGGTAAATTTGATAGGGATTGCTTTGAATCTGTAGATTGCCTTGGATATTATAACCATTTTGACAATATTGATTCTTCCAATCCAAGAACAAGGTATATTCTTTCATCTGTGTTGTCTCCAATTTCTTTTATCAGCACCTTATAGTTTTTAGAGGAGAAGTCTTTTGTCTCTTTAGGGAGGTTTATTCCTAGGTATTTTATTCTTTTTGATGCAGTGGTAAATGGGATTATGTCTTTAATTTCTTTTTCTTATCTTCTGATGTTAGTGTGTAAGCATACAAGAGATTTGTGTATATTAATTTTGTATCCTGAAACGTTGAATTTATTGGTGAGCTCTGATAGTTTTCTGGAACTATTTTTAGGATTTTCTATGTGTAATATCATGTCATCTGCAAACAATAACAGTTGTACTTCTTTTCCAATTTGGATTCCTTTTATTTCTTTTTCTTCTTTAATTGCTGTGGCTAGGACTTCCAAAACTATGTTGAATGAAAGTGATGACAATGGACATCCTTGCCTTGTTCCTAATCTTAAAGGAAGATTTCTCAACAGCGTTTCACTGTTGAGAATGATGTTAGTTGTGGGTTTGTCATATGTGGCCTTTATTATGTTGAGGTTCGTACATGCAAAGTCACTTCAGTTGTGTCTAACTCTTTGTGATCCTATGGACCGTAGCCTGCCAGGCTCCTCTGTCCATGGGATTCTCCAGGCAAGAATACTGGAGTGGGTTGCCATTTCCTTCTCAAATTACGTTGAAGTAGGTTTCCTCTATACCCACTTTCTGGAGAGATTTTATCTTAAATGTATTGAATTTTGTTAAAAACTTTCTGCATCTGTTGAGATGATTGTATGGTTTTTTTATTCTTCAGTTTGTTAATGTATTACACTGATTGATTCACAGATATTGAAGTATCTTTGCATACCTGGGGTTAATTGTATTTGATCATGGTGTACAATTCTTTTAACATGTTGTTGGCTTTGCTTTGCTAGTATTTTGTTGAATATTTTTGCATCTGTGTTCATCAGTGATACTGGCCTGTAGTTTTCTTTTTTGGTGGTATCTTTTTCTGGTTTAAGTAACAAGGTGATGGTGGCCTCATAGAATGAGCTTGGGAGTCTTCCTCTGCAATTTTTGGGAAGAGTTTCAGAAGTATAGATGTTAACTCTTCTTGAAATGTTTAATAGAATTTGCCTGTGATGTCCTCTTGTCCTGGACTTCTGCTTGTTAGGAGTTTTCTAATTACTGTTTCAATTTCAGTACTTGTTATTGGTCTGTTTATTTTCTATTTCTTGCTGGTTCAGTCTTAGAAAGTTGTCTCTCTCTAAGAATTTGTCCATTTCTTTTTGATTGTCCACTTTATTGGACTAGTTGTTTATGATCCTTTGTATTTCTGTGGTATCAATTGCAACTTCTCTTTCGTACCTAATTTTAGTTATTTGAATCCTCTGC
The DNA here is from genome assembly GCF_033118175.1 of Dama dama. Classification (NCBI taxonomy): domain Eukaryota; kingdom Metazoa; phylum Chordata; class Mammalia; order Artiodactyla; family Cervidae; genus Dama; species Dama dama. The sequence continues at coordinate 15,311,181 of NC_083686.1, read as the reverse complement.
CCCATCCTTTTTTTTGTTCCAGTGAATCTTAAATGATTTAATCACAAAGCTTTACTATTAAGAAAATGTTAAAATATAGGGGATTTATTCTAACCTATGTATTTTTCTGTTTGTGCATTGTTTTACACCAGACCATTGACTTAACACTGTGTGTCTTTTTTATGCACCTATGAACTGAGTTTATGAGTGAATTCTGTGTGATAGAATGACTTCATCAGATCCTTCAGAGTTTGAAACAGTGGACTCTGCATAGATTTTTGCCAAGTACTGTAATAGAACATGTATGTGTGTGCTCAGTTGCTCAGTCATGTCTGACTCTGTGACCCCATGGACTGTAGCCTGCCAAGTTCCTCTGTCCATGGAATTTTTCAGGCAAGAATAACTGGGACAGGTTGTCATTTCCTACTCCAAAGGATCTTCCAGAGCCGAGGATCCTACTTGGATCTCTTGTGTCCCCTGCATTGGCAGGGGACTTCTTTACCACTGAGCAACCAGGGAAGCTCATAATATGTGCTTAAATAGACCAAAGGATTTTTCAGGTCAAAATGGTTTCATTGTTATTCTGAGTTTTTAGATGATTTCCTGATACTTTCAGTTTTTTTGCCTAATCATGTTTGTTGCCCAGTTATGATCATTTCTTTAATTTTATACTGTAATTGGAAGGCCAAAAAATAAAATGAAGTGGACAATCTAAAGGAAATGAGAAGTTCCCTCAGTGCAGGAAAGATGTGTAGATATGTCTTAGTTTAAAGGCACATCAGAAAGAAGTGCTAAGATATTTCTTTGCATATCAGATTTCTGCTTATTTCTAAATTTGCCTCTAACTGCATAATATTTTGAGTAAGCAACTTTTTCTGTGGAATGTTGGTGAAAGTCTTTAAATAGAATCATTTGAGTACTGAAATCGATTCACATCAGGTTTACTCTTTCATAACAAAAGCATTCTTGAGGACAGTCATCACACAACTAAAACATTATGGAACACCAAATTACAAGCTTCTGGAATTCTGTTTTTAAATCTTCTTTTGTTAGCATTCTTTGAGGGATTTTGAATACATTTGCTTTAAATTCTTCTCTTTTAGTTAGACAAGGAGGGTGAATTAGATTTTAGCCAGGACTCTAAATTTCCTCACACGAAGGTTTGCATAACCGTTTAAATTATTGAAAAATAGATTTTGTGGTTTGTTTTCTAAAGAACATAGTGCTTAGATGTTGTGTGTGTATTTTGGGAATTTGACAACAGTGTAGTTTGTTGTCATAGCTGCTTTAACTTTATTACCAGACATTTAAAAATTGCACTTGAGAACAGTGATAATATTTGTGTCATTTCTTTGTATGCGTGTTTTTTAACAAGTAAAAATATGACCCAGCTTGGTAATTGTATTTCTCACTGCTCTCTACCATACCTCTGCTCCACGTTCTTGCTGTTCCTTGTACAAATTTAATAATTTCCTGATCACATGCTTTTGCTTTGGCTGCCTCTTTTTGGAATCTCCCCCTTAGCCAAGGTCAAATTGTACTCATTTTAAAGGCACATACAAAAAAAAAATTAATTCTCTCTTCATTGTTACTGAAGTAATTTCCTCTAAATCCTCTTTTATATTCTTTTTTCCCTTTTAGATACCTTATACTTTCTATCTTATTTTTATTTTTTTAATACCTTTTATCTTTCCAGTAATACTATGGACTCTCTCAGCAATGGACATGAATTGGAGCAAACTCCAGAAGATAGTGGAGGACAGAGGAGTCTGGCGTGCTGCAGTCTATGGGATCGCAAAGTTGGACACAATTTAGTGACTAAACAACAGTAACTATGAGCAAATGACTTGAAATTTTGCGAATATTATGTTTCGATATAAAAAGTGAAAGTGAAGTTGCTCAGTCATGTCTGACTCTTTGCAATCCCGTGGACTGTAGCTTACCAGACTCCTCCATCCATGGGATTCTCCAAGCAGGAATACTGGAGTGGGTTGCCATTTCCTTCTTCCCAACCCAGGGATTGAACCCGGGTCTCCTGCACTGCAGGCAGACGCTTTACCCTCTGAGCTGTTTAGATATATATACTACTTAAAATGATGGTATACTTTAGATGTTCGGTAAAAAACTAACAAAAATCTATTGTTTAAAGCAAAAATTGAAAGACGCATTTCTTGTCAGTGTCGTTTTTTTGACCTTCATTGTGCTGATAAGTGAATAAAAAAACCTCTTAATTTCAAAGCTATAAGCAATTGTAGATAACTTCTACCTGCAGCAGTCTCTATGGGGTGCCACCCTGTAGAGAAGAGGGTAGGGTCGGTCTGTTGCCTGGGGCAGGGAGGAAGAGTGTGGTGGAGGTTTAGTCTCTAAGTCATGTCAAACTCTTTCAGTCCTACGGACTGTAAGCCGCTAGTCTTTTCTCTACATGCAATTTCCCAGGCAAGAATACTGGAGTGAGTTGCCATGCCCTCCTCCAGGCGATCCTCCTGACCCAGGGATTAAACCCATGTCTCTTGCATTGCAGGCAGGCTCCTACATTGTAGGTAGATTCTTTTACCACTGAGCCACCAGAGGTCTGAGTGGATACCGACACCAAGAATGGCGGGACAGGACAGAGCATTTAGACTTCTGGATGGCACTCCTCCTTCTGTATTAGCCGTGATCCCTAATAGTTTATAAATTCAAATGGCAATAAGTATACCAGGAATCATAATTCTGGCCCCAGATAAGGCTTACAGGAACTCCGCAAGAGAGTTGGAATTTCAACTTCCTCTCTTAGGTTCAGGATTGGATGCTGGGCCAGTTGATAGAAAGACTGTTAAATAAAAAATTAAAGTGGTGAAGTGGAGCTTGACAGTGTTACACGAAAGAATTGTAAGAGAGAAAGTGTGACACCATACTTGTGTGAATGCCCCAGAAAAGAACAGCAAGCTGGAAGGAAAGACTGAGAAGGAGCAGTTGGTCTTAATGTTGGAGTAGCCCCGGGCGCAATCTTTGTTCTTGATTTCTTTTCAATCTCAACTCACTTTTTGTTCATCTCATCCAGTTATAGGTTTTTCAGTACCATCTCTTAGGGCAGTGACTCCCAAAATATATCTCCAGTTCAGATCTTTCTCCTAGACTTGAGATCCAACTGCCTACCTGACACCTCCATTTGAATATGTAACAGATATCTTCAACTTAATAGGTCCCAAAGTAAAGTTGAATTCCTACCACTGTCTCCCAGCCCCTGCCCCAGAAACCTGTGCTATTCCTAGAGTCTCCTCAATCTCAGTTGATGACACACCATCCTTCCTGTTACTGAGACCAAAGTGCTGGAGTCATTCTGATTCTCCTCTTTCTCTCACTCCACATCCAGTCTGTCAAGAAATTCTTGTTGTAAGTGTCTCTGAAATACACTCGCGTCCTAACAGGTTCTCACTACCACTGTGGTTCCAGGCCAGCATCATCTTACACCAGGTATCAGTACACTGCCTTCGGAATTGTTCTCGTGTTTGTTCCTTTAGGGCTTTCCTGGTGGCTTCCCTGGTAAAGAACCCACTTGCAATGTGGGAAACCCAGGTTCGATCCCTGGGTCAGGAAGATCCCCTGGAGAAGGGAATGGCCTTTAGTTGCTAATTTGAAAAGAATTGCTCATAGGCTATTTTATTATGTCTGTGACACACGTGAAATCTCAATATCATGAATAGCAACGTTTGGCAAAGAAAATATTGTTCTGCCTGGTTTGAGTTCTTCTCTGGCTGAATTTTGTGGTATTTGTGCATGAGATACCCAAGAAGAAGCTTTAAAAAGAAAATGTGTAAAGTGGCTGAAAAGCAATAGTATACCTGGGCTTAACAGCTATGATGATTCATTGAAACTGTTTTGCCATGAGAGTTGTGAGTCTTGTTCTTAGCAACCTGATGTGTGGTTGAGTTGGAATATGAGGGCCACTGATCTGTAACTGGACTTCGGGGCAATACAAGGTACACTGACTGAATAAAGATGCATTCAAACATTTTTCCTTGACGCAATTATAAAAGACATGTTTCAAATTCATAAGAATGCAGGAAAATGTGTAGTTGCCTTTTTAACCTTCAAAGGAGAAATGAATTTTAATAGTTTACTTTTTTATCAACATAAGTCAAATTCTGACGATTAGAATCTTGACCACAGGTAGAGGTTTAAAAGTCAGAAAAGATCAATGATTCTCTTCTAATAGAAGTTTTTAGGAAAGTATATTTATTGTTTATTTGATAAACTATTCCATAGACTTCTGTCAGTTTCTTATGATACAGTTAGATAGCAGTATAACCCATTCAGATCGAATAATAACATCACTGTCTGTCAGAGACCTTCTGTGACTTTCCTATAGAGATTTCTTGAGTCTGTAACTCAGTTTCATTTAGCAGTTACCTTAAAACCTGTACTAATTTCCTTTTGAAATGAGAGGTCAAAAATAAAGTTCCCTGTAATAAGTCTGTTTTATTGAGCCTAGTGTATATAGTTTTACTTTTAGAGGAGGCCTGCTAAAATCTAAGGATTTTTAAAAAAATACTCTTAAACTGAACTCTTAGGTGCCAATATAAACAAACATCTAAACAAAACAAAATTAGCGACCCCACGGATCCCATTTGGTAGCATAAAAGCTACCTGAAATTCTCCTGAAGTGATGAACAAATGGAAACTAGACAAATATACATATTGATGCAAAAAAGAGATTTTCATTTTAGCTGGAAACTTTACTATTTGTAAATCTGATGAATTATCAAGGGAATTATTTTCTGTCAGTTTCAGGGCTCTATACTGTAAATCAGAGGCTCAACCTGGTATCCAGAAATGGGCTCTAAGGAGATCTATGAACACCTTTTGTTTATAGGGTTTTATATTTATGGGCAGTTTCTTTGAAAGGGTTTCTTGATCATAGTTTTCACCAAATCCTCAAAGGAATCCATGATCCCTTCCCCTACCACCAACATGTAAGGACTATTGATTCTTATTCATATCTCTGTATCACTGTGACGGAGTATTTGAACCAAGTTCAATCTTAGACTAACAATGAATGTTCTCTAGTTTCTAAAATCTGCCCCTCTAGTCTAAGTTTGAAAGGCTAAGTCAGATCCAGATCCATGGTTGTGGATAATGCTAACAGTAGTAGATGCATGAAACCTTGTCTCTTTTTATAGCATGTTGATTTAGTGTATGTAACTGCACGTATCTATGACTATGCTGGGATATTCATTTAAGTGATCTATAATTGCTTAATTTTAAACATCTATCTTTTTTTTTTCCTTTTCATTCTGTGCGGTTACAAAGCAGTAAGCATAGCTGACCCTGCTGCTCTTGGCTTCATCATTTCTCCATGGTCTCTGCTGCTCCTGCCGTCTGGCAGTGTGTCATTTACAGATGAAAATATTTCCAATCAGGATCTTCGTGCATTCACTGCACCAGAGGTTCTTCAGAGTCAATCACTCACTTCTCTCTCCGATGTTGAAAAGGTAACATTAAGTGTTTTTTTTTTTCTTTTCGGCTGATTTTGGTTTGGTGGGTGTAGGAAAAATAGACACTGGAGTACCCTACATCAACCCTCTGAAAAACTCATTGAATTTTAAATAATCATGAAATTTACTTATATATGGAATCTAAAAAATACAACAAACTAGTGAATAAAACAAAAAAGAAATAGACTCACACATACAGAGAATAAACTAGTGGTTACCAGTGGGGAGAGGGAAGTGGGGAGGGATAAGAAAAGGGGAGAGGAGTAAGAGTTACAAAGTATTAGGTATAGAACAAGCTATAAGGGTATACCATACAACATGGGGAATATAGCCAAATATTTTATAGTAACTATAGATGGAGCATAACCTTGAAAAACTGAATCACTATATTGCACACCTGTAACTTACATAATATGGTGTAGTATTATAAGTGAAAGTGAAAGTCGCTCAGTTGTATCTGACTCTTTGTGACCCTATGGTCTATACAATCCATGGAATTCTCTAGACCAGGATACTGGAATGGGTAGCCTTCTTCTCCAGGGGATCTTCCCAATCGAGCTATCGAACCCAGGTCTCCCGCATTGCAGGCAGGTTCTTTACCAGCTGAGCCACCAGGGAAGTCCAAGAATACTGGAGTGGGCAACCTCTCCCTTCTCCAGGGGATCTTCCTAACCCAGGAATTGAACCGGGGTCTCCTGCACTGCAGGCAAATTCTTTACCAGGGAAGCCCTGGAAAAGGGCTTTGAGCTACCAGGGAGGCCCCCTGGTATTATATGATGCTTCAACTGAAAAATAAAACGGCCGTGTATTTCAATAAGTTCATATTTAAGAATTCAAAGTAATTTTATAAAAATGTATAGACCTAAGAAAAAACATGAAAAAAAATGTGAGCCTTTATTAATTCAAGGCTTAAAATTCTTATTAAATGCCTGCTATGTATAAAACACTGGGCTTGTGAGGAAGATACAAAAATAACTAGAAGATGGATCCTGATCATTGTATGTAGAACAATAAGGTAAATATGAATAAATGCTGCATAGAGGGATAAAGTTTAGAAGAGGAGCAATTTTCTATTTAGAATGGTACAGCAGAGAAGGTAGCATTTCTGTTGGCATATGAAGAGTGACTACAATTTAGAAGTCCATCCTAAAGGAAATCAGTCCTGAATATTCATTGGAGGAACTGATGCTGAAACTCCAATACTTTGGCCACCTGATGAGAAGAACTGACTCATTGGAAAAGACCCTGATGCTGGGAAAAATTGAAGGCGGGAGGAGAAGGGGATGACAAGAGGATGAAATGGCTGGATGGCATCACTGACTCAATGGACATGAATTTGAGTAAACTATGGGAGTTGGTGATGGACAGGGAGGCCTGGCATGCTGCAGTCCATGGGGTTGCAAAGAGTCAGACATGACTGAGCAACTGAACTGAACTGAGAATTTAGAAAATTGAAAATAGGTAGGAATGGGGATTCCACTCAGGGCTGCTGTGCTGGGAGTAGGAGATGTGCCCTCTGATGGGGAATGTTTGGTCAGACTGGTTAGGCTCGAGCATCCGCTCCGTGGAAGGCTGTGTTTAAAGGGAGACAACAGGTCAGAATGAAAAAGACAGTGAATACTAGAACCTAAAACTTTCTTCTGGGACATATTTTCAGGAGAGTGATGTGATGTGATTTGTTACCTCCAAGTTTGATGAAAGTGGATAAATGAGATGAAAAACTATGTAGGAATCTAACTGGGGCATTTTAATAATCTGAGGGAAAGAACTAAAAATTGTATAAGGCTTTGGGGATATCAGGTGGGGATGATCGGGTTATAGTGGAAGCAAAGCTAAAAGAGTTTCATAGTTGATTTGATGAAACAATGAAGAAGGAAATGTTTATGATAGGAATATCCAGTCTGAGGACAGCAGTGCCATTGATATTTGAAGATCTAATTTCATTGTCAAGGCTCTGAAAAGAAAATTTTGGAATAAATGTGTGTATTATGTGTAGTAAGCTGTGATAATTTTTATTTATTTTCGGCCATACCGTCTGGCTTGTGAGATCTTCGTTCCCTGACTAGGGATTGAACCAAGGCCCTTGGCAGTGAAGGCACAGCGTCCAAACCACTGGAGCACCAGGGAATTCCCAAGCTGTGATAACGTAGGTAGGGAACTTTGAAGAATTCAGAATTGGCTATGGATATCATTTCTCATACATCAGTGCATATAAGTGCAAAAACTAACCTAATGGTTTCCTAGTAGTAAAACTGTTAAATCAGAGGATGTGCATTTACATTTTTCACATGTAGTTGACCCTTGAACAACTGTGATTTGAACTGCGTGGACCCACTCTGTGAATATTCTTCTCAATAGTAAATACTCCAGTACTACATGATCCTCAGTTGGTTGAATCTGCAGATGCAGAACCACTGATCCAGAAAACCAAGCCTGCCTTTTACACAGATTTTCTAATGTGAGGAAGACCTCTTGATTTGAGCCACTGATTATATATCTGAAATAAGACTAATGAGAATTAGTAGAGGATCCAGTTTTATCTACCTTTTATATTCCGTGAGCTGCTTAAGAATTTGGGAAGGTACATGCAAAGCAACCAGTGAATAGAAACTATAGGTGTGAGGTGGAGGTAATGCCTAAGGCACTAACCCTAAGAAATTTCCCATTATGTGCAAAGAGGGCTTTATTTATTGCAAAGGACTTTATTTAACACAGTATGTAGTGTTGGTAGTTTTATATCATGAAGGTATTTATACTGGTAGTGTTTTATTAAACTAGATAGCATATATATAGCTATGTATATTTAAATAATGTGCATTCATTCTGTATATTCTGTCATTCCTTTAATAATAAGATTTTTAAAGATAGAAGTTAATTGGAATATTGGAGATAGGCATGATGTGTGTGTAAATTATTTAACCCTTGAGATTTCTGAATCTTTACTGAGCTTCAGGATATCTACAAACCAATGAAATGATGTACTAAGTTTTATGTGTCTGAGCACTTTGGGGGCTGGGTGTCCTTCAGACTGGGTTATCAGTCTCTCAGGTGGGTCTGGTGACCTAAGAGTCACTGCAGTAGAGTCACAAGTGTCTTAGTTTTAAAAACTGCTGCTGAATTATAAGTAAGTTTTCTCTAGTTAAGAAAAAATGTTGCACAAGTGTTTATGAATTCTTTCTGCAAGGTATTTAAAATCCTCAATTGAAAAACCGCTTAATAGGTGCACAAGTGCTTTTCTGACTTGCTGAGGGCTCTCCCAGTTTGCCCTGTGATATCAGAATACCCAGACAGTAAACCTCCCATGTATTTAGGTACAACTGTTAGATCCTGAGTTTGGGAAAGTGATTGAAGCCTCCCTATTATTAGGCTAGGTGTTCAGAATCAAGTGTTGGGGATGTGATGGGCATTGTTCCATTCCTACAAAGTTGCCAACTATATTCTGACATCTTGAGAAAGAGGATGGTAAAGGCATTTCATAGTTTCCTGAGTTACGGATATGCCATTTTTAACTTGTTCTCAACAAATGCTTGCTATTGATAGTATATGAAATTGTTTTTTAAATATATGATACTTAAAGTCTAGCTTATGAATAATAATGAATATTTAGTAAGATCTTGACCCATGAAAATGTTTCCTTCATTCAATGAAACTTGTTTTGTAAACTGTATATATTCAGTTGTATGAAAAAAACTTTACCTTACCACCAGCTGTATAACATAGACACTTTGCATTTATTTGCCCTAAAATTTTACTTTTCCAGATAGCATGCCCCTTTATTTAAATAACTAGACAAGTTTATACAGGTCACACGAAGCTTTTTGATTCTCTGGCTTTTCCCTTCAGTGAGTAATTGTTTACTTCCTACTTGCTTGGCACATGGTTAATTTGGCAATTCTTTTGAAATTTTGAAATTTTTTTAGGACTAGAACCTGAATCAAATTCTCGTCTTGAAGAGAAAAATCTCTTCAAGATTATTGGACATGCACCAGGGATTTGTACTATGTTCCTGGTGAACTAAAGGGATCTTAGGTTAAGTGTTTATCGCCACAAACTTACAGTGTAAGTATCAGTAATTGTGGTTCCTACCAGACAGTAAAGAATCCGCCTGCAATGCAGGAGACACAGGAGACCTGGGTTGGATCCCAGGGTTGGGAAAATACCCTGGAGAAGGGAATGGCTACCCACTTCAGTATTTTTGCCTGGAGATTTCCGTGGACAGAGGGGTCTGGCAGGCTCCAGTCCATGGGGTCGCAAAGAGTCAGACACAACTGAACTACTAACACTTTCACCATGTTTATATTTCTTTAGAGTCATCTTTAGAAGGATAATATGAGGAAACTTAGCAGAAACCTCAAATGAACTAGTTTTGAAGACCAAAAATAAATACCAAATGCCTTTAACCACACTATACTACATTTATTCTATATTAATTCTTATTAATCCATCCTCTCTCCCCTCTTCCCATTTGTTCCCATTTATCCTTAAATTTGACAAGTATAGCTATTATACACAGGTATTTGAAGAAGTTCCAGGGCTATCTAGTAGCAGAGTCCAATATTTAATGACAGAATTAAATTAAAAATTTAAATGCTAAGGTTGTAGAGATATCATCTCACACCCGCTAGGCTGACCACTATCAAAAGAACAGAAAATAGCATGTGTTGGTGAGGATATAGAGAAGCTGGAGCTTCTGTTTACATTTCTGGGAATGTAAAATGGTATAGTCATTATGAAAAACAGCATGGCAGCTCCTCAGAAAAGTTAAAAATAGAACTACTGTGTGATACAGCATCTCACTTTTGGGTATATATCCAAAAGAACTTGAAGCAAGGTATAGATAGCAGGTATAGAACAGTGGTTCTCACACTTTATCCTGCATCAGAATCACCGGAAGGACTTGATAAAACACAGACTGCAGAATCTCTGATTCAGTAGGTCTGGGGCAGGGTCTGAGAACTCGCTTTTCTACCAAGGTCCCAGGAGATGCTGATGCTACTGACTGGGGAATAACTCTTTGAGAACCACTGGTATAGAGCCGAAAGCTAAATATGATGATACCTGTTTACTGCTTAGAACAGTCCCCAGCATAGAGTAAGCACCCACTGAGCATTATCAATCACTGTTAAGTGCTGTCCTAGGTCCTGGGATAAAATGATGGATAGGACAAAGTCATTTCATTCACAGAGTTCATATTCCAGCCCATTATAACTGTAAAGACAAAAAACATATTTCTCTTTCCTCAACTCTATTGTGTGGTGTTTTTTGTTTGTTTGTTTGTTTAATGTCACATTTTCTTGTATCTTTATCTCTGACTCCTGCCTTTCCATAAATCCACTTAATTGCCTAAATTTCTCAAGTCATCTTCTTAAGTCCAGCCATTCTATCCTCTCCTCTTCAGCCCTATTGCCAGGGCTGTGGTAGGGTCCCCATTTCCTTTCTCTTGAACTTTTATCATAATCTCCTAACTTATTTCTGCTTCTTGACTATTTACCCAACTGCTATCAGGTTAACCTCTCTAAGCATGTCTTTTTTTTTTTTTTCTTCAAAAACCTTCTGCTTTTTTTACCCAGTTAAGTACAGATTCCTTTGCAAAACCTAGAAAACCTCTCCAGAGTTTGATTCCAACTATATTTCAACTCCTCTCTTTCATATGCACAAGTTGTAGTCAGTGATTATTAGACAGGTTCTATGCTCTGTGGCTTCACTCTTTTGTATAAGAGTGCCGTTCCGCCTCTGCATACTCACATCCTATGTACCAACCATTCTTTCAATGACCGTCTCTTGAGGACTTAGATATTCAATGCTATATTAGGCCATAGGTTTACAGAGATATTGAATAAGAAATAGTCTTTGTCCTCAAAGGGCAAGTAGTAATGTAAGTATCAGTAATGGAGAGACAGACAAAAAGCAATTAATAATAATAATAATGAAAATAAAAGATAGTAAGTCTGTACAAAATATTAAGAAAACACAGAAAGAGGACACATAACCTGTATTCAAGCCTTGGCTCAAACTCCCCCTACTTTAAATTTCTTCCCTAATCAGAAATAATCATGTCTTTTTTGAATTTCCCTAGTACAAATTTACCACTACTTTCTTTAATTGATTCACACATATATATTCCTATGTCTTTCCTCTTAGATTTCTGATTCTAGGACTGGTAATACAGACTAAAGCTGTGGTTTTCAATCAAAGGCAGTTTTACCTCCCAGGGGACATTTGGCAATTTCTGGAGACATTTTTAGTTGTCATAGCTAGTGGGGGCTGGTGGGAGGAGGAGGAAGGTAGTATACTGGCATCTAGTGAGTAAAGGCCAAGGATGCTGCTGTTATCTACACAGAATAAATATCCACAGTACCGCTCTCCACAGCAAAGATCCCAAAGGTCAGTATTGCTGTGGATGGTCAGACCTGGTTTAGAGAGTAAGAGTATGGCTCAGGAGCTAGAATTTTAATCCTGCCTCTAGCACTTAACTAGCTGTGTGACCTTGGACAAATTACTTTTCCTCTCTGTAACACTGAGTGAACTAAAATGTAAGCTTGACACACAGTAAACATTGTGTTCAGTTCAGTGCAGTCGCTCAGTCGTGTCCGACTCTTTGCGACCCCATGAGCCACAGCATGCCAGGCCTCCCTGTCCATCACCAGCTCCCGGAGTCCAGCCAAACCTGTGTCCATTGAGTCAGTGATGCCATCCAACCATCTCATCCCCTATCATCCCCTTCTCCTTCTTCCCTTAATCTTTCCCAGCATCAGGGTCTTTTCAAATGAGTAAGCTCTTCACATCAGGTGGCCCAAGTATTGGAGTTTCAGCTTCAACATCAGTCCTTCCAATGAACACCCAGGACTGGTCTCCTTTAGGATGGACTGGTTGGATCTCCTTGCAGTCCAAGGGACTCTCAAGAGTCTTCTCCAATACCACAGTTCAAAAGCATCAATTTGTCAGCACTCAGCTTTCTTTATAGTCAAACTCTCACATCTATACATGACCACTGGAAAAACCATAGCCTTGACTAGACGGACCTTTGTTGGCAAAGTAATGCCTCTGCTTTTTAATCTGCTGTCTAGGTTGGTCATAACCTTACTCCCTTCCAAGGAGTAAGCATCTTTTAATTTCATGGCTGCAGTCACCATCTGCAGTGATTTTAGAGCACAGAAAAATAAAGTTAGCCACTGTTTCCACTGTTTCCCCATCTATTTGCCATGAAGTGATGGAACTGGATGCCATGATCTTAGTTTTCTGAATGTTGAGCCTTAAGCCAACTTTTTCACTCTCCTCCTTCACTTTCATCAAGAGGCTCTTTAGTTGTTCTTCACTTTCTGCCATAAGGGTGGTGTCATCTGCATATGTGAGGTTATTGATATTTCTCCCAGCAATCTTGATTCCAGTTTGTGCTTCCTCCAGCCCAGGTCTCTCATGATGTACTCTGCATATAAGTTAAATAAGCAGGGTAACAATATACAGCCTTGACGTACTCCTTTTCCTATTTGGAACCAGTCTGTTGTTCCATGTCCAGTTCTAACTGTTGCTTCCTGACCTGCATACAGGTTTCTCAAGAGGTGGTCTGGTATTTCCATCTCTTTCAGAATTTTCCACAGTTTACTGTGATCCACACAGTCAAAGGCTTTGGCATAGTCAATAAAGCAGAAATAGATGTTTTTCTGGAACTCTCTTGCTTTTTCGATGATCCAACAGATGTTGGCAATTTGATCTCTGGTTCCTCTGCCTTTTCTAAAACCAGCTTGAACATGTGGAAGGTCATGGTTCACGTATTGCTGAAGCCTGGCTTGGAGAATTTTGAGCATTACTTTACTAGCGTGTGAGATGAGTGCAATTGTATGGTAGTTTGCACATTCTTTGGCATTGTCTTTCTTTGGGATTGGAATGAAAACTGACCTTTTCCAGTCCTGTGGCCACTGCTGAGTTTTCCAAATTTGCTGGCATATTGAGTGCACCACTTTGTCACAGCATCATCTTTCAGGATTTGAAATAGTTCAACTGGAATTCCATCACCTCCACTAGCTTTGTTCGTAGTGATGCTTCGTAAGGCCCACTTGACTTCACATTCCAGGATGTCTGGCTCTAGGTGAGCAATCACACCATTGTGGTCATCTGGATCGTGAAGATCTTTTTTGTATAGTTCTTCTGTGTATTCTTGCCACCTCTTCTTAATATCTTCTGCTTCTACTACGTCCCTACCATTTCTGTTCTTTATTGAGCCCATCTTTGCATGAAATGTTCCCTTGGTATCTCTAATTTTCTTAAAGAGATCTCTATAGTCTTTCCCATTCTATTGTTTTCCTCTATTCCTTTGCACTGATCACTGAGGAAGGCTTTCTTATCTCTCCTTGCTATTCTTTGGAACTCTGCATTCAAATGGATATATCTTTCCTTTTCTCCTTTGTTTTTCGCTTCCCTTCTTTTCACAGCTATTTGTAAGGCCTCCTCAGACAACCATTTTGCTTTTTTGCGTTTCTTTTTCTTGGGGATGGTCTTGATTCCTGTCTTCTGTACAAACATCCATAGTTCATCAAGCACTCTGTCAGATCTAGTCCCTTAAATCTATTTCTCACTTCCACTGTATAGTCATAAAGGATTTGATTTAGGTCATACCTGAATGGTCTAGTGGTTTTCTCCACTTTCTTCAGTTTCAGTCTGAATTTGGCAATAAGGAGTTAATGATCTGAGCCACAGTCAGCTCCCGGTCTTGTTTTTGCTGACTGTATAGAGCTTCTCCATCTTTGGCTACAAAGAATATAATCAGTCTGATTTCAGTGTTGACCATCTGGTGATGTCCATGTGTAGAGTCTTCTCTTGTGTTGTTGGAAGAGGGTGTTTGCTATGGCCAGTGCATTCTCTTGACAGAACTCTATTAGCCTTTGCCCTGCTTCATTCTATACGCCAAGGCCAAATTTGCTTGTTACTCCAAGTGTTTCTTGACTTCCTACTTTTGCATTCCAGTCCCCTATAATGAAAAGGTCATACCTGCCTGCTGTTAATATTCTTATATATTAGTATATGGTAGTAGTATTACTGATACTGGGATGAGATACTTGTATCTTGCCACAATCCCTAGCTTAGTGACTTTCAGAAAAAATGTTGAATGACCAAATGGATAATTAGCTCTTCTATAAATGCTATCTTCTAGAACCAGTTCCTTTATCTTTTCATGGAACCCTGGGTGTGAAACATCATGATCAAAAGCACCCACTTCTATAAGAAAATCCTGGCTTGCTATTGTACTAAGGGAGGGGAATAGATGTTCTCCGCATTATCCACAAGAAACTGATAGATACCAAGATCTCTGATACAAATAGGGCCTAAGCAAAGATCAGAAAACCAAAAATTCCCTTGGAAGCTAAATAAATATGCAGTAGAAATAAGAGACAGATCAAAACCTGTTTTGGTGGGTTTTTTTTTTAGACATCTAGTTCCTGACTTCTTTTAGTCCCTGGGCTTGCTGATCTTTAATAGAACGTATATGTTAATTGGACTCTGTAGGCTATCATATTCTCCTTTTTTTTCTGCTAAAGTAAAAACCAGAGACAAGTATGAAGGCCAAATACCTTTTAATAATCATTCCTTCTATGACCTTCTCCCTTCTATTCAATGACTGTAACTAAACTAGAACCCATTTATTGCTATTTATCAACCAGTTGAACTAAGTGCTCTTAGCAATATGGCCGTGTTATTGTATTAATTTAATTACACCTTGGTGTCCCTGGTCTTTCTGCTTGTGTCGTTTCTGGTTATACAAGCAGTAGAAACTCAAGGCTTATGAATAATACATATGGAAATATTATCCACTTTTATGTTATAGACTATTTGGAATAAATGTAAAAGTGATTCATTTTTGTTTGTGTTATGTAAGAACTTTCCCTCCACTATTAGTAATATTTCTCCAGTATTAGATACCAAATATTGTACATTATTTTAACAAGATCTGATGTACCTGGAGTTATTTATAACAATTTTAACTGATTTAAAAAATACTAGAAGTTTCAAGCTCATAATGCACTATCCTAATAAAATAGCAATTAACCTTTTTTGCATGTTTTCTCTCATATATATATATATCATATTTAGGTATTTATTAAGCAAGAGTCTCCAGAGAAACCAGATCAGTCGGGGCTGTGTGTGTGTGTGTGTGAAGAGAGACTTATTAGCTCATGTGATTATAGATACTGACAAGTCCCAAGATCTGTAAGATGAGCTGGCAGGCTGGAAACCAGAAGAGCAACATTGTCGTTCTGGTCTGAGAACCAGGAGGACCAAGGGTGTAGTTCTACTCTGAAGGCCAGAAGGCTTGGAGCCCAGGAAGAGCTGATATTTTGGATCAAGTCCAAAGGCAATAAAAAGCTGATGTCCTAGTTTGAAGGCAGTCAGGCAGAAAGAATTCTTTCTTACCTGGGGGTGGGTAAACCATTTTGTTCTATATAGGCCTTCCAATGATTGAATGAGGACAACCCCTATTGAAGAGAGCAATCTGTCTTACCCATTTTACCAATTTAAGTGTCACTTTCATCCAAAACACTCTCCCAGAAATACCCAGTATAGGGTTTGACCAAATATCTAGGCATCCAGTCAAATTGACACATAAAATTAACCAATACTATACAGATGATCAGCAAATGTATTAAGTTTATAATCTATTTTGTAATGTCATTAATCTCATATAGTTTTATATAAGTTATTAGAATAAAGTAACTCAATTTGCATACTGACAAGTAAATATAATAAAGGATCATAAAGTACTACCAGCATCTCAAAGAACCACAAATCAAAATTAATATATTAAAAGACATATATTTGAGTATGCAATTAGTCATTTCTGCTAAAGGTATGATGTTTTTCACGTATGAGGCTCTTTGAAAAGGTGTTCCCATATGAGGTTCCTTGAATTCTAAATAGAAATGTGATACAAATAGTCTGCAACATGTTGCCTTGAACTTCATGCACATTTAATTGAATTCACCAGGCATGTATTGAATATCTACTGTGTACAAGTTGTGTCATTTGCTAAGAGGGATATTAAGATGTATAAAAAATGAGGCTCCCTCAAGGAAGACAAACAAGCAAACATCCTAACTTTGTTGCAGGTAGTATTAGTTAACTCTTTCATTAGAGATGCAAATAAAATGAAAACTGTATCATATAAGAGAGAATGCTTTATACCACTGGAAAAGACTTAGATAAATATATAGCATTCATAATAGATAACACCATCTCTGGGCTATCAATAATGGGTAGAACTTTTATTGACAGATGAAAAAAGAAATTCTTGGTAGGGGGAACTGTTCAAAAAAAGCTGGGAAAGAGGAAGATTGGTTTGCCAGCAGAGAATTATCTTTTAGTTCTGAAGTGTTTAGGTGTGATAGAGAAAGGAGTGAGAAGAGAAGGAAGACTGAAAAATCTGTTTGGAAAATGGAGATGGAGGCAAGTCAGAGTGAGCCTTGTGTATCATAAAGAATTTGGAATTTTGAAAATTGGAAGCCATGAAAATATTTAAAAAGAGGAACAAATTTTTTCTAATCTGTAATTTAAATGCTGTGAAATTCTAAGGATATCCAGTTTTATATGGATTTATCTCAATGTATATCTAAAGAGGTTTGAGACAGTTTGTATAATTAAAAAATACAGGTGAGAAAATGACAGCAAAATGGAAAAAAAGAAATACATTGGAGATGACACTGCAGTAAGATGGCTGCAAACAAAATGTTTATTTTGTTTGCAAAGTTTATTCAGTACTGGGAGAGCTGGCTGAAAGTTTAGCTTTGAATCTCTTAACAGGAGAGCTGGAAAAGGATTAACTGTCCACTCTTTAGGTCGATAATCTTGCTTCCTGTTTCACAGGGGGAAAAAAGTAGAAGTAATCAGGAGACTTCTCCCAAGATCCCATGACCAGATGACCCACATAAATTTTCATATTCTTTGCTTCCCTGCTTCATAAGAACTGACTATGCTCCTCTGTGAAGCCAACTCCTTCATCTGTGCGTTAGCCTCCACTTCCTCCTGCTTACTCATCAGGGCTCTGCCAGCTGTCTCCTCTCTCCTGCAATTCCAGTTTTCCCTCTTTTATCCATACTACCAGCATAAAAATATGTTGTCATTTTTCCAATCTTTAAGAAGCAAACAGACAATGAAAAAGGAACCTTTTCTGACCCAGCTTTTTTCTCCATGTGCTACTACCCCACCCATTCTTGGTAAGAAAAGTGCTAATCAAACTGTAATGAGATTTTTTTTCTCTTTTCAGTTCAGCAAACATCTTCATAACACATTCTATGGATAAGGCTTGTAGAAAAAAAGTCTCATATGTTACTGTAGAAATGCAAAAGGATAAAATGTTGTGGGGGGAAATCAGACAAAAATGTATCAAAACTACAGATGATTTGCACTTTTATTCATAATGTTAGAGTCAATTCAAGAGGAATACTTGCATGTACAAAATGACATATCCAAAACTGTTTGCTAAAACTTTATTTATGATAGCAAAAGTTTAGGAAATTTCTAATTGCTGATTAGTGACAGATCAGTTAAGTAAACAATACAGTAACCACAAAATATAGTTCTATGCAGCAGTGAAAAGAGTTAAAAGATTCAAAGCTAAAGAGATTCAGTGCCATCTCTAAACATTCATAACCTGTCTTGTTAAATTAAAACTGCAAGGTATCGAGTAATTTTTTTTTAATTTCTGACCTTTTGTAACAGAAATGGAAAGTCAAACTGTTTATTCATATTTTCTTGAGTTTGCATAAAGAAATTTTACATAAGAAATGGGGGGAGAATGGATACATGTAATGTATGGCTGAGTCCCTTAGCTGTTCACCTGAAACCATCGCAACATGTTAATTGGTTAACCTCGATACAAAATAAAAAGTTTACAGTTTTAAAAAAAAAAAGAACTAATAAAAATGATTACTCATAGCAGACAGGCTGGGGAGTTGGAAGATAAAATCTGTTCTGAACATTTCCAGTCTTATTTTCTGTTTTAAGCTCTCACATACCTTTTTAATTTAAATTTTTTTTCCCATTTATTTTTATTAGTTGGAGGCTAATTACTTTACAGCATTATAGTTGTTTTTGCCATACATTGACATGATTCAGCCATGGATTTACATGTATTCCCCATCCCGATCCCCCCTGCCGCCTCCCTCCCCATCCCATCCCTCTGGGTCTTTCCAGTGCACCAGCCCTGAGCACTTGTCTCATTGTTTCAATGCTGTTCTCTCTGACCATCCCACCCTCGCCTTCTCCCACAGAGTCTAGAAGTCTGTTCTGTACATCTGTGTCTCTTTTTCTGTTTTGCATATAGGGTTATCGTTACCATCTCTTTAAATTCCGTATATATGCGTTAGTATACTGTATTGGTCTTTATCTTTCTGGCTTACTTCACTCTGTATAATGGGCTCCAGTTTCATCCAGCTCATTAGAACTGATTCAAATGAATTTCTTTTTAATGGCTGGGTAATATTCCATAGTGTATATGTACCACAGCTTCCTTATCCATTCGTCTGCTTTTATTTTTAATTGGAGGATAACTGGTTTACAACACTGTGCTGGTTTCTGCCATACATTAGCATGAATCAGCCACAGGTACACAGATGTCCCCTGTCTCCTGAACCTCCCACCCCATCCCACCCCAGAGGTTGTCACAGAGCACCAGATTTGAGCTCCCTGAATCATACAACAAATTCCCACTATCTGTTTTACATATGGTAATGTAAGCTCTCTCATTCTTTTGTGCAAAGTATGAAATGACGGTTTTCTCAAATCATGTGTTACATTTGCTTTGGAGCAAAAAGTCATGAATATATGGTACTTGCTAGATTAACTTTTTACCATAAAATGATTTTTTTTTTTAATTCTATTCCTAGATCCATATTTATTCTCTCGGAATGACATTGTATTGGGGAGCTGATCATGAAGTACCTCAGAGCCAAGTAAGTCAAGTCATCGAATTTGTACAATGTTATACTTTTTAACAAGCTCTTCTGTGTATTTAGGTGTTCCTCAGTGTGTTGTCAGGCACACCAGCATTTCTGTACTGGTTGTTCACGTTAATAATGTCTACTCTCAGAATGAAATAATAAAGTACTAAAGAAGTTATTTTTCTGAGAATGTGCTTAGAAATATAGAAGTCACTGGAGGACGGTATGGCAACCCACTTCAGTTTTCTTGCCCGGAGAATCCCCATGGACAGTGGAGCCTGGTGGGCTACAGTCCATGAGGTTGGACACAACTGAGGGACTAAGCACAAATACACACCTGTGTTTCAACAACTCAGTGAAATATAGTAGCCTCTTCAAAATTATAGCAAGAGAAATAGGAGTCCCCTTCATTTCTTCTAATTTAATGACTGATAAAGGGGAATTGTAAATGTCTCTGATGATTCATTCTTGAACAGAAAGTGATAACCTCTTCTGAGACAAAAACTATAGGAATAGTAGCAGCTCTAACTACATCTCAGAGTTTCTACTTCGTTAGTTTTTTCTCTTGTAACTTCAAAATCATACCTCACTACCCCTGCAGCAGCAGACACAGATATTAAAGTGACACTTTCTGGGGTCTTAGGCTCTGATGACCACTGGGCAGCTTCTGGTCTTTATTTTCTAAAATAACTGATTTCCTGAAGATGCAATACATAGTAGTAAATGTAATTAAAATTTTTAAAATAGCTATATTTCATCAAAGATATGGCATATAGAATTGTTTTATTTTGACATTTAGAACTCAAAATGAAAATAACTAGGTGTGTCTTTTTTTAATCAAATTAAGAAGCAGTAAGCATTTTAGGCTTTTATTCTAAAATTCAGACATCTTAAGGTCCATGAAAGACAAATGCTAGTCTTCAACGTCTTTTGGTTTTCATTTTACATCATGAAAAATACTGTATATTTACTTTCTCTCCTCATTTCAATTCTATAAATATAAATAAGAAAGTTAAATTATTACTGGAAATAATAGTGTCATATTTTATTCAACCTAACTTACATGTAAAATGTGATCATATCCTATAATTTAACACTTTCTCTTTTCTGGTAACTGAAAATAAAGTCAGTATCTATAAGGTGTAAATTGGAAGGGAAGTATATAAACTTTTACCTGTATTTTACTATCAGATATCATTAATTGTTTTGGAGAAATATTTAATATTAATTCAAAAGTATTTACTAAGCACATACCTTATGACAGACACTGTCCCAGACACCAGGAAAATAATGTCCCATGCCTGTGGAGTCCTATCATGGGTACGGACAACCAGTTAACCAGTTACAATGCAGTGTGATAAATGCTGTGTTAAGGGAAATGAAACTGCCTGCCGTGCAGGAGACCCGAATTCCATCCCTGAGTTGGGAAGATCCCCTGGAGAAGAGGGTAATGGAGAGTACTACCCACGCCAGTGTTCTTGCCTGGAGAATCCCGTGGACAGAGGAGCCTGGTAGGCCACAATCCAAAGGATCACAGAGTCAGACATGACTGAGCCACTGAGCACACTTGTGTTTCTGTGTGTGTGTATGTGTGTGTGTGTGCATGAAATGAAATGTGTATGAAATGAAATGTTTATATATATGTATAAGTGAAGTGAAACTGAAAGTGAAGTTGCCCAGTTGTGTCTGACTCTTTGCAACCCCATGGACTGGGCTCCTCCGTCCATGGAATTTTCCAGGAAAGAATACTGGATTGGGTTGCCATTTCCTTCTCCAGAAGATCTTCCCAATCCAGGGACCAAATTCGGGTCTCCCACATTGTAGGCAGACACTTTACCATCTGAGCCACCAGGGAAGCCCATATATATGTATATAAGCAGTTTATGTATATGTATACATGTATATGCATATATATAAACTGCTTACCAAAACTCTTGGTTAATCAAAACATTCCATTTCTTAAGCATACCAAAAAACCCCAGGTTTTTTTTTTTAATAACTCCTATTCTTAGGAGATACATGTTAACCATCCTCCGCTAATACAATTTTATGTTATAAAAAGGTAAAATGCAGTCAAACGTTTATGCTACTACATAAGGAATTCACTTCCTGCAAGTATTTGAAGTGTATTTGGTATGGTTCCTGTGACTCTGGAAATGGTTTGTCTCCCATTCGTTCGATTTACCCTCACTGATCAACATGACCTTTTCTTTCTTTGTATTCAGCCTATCAAGCTTGGAGATCATCTCAACAGTATACTACTTGGAATGTGCGAGGATGTGATTTATGCTCGGGTTTCTGTTCGGACTGTCCTGGATGCTTGCAGTGCCCACATTAGGAATAGCAATTGTGCACCTTCATTTTCCTACGTGAAGCAGTTGGTAAAACTGGTTCTGGGAAATCTTTCTGGGGTAAGCCACAGTTCCAAACGGTACATATACTCATACTTTAAACTTCAGTAGCATTTCACCAGATTTTCTTTAAATATGGATAGCGTTTCTCTGTGAAGACTAGGAACAGGAGACTGAATTCCTTGTTCTAATGTTAGTTGTTTATTTGAAACAGTACTTAAAATAAAAGCCCACTGCAATAATTTAGTCGCCTAGATTTTATGAGAATTTGTCTTTTTTTATTTTTTATAATTAAAAATTTTTTTAATTGGAGGATAATTGCTTTACAATGCTGTATTGGTTTCTGTAGTACAACAACGCAAATCAGTCGTAACTATATATGCATATAGTTATAGGGAGGGAATATATACCTATTCCTTCCCTCTTGAGCCTCCCTCCCACACACCCCACTAACCTCTCCCACCTCTCTAGTTCATCACAGAGCACTAGTCTGGGTTCCTTGTGTTATGTAACTATAATACTAGCTGTCTGTGTTATACATGGTAGTATATATAATGTCAGTGCTCTTTCTCAGTTGATCCCACCCACTCCTTTCCCCGCAGTGTCCACAAGTCCTTTCTCTACATCGGTGCCTTTATTCCTGCCCCACAAACAGTTTCATCAGTGCCATTTTTCTAGATTCTATATGTGTATATTAATACACAGTATTTGTTTCTCTCTTTCTGTCTTACTCCACTCTGTGTAACAAGCTGTAGGTTCATCCACCTTAGTTCAGCTGATTCACATTTGTTCCTTTTTATGGCAGAGTAATATCCCGTTGTATAATGTACCGCAACTGCTTTAACCGTTCATCTGTTGGTGGACATCTGATTTGCTTTCATGTTCTGGTTATTGTGAATAGTGCTGCAGTGAACAGTAGGGTGCGTGTCTTTTTGAATAGTCTTTTTTTAGAACTTTATTCTAGCAAGTAGTATAGACTCACAGCATGTTAAAGCTAAAAGTGTCTTCTTGCCTCTTCTCTTAATTTTTTCCCCATGGAGCTTTCAGTAAGTGAGTCTGTCCACTGTGAAGGCCATATGGACATGCAGCATGGGGTTTAAAGTCCTCTATATGCATTTTCTGTTGCTTTAGACCTCTTTCTTGCCCACTTAGTCTAGACCTCTTAAGTATTTCTACACCCTCCCCACCATATTTGGACATTGGCTTCTGGTGTGTGAGGGGAGATACCTGCTTGTATTCCTACTAGATTAGTCCAAAACTGGGGCTCCTTTATTTTCTCACTTGTCTTAGATATGAAGAATCCCAAGGCTAACAGTTTGTATATCTAAAAATCCCTCCACTGTATTTCTTAAGCTGTATTCTATCCTATTTGCCGTAGATTGGACATCCTTTGTTGTTGTTTTTTAAGAAAATTCTTTTCTCTCTCTTTTTAAAATGATTTTATTTATTCATTTATTTTTGGCTGTGATGGATCTTTGTTGCTGTGCAGGTTTTTCTCTAGTTGTGGCAAGCAGCAGCTCCTCTCCAGTTGTGGCGCACTGGCTTCTCATTGCGATGGCCTCCCTTGTTGCTGAGCACGGGCTCTAGGACATGTGCATTTCAATAGTTGTGGCTCAGGGACTTGGTTGTTCCACGGCATGTGATCAAACCCATGTCCCCTGCATTGGCAGGTGGATTCTTTACCACTGAGCCACCAGGGAAGCCTTCTTTTGATTTTTGGTATTTGATCTAGATTTGAACTTTATCTGCCCTTACCCCTGCAGTCATGGAACCTCGAGTTCCTCTCTTTTATGTAGACTTTGGATAGGCTGGTCACTGCCACACAGTTTTTGCTGGCTTCCTCTTAATTTCTCATCCCTAGGGATTTAGTTCTGCTAACCTTAACCGAGATGTTGTATGGCTGGCAGGATATATCCAAATTCCGCATGCTTTGCCAGTTGATAAGAAACAGGTTCATAAAGTCTTCTAGGCAAATGGTTTATAAACTGGACTCCAAGGAGCCTTTGCGATTCTGTAGTGAGAGGGATGGAGGTAGCAGAGGCTGAGTGAAGAGGGTTCTTGGCTGTGTGTTTCTCCTTCTTAAATGGGGCTGATTTATTTGTTTATATTTCTGTGTGTGACTTTTTTTTTTTTTTTAATAAAGATACTAAAAACTTATGAGCACCCTCAATTCCACAGGTTCCCGGCCTTTTTGGCACTAGGTTTTGTGGAAGACAGGTTTTTCCACAGACTCAGGCAGTGGGGAGAGTGATGGTTTGGGGATGATTCAAGTGCACTACATTTATTGTGCACTTTATTATTATTGCATCAGCTCCATCTCAGATCATCAGGAATTAGATCTTGGAGCCTGGGACCCCTGCTCCATTCAGACCAAACTTTCCTACATATTTTGAAATACATTTTTGTTTAAAAAAGTTTCTCTATATTCAAATAGAGTCGAGGGAAAACTCTTTAAGGAACAATAAATGTATATTCACTGGAGAACTTCTCAGAGCCTTTAATACAGTAGGTTGTATTAATTAACCCTCAAGAGGGATAGGCACATAGGTGAAACCTTCCCCAAACTTATTTGAGCCTTCTTTCACAGATCTTCTCATAATATTGATGTTCTGTGAAAACTCCGAGGAACGATCTGTACTAACTCCTTCACTTTATAATTTGCCTATTTCTATTTTTGTTTGTTTTTTTTAAAAAACATTTTGAAGATGTATTTTTATTTTTTTGGCTGTGCTGGGTTGCTGTGTGGGCTTTTCTCTAGTTGGGGCCAGAAGGGGGTTACTCTTTGTTATGCTGTGGGGGCTTCTCATTGGGGTGACTTCCCTTGTTGCAGAGCACGGGCTTTAGGCACGAAGGTTCAGTGGTTGTGGCACGTGGGCTTACTTGCCCCACAGCATGTGGGATCTGCCCGGACCAGGAATGGAACCCATGTCTCCTGTATTGACAGGCGGATTCCTATCTGTTGGATGCCCAGGGGCATCCTATGTATTTCTTAAAGAAATTGAGACTCACAAAGCTTATGGGACTTCCATTTTCTATTAATCAGTCAGGGATTTAAGAGTTTTCAGAGTTTGAGGGGAAAGGATACAAGTAATGACGATGTTGAAAAAGTGGGCTGTAAACTAGATCCTAGAGACTGGATAGAAAGAAAGGGTAATCCAGGCAGAGGGAAGTAAACTTGGATCCATGCCCTGAGATGGGAAAGAGCAGGAGGTTCAAGGAACAGCGCTAAGTCTGACACAGGATGCTGTGGGACCTTTTAGTGGGAGAGGAGCGTAGAGCGGTCAGCTGGAGTCAGCAGGGAGAGAACTCGCCTTTTCAGAGGCAGATTTCAAAGTAGAAATAATAACGCTCCCCTCATGCAATGCCCTTGAGAGTCTCCTGGACATCACCGGACAGAAGTGAATCTCACAGCTACCACTTTTAAATGTTTAGTTTGTTTTATGCTGCATGACTTGTGATTTTTTCACATTTATTCACCAAAATAGCCCCAAGTTACAAGAGAGAATTTCATCCTCCTTTTAGAGAAAAGAAACTGAGGCTCAAATAGATGAAATAACTTGCCGTGGCCACACACATGGCAAATGACAGAGACACAATTGGAATCTGGATCTCTCTGACCCTGGAGCCCATGCTGTTAGCCAGCATGCGCCTCTGAGACTATCATTCTCCCCAGTAGCTGTCCTTTATCCAACCCATCTTTGCATGAAATGTTCCCTTGGTATCTCTAATTTTCTTGACGAGATCTCTAGTCTTTCCCATTCTGTTGTTTTCCTCTATTTCTTTGCATTGATCGCTGAGGAAGGCTAGAGTAAAAGTCAGTAGGCCAGCTTACTTGTCAGCGTTCTTCCACTGATTTAATCTTATGACATGTTTGAATGCAGTTTTACCTGTAAAATAGTAGTAATAGTGCATACCATGCACCCATATTAGTAGTCATAAAGATAATTATTTCAATATTGATGAGCTGCTTCAAGGTCTTTAGAAATTTGCTATTTCTCCCTTTATTGTAATGTGAAGTTAATAATGTATACCACATGAGGTTTTTTGATAGTTAAACAACATTAAGTATGTAAAGCACTTAAGGTGGTACCTGCCTTATAGTAATTGCTCAGTCAGTGTGAACTGTTATTAATAGTAGTGTTCATGCAGGAATTCCCAAAGATGATACAGGATATTGTCTCTTCTGCTACTGATAATACAATACAATGTGAACTAATATATAATTGAAACACCATCATTTCAAAAATATTTCCATTTAAGTCTTCTTATAGGAAGGAAGCACAATTCCTTTAATATACTACCTTAAATGGATTTTAAATTCATATTTAAACAAGTTCCACTCATGGAGAAATATTAAAATGTATTGTGTATGTATAAACAGATAAGTCTGCATGCTCTTGGTGTCAGAGTTAAGTAATTTTTCTTTACCATTCTCTCTTCGTACATTTATTTCTTGAAGTTTCTATTCTAATTGCTCATCTGAATAAACTGTAGTAGTCTTAACATTTCAGCCCTTGTAATGTGGAATTTGATCTAATTTGACGTGCTTTATTTTAAACAGGTACCCTTGGTTGAAGTTATTAAAGTTTAAGTCTACTTAAACATTTAGTTCTAAAAGAGTATCAAAAGAGCATTGATTTAAATTTAATTGTTATCCCTCAATATATCCATTTAGTTTAAAATGTATGTCAAATGTAACTTCTGACAGGCAAAATCTAGAAAATTATTTTCAAAAATAATTTAAATCAGCACCCTCAATGCATAGTTACAATCAGGAGAAAGCTTTATTATACCAGAGTTAATGTGGTTTTAAAATTTTAATCACACTTGAGAGATAAAAGTAGTTTGGGGAAAAAAAGAATACTTCAAGTTTATTGCTTTGAAATGGAACTCATTTTAACCACTTTAATTTGGCTAACTTTGTTCCCTAGTTAGCAGATTAGGCTTTGATAGATGTTTCTTGGCTTGTATTTCCTGAAGATGAATTGGCCAGAACTAAGCTACATAAATCTTATCCAAGGAATATATATTAACAATAGCATATATGGAGTGTTTTTACTCAAATATTACAGCTTCCAAAAACTATCTAGCTGGTGTCATTCTGTAGACACTTAACATAAACAAAAGGGAGATTCTTTTGTCAAACTTGACTTTTGATTACCTGTGTACAGACGGATCAGCTTTCCCGTAGCAGCGAGGAAAAGCCTGACCGAAGCCAGGCTATCCGAGACCGATTGAGAGGAAAAGGATTACCAACAGGTAAGAGTGTGTTAACAGAAAATTTTTAGACTTTACAATTGTTACTTCCTTTACAAAATCTTAGTTAACCTAGGTTAACCTAGCTTGGAAATTGGTAATTATGATCATAATCATAAGTGTGCAAAGTGGAGGCATTGAACAGGTAGGAACATTGGATGTATTAATATATAAATCCTTGATCGTTATGCAGAAAATGTTAATACAGTCAGGACACCCACAGTGTATCATTTCTTTCCCGATATTGTTATTATAGCAATAATATCTTTATTTACTTTATCGTGATATTTTATATTAAAAATACATTTTAAAGGATGATAAAACACAAATTTATGAACATAAATGTTACTAAAACAAAAGTTTCAGAAAAGAACATTATTTTTGTTGCATACTATTATTTTCTATTTCTTTTTTTAAATGCTAATCTCAGCCCACTAAATTGATTTCATGACCAATGAATTTCACGACTTGCAGTTACCAAATAGTGTCTTAGGTTATACAATGCTTAGTAAGTAAAAACTGATGAAGAGTGGTTTTGCTATTTGCCAATAGCATTAGATAATTATAGGGTCTACATAGTTATTACATTTATTTTTTTAAGGAAATGAATACAAAATCAGATTCAAAACACATGAAGTAAAAGTAGAAAAAATACATTTTTTTACATGAAAGTTTATTTTTCAGTGTTAAGTTTCAAGTGTGGTTTATTTATAAAATGAAATTTTGTTTTTGCTGATTATCTTTGTTCTCTTTACTTCCCATGAAGCAACATTGATAATCATGGTCATTTAAACATTAACAAAAATGTTTTGTGAGTGACATATTTTGTCTTAAGTCTAGGAGCTGGAGTAAAGTAAATGTAAATATTGCTTAAATATATTCTACTATAACACACTAATTGATATAGTCAGATTAAAAATTAAGACGTTTAACTATTTAATTAGATCATCAGAACTCAGCTGTCTTATTTAAAACCTATGAGAAACTCTCACTGTGAAAACCAAAAACAGACATTTGATTATCTGGACTAAGTGTTTTGCAGAATTCAGAACTCTTGTGTCCGAGAGGGACAGATGTGCGCTAAGCAAGTGTACTGCTTACCTTAAGTCAAGAAAAGCAATACAGTTGTTTCTAATGGGAGTTGGTGATGGACAGGCAGGCCTGGCCTGCTGCAGTCCATGGGGTCGCAGAGTTGGACACAACTGAGCGACTGAACTGTATGGAGTGATTCTGTCATGGTGCTGTCAGTTACGTATCTGTTCTGCTGCTTTCATTTTACTTATTGTGAATAGGGATTGTTTTTCTGAAAAGGCACCAAGCTTTCATGTCATCTATATAATTAATTTACTTCGAGTTGCATAAAGTTCTGTTTCTAATACATACATTATTAGTTTATGCACAGGTCAGAAAAGAAGGCAGACTTTAAATTTTAACAAGTATTTTTAACCTTTTTTCTGTTTTCTTACTATACTTACATCCTCAAATATATATATATATAATATAAATATTTACATAAATAAAAATAAATACTCCTCAAATATGTGTGTGTATGTGTGTGTGTATAGATACATAGACACACCTTCCTCTCATAGGTAAAAAAGTCTGTTTTCTTTTGTCTTTAAGGATACTAGGATTTGAGATATAGTGTGAACCTTGGTGCTAAAAATAGCAACACTTTGTTAGTCCATCAAATTTTCAATCAGTCCCCTGTTTTAGGAATAAATGAGTCCTTTTTGATGGGTCATGATGAATACTTTGATAAGTGAACATTAGATTTAAAAGAAATGATTTTTTTATTTATTATCTTTCTATTTCTTACTCCTTCCTTCTCCCTTCTCTTACGTCCCTTTCTCCCTTGCTCCTTGCTTTCTTATTTCTCTTTTATATACTTTCTCTTTTTGTAGTTCCCTTCACCTCCTGCTTCTAAGTGGCCATGTTATAAAATTGAAGTTTGTATGCTTGGATATTGCTTGTTGATTTAGTCATTTTAATGCTATATTATTGATGATTAACTTTTAAAGATAGTTTTTTTTTTTAAACTAAAACAAGCTTAGTTTCTTTAAGAATAAAAAATGTTCCTATAAATATGAGATCCCTCATTCTATCTCTATGCATCATGAATTTATTGAGTCTAAAGAAAAAGATCACTCTGTCATATTTAGTTTATCAAATTTTGAAAACTAACAAATGTTAATATAATTTAGTTTAATTATTACATAATATTTTAGAAGTAGCAATAGAGATTGAATTGAATCTATACCTACTCTACAATATACTTTTTTTTCTGGTTGCTGCTAAGTCACTTCAGTCATGTCCGACTCTGTGCGACCCCATAGACGGCAGCCCACCAGGCTCCCCCGTCCCTGGGATTCTCCAGGCAAGAACACTGGAGTGGGTTGCCATTTCCTTCTCCAATGCATGAAAGTGAAAAGTCAAAGTGAAGTTGCTCAGTCGCGTCTGACTCTTCGCGACCCCATGGACCACAGCCTACCAGGCTCCTCTGTCCATGGGATTTTCCAGGCAAGAGTACTGGGGTGGGGTGCCATTGCCTTCTCCTTTTCTGGTTAGCTGTTTTTTAAATTTTTATTTCATATTGGAGTATAGTTGATTTGCAATATGTTACTTTCAGAGGTACAGCAAAGTGATTCAAAGGTATACATATACATGTATCTCTTTTTTTTCAAATTCTTTGCCCATTTAGGTTCTTCCCATTAGGTTAGATTAGAGAGTGTTGAGTAGAGTTCCCTGTGCTGTATGTACAGTAGGTCTTTGCTGGCTATCTGTTTTATTTATAACATATTCGGTTAGCCAAAATGTTCATTCAGGTTTTTCCACATTACAGAAAAACCTGAACAAATTTTTTGGCCAACCCAATACTTTAAATAGCCAGTTATTTACTTATCTTAGATAACTCACTCAGTTGTGTCTGACTCTTTGCGACCCCATGGGCTGTATAGTCCATGGATTTCTCCAGCGGATCTTCCCAACCCAGGGATCAAACCCAGGTCTCCCACATTGCAGGCAGATTCTTTACCAGCTGAGCCACACTGTTTATGAAAGCCATATACAAAATTAAGTTTTCTAGACATGTATATACTAGAGATGAGGAAAATCTACCAAATTAAGCATGTTACTTTTTGTAGATGTTAAATAAATATTTGTTGATTGAATGAGTATGAGAAGGTTAGATATAATAACATGTTTATAATATAATTTTAATGGTTCCAAAAATAAATATATGAGACTCTGATTATTTTTTTAGATAACTTATTTTAAACATTAAGTTGCATTCAAAGTAAAAAGTAAACTGTAGTTCGCCATTTTAGTTATTATATTAAATTATATTTTATAATATATTATATATATTTTATTATATTTTTATAATATTAAAACAGTATTATTGTCTAATAGTGCTTTAGAATTATTATGACTAATAGACTGTTGAATGCAGATAATCTAGAATTGACTGTAATAACTTAAGAAAATTCACAGAGAAATCTTTAAATAGCCTGCCCATTGATTTTAATTCTCTTATAATCCTGTCTCCTTATTGGAGAATAAATGTCCCCAATATCAAAACTCAAGAGAATTTGTAAGGAATTACAGTTTGTCACACAGAATAAACCTGAATGAGTTCCTCTAATTTATGGTAGAATTAGAGGTTCTTGTATTTAAAGAAACAGTAGCCTTTTTTGGGACTGTGTGTGTGCATGCTCAGTCGGATCTGACTCTTTGCGACCCCATGGACTGTAGCCTGCTGGGCTCCTCTGTCTGTGGAATTTTCCAGGCAGGAATACTAGAGGGAGTTGCCATCTCCTACTCCAGGGAATCTTCCCAACTCGGATCGAACCCTCTGGAGTCTCCTGCATTGGCAGGTGGATTCTTTTACCACTGAGCCACCTGCGGATAGCCTTTGTTGGATCAGCTATAATGGAAGAGGATTCCTCAGGTCATCTTAGCCGTTGCTTACCACCCTAGTAATAATGCTCAAAGGCTCTATTAATTTATCCTTAAAAATTTATAAAACCACATCTCAAGGACGGAATTAATATACTAATTTATAGGTATTATCAGACAGAAGAAGTTAGGAGCTAAGTGGCATAAACTTATATAATATAAATCTTTTTAAAAATTAACTCATAAAGAAGAAATATTATTCTATGATAGAGGTATTACTTGGGGGCAGTACCAGTTCTTAACTGTCAGTGATCACTTGGGCAAAGCAACATTGTCATATTACATTGGTAGTAAGGCACTCACTTTGATGTAGATGAACCTAAAACCTTCATGTAGTGATAACTGTAGTTTATTCGGTTCCTGACCACCGTTCTCGATAAATAAAATGTTAAGATTTGACATTTTCCAGTGAGACATAGAATTAGATTAAAAGAAGTGGACAATTTTAGAGATAATGCCTCATATCTAAGTGATTTGATTGTTCATTTAAAACATAGCAATAAAATTTTTCATCCATGAGTGAATGAACTTAAAAAGTCTCTCCTTATATCTTACCTCTGAGATCTGTTACAGAAGCTAAGGCCTAAACTAGTGGGCTGTGTGTCCCTACTTTGTTATTTAATACCACCACTGCACTAAGTAAAATGGCTGCACTAAGCAGAAAGAAATCAAACATTTCCTGCCAAGCGAGCTTAAGGTAGAAACCTACACCTTGATCAGATCAGCACGATAGTGCTCCAGATCTCAGGCATATTGATAATATCATGTTTCTTTTTTTTTTTTTTTCATACCTGATCACATTTGTGAGGACAGATGGGGAATCAGGGAGCCTCTTTTAATACTGAAATGTCATTTTGTAGTTAGCTTCTAAGAGGTGCTATGAATTTGAGTCTGTGTGTGAGGGGAAAGATAAATGATGCTATCCCATTAAGGATAATGTTAATCATAAATAACAAAAATAGTTAAAACAGTGTACTCTACAAGGAAGGTTTTTTAATTTAATAAGTGGAATATGTTATATTATGAATACTCTTTATGATCTTAAAATCTTTTATTCATACCTCTTCAAAATTTATTGTTTGCTCTTTACTTTTTAGCAAACTACATACTCTCTGAAAGGAAAATGTTTGTGGTTTCATTCTAAATTTGAATACTTATAATTGTGTGTAATCTAATGCTGTCCGTAAATTCTCTGAACTCAAAACATCCTTAAGAAATGGAAAAATCTACCTATAGTGACTACTTGTTCTGAATAACTTGATTTTTTTATTATAGAATCGAAAACTTTTCTAGGAGATCTTTTGATTTCTGTTTTTATGATTTTTCTCTCAAAAGGAACTTAAATTCTCCCTCAGTAGATAATTACATGCTGAGAAAAATAAAGCAGAAGCCAAAGAGGCAAAATTTAGAATTTTATGCTGCTACTTGTTCAGAAGAGCTTATGATCGTTCAAATGGGTTCGTTTATTTGTCCTATCATCTCTAAGAAGGCATAGCAAATTATATCCACATTTTCATAGAGGAAGGAAGTGAGAGACAGAAATTAAGTGGCTTGCCCAAGCTCATGGATTGAATGATAAAGCCAGAATTAAAACCCCATCTTTTGACAGTAATCTTTCTGGTAGATTGTGCTACCTAAGTTGGCTTAAAAAGATTTCATAAGTTAAATATTCATTCTATTCTACAAACGTTCTTTTGAAATTTCTTTTATCAGGAACTGGAAATACAAAAACAAGTAAGACGTGGTCCCTTATGTTATTATTCCAGTTAGGGGTAGAGGTGAGAAAATGAGTAGGAATGATGGCAGATACAGAATATAATGTATAATTTTAATATAGCGAGAAAAGTGTCTTCATAGAGGTCCAGCATGCTCTGTGAGTTTAGGTGAAGGAACTTGTAACTCTACCAGAATGGGAAAATACCACAGAAAGCTCCTCTTGAGATCTTTTAAGAGTAACTACAATGGGTATTCCTTTCAGAAATACCGTTAGTTAAGTTTCCTTTGATCAAAATGATAGTAAGGATAGCTATTGAAAGTGAGTCACTCAGTTCGGTTGGACTCTTTGCAACCCAATGGACTATATAGTCCATGGAATTCTCCAGGCCAGAATACTGGGGTCGGTAGCCTTTCCCTTCTCCAGGGGATCATCCCAACCCAGGGATCAAATCCAGGTCTTCCGCATTGCAGACAGATTCTTTACCAGCTGAGCCACAAGGGAAGCCTAAGGATAGCTATTAGGTATACTTAATTAATGATTTCAGTGCTGTTTATTGCTTGTTGATAAAGTAATTATAATAGCTTGGTCACATGTTTAGAAGGCTCTGGAAAGCAGCTGAAGAAACTGCATTTTATATAGTATCAGATATGGGAGGTGGTTTTCACTGGGGTGGTAGACTTAAGCATTTAATACACAGGCCTAGAATGCCATGATTCTCCTCATTTGTATGGCCAGATTCTGTATTTAAGCTCTAATTTTGAGTTCTCAGATTAATGAAAATTTTTCGCTAAGTACTTTAGCATCACCACAGCCATGATGCTATTCTGCTATGTATGATGCCATATGTATTTCATCTACCTGTGAAGTGTTAATAAGGCAATTACATATCTCGTGTGGTTGAAGATAGCAAGCATCATTGACATAACAAGACGCATCAAGACTCCTGCCCATTGGGAATATGTGATTAAAGACTAGTATGTTTGTAACCAGCTGAAACCCACTTTTCTGTGTCCTTACCTAAAGATGTATCTCCTTTTTCTTCCAAAAAGCAAACAGAAGCTGTCCTAGGCTAGAAGGTTCACTGGAGAAACCACTTAGCTCAAAACATCTCTTCCTACCACTTCCTATTTCTTCCTTCAACAGGTCACCCACACTGTTTCTCCCTTTAATAATTTTTGTAGCTCATAGCTCTTACAATTTTACTTTAGATCATCTGTAACAAGTATATATGGATCACTTTGGACCTTATTTCACACCCCCACAATTTTTTGCCTGTTTTCCTGAAGAGTGGTCAATGCCTTCTCCCTCCCCTTCCCACCATCTTACTTTCTCATTCCACTTCCTGTATCATCATGCCTTTCTTTGTCCTCTTGGCTCCTAGAAGAGACCTTATCTGTGGTTCAGAATCATCCTTTATAAGTAATAGTCATGAGATCTTAGGTTAGCTATAATATGATTTTCAAACATATAGAGCAAAATGAGTCTTATTTTATAGAAACAAAGTAGGAAGTTAGTGTGAACTTTTTAAAAAATAAATCAAAGATTGATATTTGTGTAAACGTTTAAGTGAATTATATTCATTGTAATTTTGTACTACCCTACAGAATTTAAAATAATAATTTTCTGAATTTTTTAATAAACATGAATGGAAATATTTCTATATCTACTAATTTTCATAAGGGCTTCCCTTGTGGCTCAGCTGGTAAAAAAAATCCGCCTGCAATATGGAAGACCTGGGTTCTATCCCTGGGTTGGGAAGATCCCCTGGAGAAGAAAAACGCTACCCACTCCAGTATTCTGGCCTGGAGAATTCTATGGACTGTATAATCCATGGGGTTGCAAAGAGTTGGATACAGCTGAGCAACTTTCACTTTCATTTTCAATTTTCATGAAGACAATAAAAGTTAGCATTTATAAAGTAGTAGTAATCTAAGAGCCACCTAATTAGCTTTTAGTTTTAAACTTCATATGGCTAGTGAGAAGACATGGTTCTTTTAGAATACCATGGCCCTTTTATATATTGCTAATAAATACTAATGTCCTAAAAGGGGATGATAATTTGCTTGTTAACAAATAGTCTCATGATATGTCAGTAGTGGTCAGGATATCTTCACTGAAGAAGTCATAAGTAAAACTTTAGAATGGGAAACAACTAACCACAAAAAAGGTCTAGAAGAGACCGCTCAGGGAAGATAAAGTGGGATATACAAAGGCCCTAACATATAAGAGACCTTAACAGAGAAAAACCTGTGGCCTGGATGGAATAAAGAAAGTGGAGATGAATCCCTAAAAAAGATTCAAGTTCCACACCCAAAAGGAATCTAAATTGTATTTGGAGTGCAATAATTATGCCTTTGAAACTTATTAAGAATAGTGACATCATGGAATGCGCTTTTAAAAGATGGTTCTGGCTGTTGAGTGGAATATAGTGGATGCAAAAAGAAGCAGGGTGACCATTGCAGTTATCTAGTCAAGTGGTAATGTTAATTAGGAATAAGGGGATTTCAGTAGAATTGGAAATAATCACATGGAGTAACATATCTGAGAATTTAGGTAGGCAGCACTTTCTGATGAATTTAATATGGGAAATGAGGAAGATGAAGGGTTTCAGGAGGGTGCCCATATTTCTGTTTCGAGCAATCAGTTGAATAATGGCACCACTGATCCAAGTTGCAAAGAGTGGGGTAACGGACATCTCTGGGTGTGGGAGGCATAAGGTTAGTTTTAAGCATGTTCGCTTTGAGGTGCTTCTGAGATACACAAATAGAAGTTCCAGTTTCTGTTTCAGATTGGAGCTCCCAGAAGAAGTCAGTGCCATGAATATAAATTTGGGAGTTGTCAATATGTGGATAGTATTTAAAGCCTTGTTAATAGAGTGAAAACATAAAGATTCTAAAAGCAACATCTGAGGAAAACCAACACTTGGATATCCAGTAGAGGAGGAAATAAAAGACTTAGAAGGAGCTGTCTGAGTAGGAAACCAGGCTTGTAAAGAGAGGAAAGGGATTCCTCAAGAGATTGTTCTCACTGTTAGTTGTCACTGAGAAGTAAAATATGAATACAAAAGTGTCCACTGTATTTGGTAATATGGATGCCATTAGTGATAACATGATGGGAGCTACCAGGTTGGAGAGGAGCTGGAAGTTGACTAAAGTGGGTAGAATAATGAATGGGAAGTGAGAAATTGGAGACAGCAGTAACTAGAGGGGAATGTGGTCAGAGGGGAGAGGGTTTGTTTTGTGACAGAGATATAAGGGAACATTTGTATACTAATGAGAATGACTCAGTAGAAATGGGAGACGAGGAGGATGGAAGCAGAGCAGGCAGAAGTTAACCAAAGAAGCAAAATCATTGATAAAAGTAACAGGAGGGGGGAATAGAACACATACTGGGTATTGGCCTTCAACTGGTAGGAAATTTCACCCTTTGGGACAGTAGGGAAAAGATTGCCGAGACAAATAGATATATAGAATTAGTCATGGAACAATGAAAGAGCTCTCTTCTGACAACTTCTTTTTTCTTGGTGGAATATGAGACAAGACCATCAGATAGAGAGTTAAGGTGGGAAAGGAGGAAACGTGAATCCGTCATTGTGAAAAGTGAATGATGTTGAGTATCCATCATGGTTGACCATGAATTTATGTTGCTGCCAGAATACTTGTTTGATTTTCTCCAAGGTTTGGCTCAGCTTGATAGCCAAGATAGTAAAAGGAGGCAGAATGTTGAGCTCATGTATGCTTCTATGATTCTTAAATCCTTTCGATTCCTATTTTTTATCTGTTGTATTCTATAAACTTTTAAGAATATCTTTGTTCTCTATTTTTTAATACAATTTTAAATAACTCAGTTTAATATGTGATTTAAGAATGTAATTCACCACTGAAGTACTGTAACATAGACATATGTTTATCAGTTTTAAATTATTTTATATTAGGATCCAAAGTGTGTGGCAATCTATACATCCAGATGTGGGATGGTCTATTTCCCAGTATTCTGAGCCCTGGATACATGATGTATCCTTACTTGCACTTGAGTGGATTCATGTCCAGGGGAAGATGAGTTCCAAGAAAAGCAAAACATTTGAATCTAATTTTCAAGCAGTTATGTGTTGCCATTCTGAAATTAATTTTGACTATGATGTTTAAGGTAAAATGTGTGGTGAGGGAAGAAAGCTAATAGTTGTTACCCCGAAGAGGCAATTGACTTATTCAAATATGTTAATAAATAATTTATTGTTACTGGGAAGGGTTTTAGTTATCATTTTATATTGTATCCATAGCAAATAGCTTATCAAAGAAGGATCACAGATGGTCATTCAGGAAATCTTCAGTGTTTATGGGTTATTGATGTTAGTAACTATAAAGTATTTTTCTACATTTCTCTTTTAAATAGTGGAGCCATATATATGTGTGTGATTTTTTGTTGTGGTTGAATCTGTGAATTCAAAAAGTTTCTGGCTGGGCATTTTTGCTCCTCTTCAATGCATTAATAGACTGCTGCCTTAAAAAAATATTAGAATGACTTACTGGTTTTAACTATGTCAAGGACCAAAGTGTAAATAAGAATGGGTAATTTATTCCAGTTGACAAATATTGATGCATAATGTTTGAGAGGAAAAACTATTTCAGGACATGATGGTCTGCTATAAAAAAATTAAGTTTCTTACATAATTTAAACACAATCAAATTGCCTGGATTTTAAACATAATCAAATTTTCTGGAAACATATATGGTCTTAATAAAACTTTGATACTCAATAATTCCAAATACTACAGCAGGAATATTTTGTTTTTTCTTTGAGCACATTTATTTGAATGACCAGAAAATGGCAGGGCTTTATATTGAAATAATACATATTTGAATTGTATCTTTAGCCATTAAAAGAGTATATTATGTATTCTATTATTAACTCCAAATCATTTTATGAATAATTAATATCTACCAAACTGGATAGTATCAGAATATCTTATCTATTTTTTTAAACCCAAATAATTCACCTTTGAATATAAAACAATGTTACTTTAAAAACCAAGTTCTATATGTTACTGATAACATTTGGTAAGAAACATTGAACTCTGAAACATAGCATCCAACTAACAAACATAGCGTTTTTTTTCCAGTTCCCTTATCATCATCACCATCCCATTTCATCTCTGATTCTCCATTTGGAGAACTGGAAAATGCCACCACTTTCATTGTCAGTAGTAAGGTTACATTCCAGTTATTTTCTGAAAATTCTGTGCATACATGATAGATTCTTATCATTCCAGGAAGAAGCTCTACTTCCGATGTTCTAGACACATACAAGTCTCCATTCTGTCATCAGGCCTTTCTTAACAAAGGGCTTAGTAAATCCATGGGATTTCTATCTATCAAAGACACACAAGATGAGGAAGATTATTTCAAGGACCTTTCATCAGATAATAACTCTGGACAAGAAGATTCGGAAAATTCCTGCTACCCTTACCCGTTCAAATCTAGTGGCCCAGAAAAAAAAGCTGTCGCTGGCATTGACATGCTTCCCAAAAAGAAGATCTGGGCTTCGTCCATGGACCTGCTTTGCACAGGTGACAGAGACTTCTCTTCTGGGGAGACTGACAGATACCAGCACTGTCTTCCTAAGGCGGTTACGGTGCGGACTTCAACCACTCCTAGGAAAAAGGAGGCAAGATACTCGGATGGAAGCCTAGCCTTGGATATCTTTGGCCCTCAGAAAATGGACCCAGCATTTCACACACGGGAATTGCCCACCTCCTCGGCAATATCAAGTGCTTTGGACCGAATCCGAGAAAGACAAAAGAAACTTCAGGTTCTGAGAGAAGCCATGAATGTAGAAGGTTAGTAATTTTGTGTGTGTTTGAGAGAGAATTGAATTGTTTACAATTGTGTTTTGAAATAAAGAAGGGTTATGAAACCATTCCATAAGTCTTATTTCCACTGCCAAACCTTTGTACCCAAGTCAGACTCTTTCTTCTTTATCAGCTTCTGTTCTTCCTCCCACGGAAACCCTAACTAAAGTACGCTGTTTGCAAAAGTCACCTCTGCTAAACAGACCCGGTTCAGCCACCTTATGGTCTCTCAGTATTTTAGGTAGGCAGGGGCCATGTTTTCAATTGCTTTTTAATCCTCCACAGCATCGTCTTTCACGCACCATCTTGTGGGAGGCTTCCGTAAAGGACTGGTTCATGGAAATGAGATACAGTTAATCAAAGTCAGCTATCCAAGTGCAGCTTAGCCTGGTGATAGTGCAGTGGCCTGGAATGATGCTTAGATCCATGTTTTTATTTCTTTTTGTTTATATCTCTGTTTTTTGAAATCATAGTATTTAGGTTTATCAGTTTAGAGTCAGGTAGCCTAGGCTTGAATTATTTACCCTGTTCAGCGGTTACGTGATCCTTACTTTAGCAGTGGGGCTTAATCATGCCAGGTCATAGGTTAGACTCTGTATGTGTGTGTGTGCTTAATCACTCAGTTTTGTCCAACTCTTTGCAGCCACATGGACTGTAGCCCACCAGGCTCCTCTGTCCATGAGATTCTCCAGGCAAGAATACTGGAGTGGGTTTTCATTCCCTTCCCCAGGGGATCTTCCCAACCTAGGGACTGAACCCAGGTCTCCTACACTGTAGGCAGATTCTTTACTGTCTGAGCCACCAGGGAAGCCCATGTATATAAAATGGGCTTAATAAAAATAAATTAATTTGGTAATGAATGTAAGGTGATTAATAAATTAAATTATTATGAAATTACTATGGGAGCATAAAATGACTTTATAAATTACCAATTCTTACTATTTATAGGGGAATGCTCTTTCAAAAATACCTGATTGATGCACAAAGAACAGTGTATTGAATAGAATAAAATTGTGTTCTAGTCATATGGATAGAGGCTACTTTTAGTACAGATAGATGGAACAGAAAGCAAAATAAGTGTTTTCAATCTCATCCTCTACATTTTTGAAGATTAAAGTTTTATATATGCCCCTTGATCACTGGACCCCTGGGACATAACTGATTAAGGGGCTTTAAGGTGCTTCTAGTTCAGTGAGAGTAGTAACATAATGCAGGGTCATATTCGTTCAGTATTTTTAAAGTCAATGTCCTAGTTGAATGTTTTTAATTCATAGGTTGCCCTTAAAATACTCTGCTAAAGGTTTGTCCTGTTACTTAAGTTTCAAGCATAGTTCTAGAGCTGAAAATACATTCCACATTTTGCTTTAATTCTCACAAACGAAGCCTTGCATTTTTTTCAACGTAGGAATTGCATATTAGTGAGGAAATTGGAATTATGGAGAAAATTATTGAACCATTAATACTATAGGTTTGTATATAATTGTAGTTTTATAAGCATTAGCCAGCATTATGAGATAGTCGAGTATAACCTAGATCTAAAAATTTTCAAAATCAGGGGCTTGCCTGGTCATCCAGTGGCTAAGACTCTTGAGATCCCAATGCAGGGGCCCGGGATTCAATACCTGGTCAGAGAACTAGATCCTGCATGCCTCAACTAAGACTCGGTGAAGTTAAGTAAATAAATATTTAAAAGCTTTCAAAGACAGAAAATGAAAACTTAGAAATTTATTTTATGCATGATTTCACTCTTTAAGTCTTAGAGTTGTGACAGCAAAAAGTAGTCACTTTGTAGCTTAAAATAAAGTCTCTCTTTTCAGAAGTTTTTTTTTTTTTTTTTTAGTGGAGTGCAGTTTATTACGCCAGCGGGCCAGAAGTTGTATTTTATGACTATTTAGTGTTATACCACAGCTAACATATGAATATGATTTAGCTTCACATTCTTATGAGCATTCCCTCATGGAGACATTTATGTAAATAACTTCTGCCCATTGTTGCGGGGCGGGGAACAATCCTTCAGTGATTCAAACAGATAAAACCATGATCATCTCAGAATATAAGGAGTGAATATACACACCAATTTAGATGGCTTTCTAACATTTAAGAGGTTCAGTGGTATCTTTTCTTAACATGTGAATATTAAAATTGTCGTTGTTATTGTTCAGTAGCTAAGTCATGTCCCATTCTTTGTGACCCCATGGGCTGCAGCACACCAGGCTCCCCTGTCCTTCACTATCTCGTGGAGTTTGCTCAAATCCATGTCCATTGAGTTGGTGATGCTAGCTAACCATTTGCCGCCCCCTTCTGCAAGTAGTAGTTTGGATATGTCAAGTCTGAGAGAAGTGTTTTTACATTTGAACCTTGGTTGAGAGTTAAATAGTAAAAAAATCAAAACTTTGGTGAAAATATTTTTTAAAATTATAGTAAATAGTCAGTTTAACATGTTTTGTTTGAATATGTAATTTATAGGAATTTCCTATAAGCAAAACTCTGTCGTGGTTTGCATGTGCATACATGTATGTGTAAGTGTAAAGAAACTCAAATAGATCAACTTGTTTTCAGATATGCATATATATCTGTAAAGATAATACATTGAGTTGGCCATAAGGTTACAACCCAAATGAAATTTTTGGTCAACCCAATATAATCTTATATTATATTATAAGTATATTATAAGATAGACCCTTATTTGTTCAAAATACTAACTTGTTACCCCCCCAAAAAAAATTCTGAATTGAAAAATTTTAGGTTTATTATAAGAGATACAAGAAAAGGAAAAGATTTCCTTTTAAAAGTAAGATAAAATATGCTTTCAATTATTTGATGTAGGACAATTTTTATCCTGAAATCTATCTTTGGCATTAAAAGAGTTTTCAGAAGCATTTGCTCCCACAAAATATCTACCAATTTTTTCCCTAGAGTATACTTCATAACCAAATTTAAGTAAACAAAATAGAACACCTTGAAAATGTTGGTTTACTATGGAAATACTTGTACCGTGTTAAATAAGCTCCATTATTATATAGTAACCTGCAAGTAGTAATAAATTATGTTTGCTTTTGACTAAAAGCATTGTTTGAAAGGAATGTTTGAAGTTTGGAATTCAAAAGCAATAACTCTTACTAGTTATTTAGTTAAGTAACTTGCTGGTTTTATGCTGTGCTGTCTTTTTGTAAAGGTAAAATAATTTATGTTGGCTGTGCAAAGTACAGATTGTTAATATGAAGAGTTTAGATAGTATACTAAGAAGAAAAAAGAGTGGAAAAGAACAAATCACTTATTTAATTCTTATGAAAAGTAGGCTTCCTGGATCCCTTTTATGTGTGACAGATCAAGCAGAACAGTGGATATTATTCATATGCCCATTTTCTTGTATACCTTTCTTTCGAAACATTCCTATTTTAAAGCATTTAAAAGTTATAATACTCCATACAGTTTTTGTGATCTTTACAATTGAAAGTTGCTACTGAGGATCAGTAATTTTAGAATTAGATGAGGTTTTAGAGCGCATGTGCTTGGGCATGTGAAGATTTAATAGCATACCCAGGATCACATAACTGGTTAATGATAAAGTTTCCATCATTATGGGAGATTGTAAATTTCCATCACAGATTTGGCATTCCAGTCTAAGGATTTCCCACTACATGTTACCTCCTAATTTTTAAAAAATGTATTACAGTGTCCAGTGGGATAATAAATAATCAGAAGAAAAGAAATTGCTAAATTTCAGTTCATTCTTTGGGGCACATGAACATTCATGAACTGATGGAAAAGACTGTTGTCTCCTTCAACCTCAAATGGATAGCTGTTTCCTTTAGCCCAGGCCCCATCCTCTTGAAAGGAACCTGTACCTAAATCACCTCCACAGCATCTCCTCAGCTGACAAAACCAACCAGCCAACTAGCACAAGGGAGACCAGACTTTAAAATCATGGAGTGGTGCTGGAAGGAATTTGGGTACCATTTTAAACATCTCATTTTCAGGCATCATCAGACCCCTTAGGTCTCTTATTAATAACATTATATAATTTTTAATATAATACAACAATATTTTATTATGAAATAAAGGCTCATTTGGGTCTTCCTTCAGTAAACCATACTGGGTGAGGGGTTGAGATGGAGCTCCATTTAACCATGTAGCAGACAGAGGGGTTATTTTCCTTTTTGGGGTAGTGTTTTGATGGGGCTTTTTTATTGCAGGATCTGTAAAATGGTTATCCAGTACCTGATGAGATAAGAGAGTAAGCTATCAAAAAGCAACGGTTAGTATTAAGTGCTCTGATTTCTTTGGGAACAAAATAAAGTTAAGAACGAGAAAGATTCCAAGGAATAAATTGTAGTTGAACTTTAAAAACTATAAATAAAAGATTATTACTAAGATTATTAATCATTTTCTACACTCATAAAGCCATTTCATACTGTTCATGGGGTTCTCAAGGCAAAAATACTGAAGTGGTTTGCCATTCCCTTCTCCAGCAGACCGTGTTTTGTCAGAACTCTCCACCATGACCCGTCTGTCTTGGGTGGCCCTGCCGGAGATAGTGAAGGAAAGGGAAGGCTGGCACATGGGGTCACAGAGTCAGACACAACTTAGCAACTGAACAACATTCATAAAGTAGTAGAGGAAAGGCAGAAAGGAACATAACAGCTTTCTCACATAGAAACTAGTTTTAAAATTTGATGTCATTCCCTATTTTTTTTTCTTTATTCTTTTCATTTCACTCTTTCCACCTCAGCATAGGACTGTCCTATTCTACTCTTTTCTTTCTTTGATTCCAGGCTTTTCTTTTCCACCTCTCTCTGTTCTATCTCGAGACCTGAGAAATCGCCTGCTTTCTAATGAGAGTTTCTGTCCCTGTGCTGTTTGTGGGGTAATTACCACACACTCCCTGTCCATTGCTCTGTGGGTTGGCGGCACATTCCTGATTATGAGAGACTGACTTGGAACCGGTACTGTGAGTCTAGTATGAACAGCACTCCACGCCCTGGGTGGGGACCGTGAATAGCATTTTGCTTACAACAGTCAAAACTCCCCTGCA
Source organism: Dama dama (assembly GCF_033118175.1). Taxonomy (NCBI): domain Eukaryota; kingdom Metazoa; phylum Chordata; class Mammalia; order Artiodactyla; family Cervidae; genus Dama; species Dama dama. Next base: position 15,267,633 of record NC_083686.1, on the reverse strand, counting down.
TTCTGTGCAATACTAGAAGGAAGAGTGTAAACAACAGATATAATTAAATTCTATAAAAGTGACTATGGATAAATAGGACTTATTTCATGAGTTTAAAGTCAACCCATTGTACATCCTGTCTAAATTAAGTGTCAGCTCCTTTCTTTCAATGCTGTGTCTTCTGGTCTAGCCTAGTTTTGCTCTTTTATGACTGCTCTGTGAATGCAGCTTAAACTCTCTTGTGCAACTCGAGTATGTAAACACTCAAGTATGTGAGGCTGTTCTCATTATTGAGGCATCGTAATACTTCCTTTCCATTCATGTTCATTCCATTGAACTTGAAAGCGCATGTATTTTTATAGTTACATTTCAAAAAAGGAAGAGGGTGGATTCATAAATGTTACAGTTCATCGTGTTGGATGCTACTGGTGACACTTTATAGGCTTCCCTGGTGGCTCAGATGGTAAAGAATCCGTCTACAGTGCGGGAGACCTGAGTTTGATCCCTGGGTTAGGAAGATCTAGAGGAGGGCAAGGCAACCCATTCCAGTACTCCCGGCCTGGAGAATCCCCATGGACAGAGGAGCGTGGCGGGCTGCAGTCCATGGGGTCACAAAGAGTTGGACACAACTGAGTGACTAAGTACAATGACATTTCATGGAGAGAAATGCTTTCACATTCAATTTTTCAGTCTCAATATTTTAAATTTTTATCTTTCTTTTCTAAGAGCCTGAACTGGTAAAGATGAACTACTCAGTTTTTTATTTCCTTCACTGTATTTCCCTCTGGATAGCACCCCTCCCCTCAAAAAAAAAAAAAAAAAGTACTCCCTGAACTTAAATAATTTAAATAATCAGTTTCCATAGAAGTAAGTATGAATAAACAGGGATTTTATGATATTAGTCAAATATCATATGTGTTTAAGTATTAATGACTGGATAATTACACTGAGATACAAATACATTTAGCATCTCTGAAGAGCACTTATAGATGGATTCAGCGACTTAGCCAGAAAAAATCAAGTGCCCACTGTGTTTCCAGGGCTGATGAAATTTAAATTTTATTTATTTATTTATGGCTGCACCCCACAGCGTGTGAGATATTAGTTCCCCAACCAAGGATCGAACTTGCCATTCCTTCATTGGAAGCACAAAGTCTTAAACACTGGACTGCAGGGAAGTCCTGAGATTTATATTTTAGACCGGCATTGTTCAGTAGAACTTCTTCAGTGTAGGAGATGTCCTACATCTACAAATTCCAGCTAAGTAGACCAGACTTGTAACTTGAAGTTACCAGTCACAGGTTACTGTTGAGCAAGTGCTTTCTGGCTAATGCAACTAAGGAAATGAATATTTTAAATTACATAGCAACATAGGGCAGCTTCAAACCATTCTCATTTAGAATTTGTCCAGTAAAAAATACCAGTGTTCGATGGAGGAAAAATCGGTTTGAGAAGCATTTGAAAAGAGATACACAGTAAGTTATTCTTTAGCTTAAGAACAACAGAGAATAGACATTTGCTTTTTTGATTTAGCCAAGTGGAAGAATGAAATTGCATTTTTAAACACTAAGGAAAGTTAAAAATGAAACCAAAGCAAGTTTTCCAATGTCTATATTCATAGTAACATAATACTGATTTTGGAGTCCACAGAAATCCCTGGCTACTTTATCAGAAATTAGAGATATAATTTAAATCTAACTCATACATAATTAACATAGACCCAGTTTGGCTTTGATATAGAAACCTTCTGAAAAGCATGGACTGATATTTATTAAGGGAGATTTAAAATAGATCTTACTGGTAATGAGTATCTACACAAGTTTTAAGACCCAACAGTTTGGGGGGTTTTTTTGGCCACACCGTGTGTCATGCGAGATCTTAGTTCCTCAACCAGGGATCTGTGGGCTCAGAATCTTAACCACTGGGCCACTAGGAAAGTCCCAAATGCAGGGTTTTTATTTTTGTTTTTTCTTTGTTGTTGTTATTTTTGGTCACATGGCATGTGGTAAATCTTAGTACCCCGACCAAGAAGTAAACCTGCACTCCTTGCATTGGAAGCATGAAGTCTTAACCGCTACACCACCAAGACAGTCCCCCAACAGTTTTAACCTCCAAAATATTTCTTCACTTCATCCCAGTCTCTCAGTTCCTTCTGTTGTCCATGGACTATAGAACTAGCTTTCTAAATTGATCTCTCAGCTATAATTTGTCCTCCATTTCCCTGCCGTGCAGATTTGAATACATTTCTTCTCTGCATCCAGCCAGTTAATAACTTTTCATCAGTTGAGCAGGATAAAATCAAGCTCCTTAGATTATGGCATTTAAGGCTTTCCATTATCTCCATTATCATTCCTCTCCAGTCTTACCCTTTTGCATTTCCCATCTCACAAGTCGCTCCAGCAACATATGTGTTCTCTCTCCTTCCTTCCCCCGCTTCCTCCCCCAATACATGCCATTTTATATGATCATGATTTTATTCATGCAGCTTTCTGCCTTAAGACTTTAAGCTTTCTCTCATCTTCACACTTCAGGATGATGGCCTGTATTTTTCACTGAAATTACTTGTTTTGAGGAGCTTGTTTCTCCTCTTGTAGACACCAGAACTTTGCCCTGCTCTAATTCATGGCTATATCCTTAGTGTCCACCACTCTGCCTGACGTATAATAGATACTCAGTTAATCTAAGCTGAATATTGCAACACGGCTCTTAACACTAAATGTTTAGTGTATTCGATGGTGCTATTTCAGATACAGAATACAATAATATTCTCTGAGTTATACTATATAGTGAAGAGAAATCTCATCTTCGTCTCCTGTTTTGTCCAGCTCTAAGAGAAAATCACAAGTCACAGCCTGACCAATCAACAGCAGATGCAATCATTTTCTTTAGAGCTCTGTGCTGTTTGAAAGCTTTAAAGGGGGCAGTTGAAGTCATGACAACAAAGGATGCTAGAGGATGCTAGAAAAGTGGTATAGCTGGCCTAGATTTATGGCTATGATGTTATAGAAAACCCTTGTGGAGGAACTGTTCACTCTTGTAGCAATCCTACTCTGCACAGATGTTCCATCTATAAAGTCATTTATATTTCACAGAATATTCCTCTCTTACCTTCCTTGTTTATACATATATATATATATATATATATATATTCATACTTACATGAGTTCCGTTCCTCCTTGTTAAAAATTTTATTGATCATGTCTAGCTCTCAAAGAATTTTAGGATATGTTATCTTCTTGTATCATGCAGTGTGGTGTAATATATAATACATTGGACTCTATTGATCATAAAGAAGGTACAATCTCTAATCTCCAGAGGTTAACCCTCTAAAAAGAAATCCTAGAGAAAAACACTTGGCACGTGAATACACAGTGTTCTTACTTTTGTTTGTCTGCTTATTTGAATATTGAAATGTTTTATTTGTTAGGAACCATAGCTATCAAAATGCAGGGGTTTAATTTTTTTTTTTCCCCAACAATTCTAGCGACAAAACCAACCATCTTAGTGCATTTCTGTTTGAAACTTTTTTCTGTAATTTGGGCCATGTATTAAAGGAGGTAAAGAAATGCCAGGTTTAAAGTGCTTATTTAATTCCTGATGTTGCAACTGCCTGAGTCTCAATTTCTTGGTGTTACTTGTCTGAGCTTGAATCTGTGTCACTTGTAAATGGTGCCTTTCGATTACACTTTGTGCTGGCTTCGGTTCATTTTAATGTGAAGATTGTAGATTTTAGTGTTTCCTCTAAAACAGCTTTGCGTAAGCGCTGTGTATCATGCAAGTCTTCCTAACCCTGTGTCACAACTTTGTATGTTTAAAGTGTTGAGTGTGTTAAGAGTTGGTGGAATTTGTGGCTTTTAAGTGTCAACAATTTATGATAGAATGCTAACCTATTGAAAAGCTGCCTTTTAATGTTGCTATGTAAAAGTGGAGTCAGTGCTCTATTAGAGTTGGAGTTTAGAGAATCCAGATTAAAGGATAGTAAAATATTTGTCAGATTTCTATACATTGTAATCTGGCAAAAACATGGTATACTCTTAATTATGGTAAATTAATACTAGAAATACTAGAAATAAAAAGATATTGTCAGAGAATATATGATTACAGAATCTCTATAACTAGACTTTTATCCAGATTTTTTTTAATTGAAATATAATTGCTTTACAATGTTGTATTAATTTCTCCTGGACAATGACGTAAATCAGCCATATGTATAAATATATCTCCTCCCTCTTGGACATTCCTCCCACCTCCATCCCACCCCTGTAAGTAATCACAGAGCACCAAGGTGAATGTCCTGTGCTTTATAGCACATTTGCCATTTCCTTCTCCAGGGGGTCTTCCCGACCCAGGGATCGAACCCGGGTCTCCCACATTGTAGACAGAAGCTTTACCATCCAAGCCACCAGGGAAGTCCTATATATGCTCAGTCCTAATCTCCCAATTCATCCCACCCTCCCTTTAGTACCCCCACATCCACATGTTTTTCTCTACATTAATTCTTTGAGCCATTCTTCTGCAGTCCCTATTTTTCTCATCCTCTCACCACTATTCAACAAATTGCTTTCTGGAGACACTGTATTCCTCTGTGTTTATGTACCTACATTTTACACACACACACACACACACACACGCGCGCGTGCGCGCACACACACACACACACACACACACACACGCGTGCATGCCCACACTGAATTTGGTGCTGCCTTTTTGGTGACATGTATCCAGGCTAATTTTATTCTCCCATTTTTTTCTTTTCACTCATTATTATTTCTACGTTAAGATTCTTAATTCCAACTTCAAATTCCATGTCTAAAAACTATCTTTGTAGGAAGTCAAAGAGACGGAAATCATGTAGTGAAATCAGGAATAATCATGATCCTAAAGGAATTCTAGTACACTGATTTCTACAATGTAGATTTCATTTAAATATTTACTAGCTGAGAAGTTTGCAAACCAAAAATTAGATACTGAATCTAATTTTACCCTACAAGTCAAATAAATTCAGTTCTCCAGTTGTAATGGAGACAGCTTAAAATTTTGCTGTTATAGTTTTAGCACTGCTATGAAAGTAGCTACATGTGTATTTTATAAAATGGGTATTTGAATATTCTTAACAGGTTCATTGCACATGACTTAAGAATTTTGGCATTCAGAAAACTTTGTAATGACCTATAAATACTTAGGAGCATCTCTTTTTTTTTTTTTTTTTAAAGAATTCTAAAACTTTCTAATTGAAATAACAATTATTAGATTTTGTTGATGCTGGGAGATGGGCACATATGAAGACTTTTGTATACTCTTTGTTTTCATGTCTGTTAAGTTTTCATAATAAAAAGTTGTGTTTGTTTTTTTTTTTAATCACTTGGTTAATACCACATTCCTTGGATCTGGACCAAACCTAAATGCTAATATTATACATCTAAGTGTAGACAGAAAACATATCTGTGTTGTTTGGATCCTCCGAAAAGAAGTTATTAATAATGTTAGGATCTTGTGGGAAATTAGAGATTACCCTTCTTTTGCCGACTAGATCAGAGGAATAAAGCCTGTATCTGTCTGGTTAGTATCTTTTAGTGTTAGTCACTCAGTCGTGTCTGACTCTTTGCGACCCCATCAACTGTAGCCCGCCAGGTTCCTCTGTCCATGGAATTCTCCAGGCAAGATCACTGGAGTGGGTAACATTCCCTGCTCCAGAGGATCTTCCCTACCTGGGACTGAAGCCACTTCTCTGCAGGCAGTCTTTACCGTCTGAGCCACCAGGAGAGCCCAGAGGTAGTGTCTACTGGGTGCCTCTTGTGTAGGCCATCAGAAAGTCAAGAAGTGTTTCTTTCCAGATGATCTGGAAAATATGCCACTCCATATGCACCAATGCAGATGATCTTGGTAAAGGAGATGTAATTTATTAATAATTTGTGAAACTGTTACATTTACTGTTCAGAAATGGAAAGCTTGTAAGGCTAACCTTTCTCATAAGCACAACTGAGTAGTAAATTTTGACTGAAAACTGAAATCTGATTATAGCCTTCTTATAAGCATGACTGAGTAATAAATGTTGCCTGGGAACTTTAATATTGTTAGATCTGCCATGCCGTTGCATGAAAGGAACATGGCTAACAACATTTTTTTTTTAAAGGTACATTCCAGAATACAAGAAGCTCACAAAAGACCCCTACCACTTAATTAACATAGATGCACCACTCCTGTCCTGTTTTGTTTTGTTTTTTAATCTGAGTTTAATGTTTTTTTGTAATTTATTTTTTTAATTGGAGGAAATTTGCTTTACAGTGTTGTTGATTTCTTCCATACAACAATGCAAATCAGTCATAATTATATATGTATGCCCTCCCTATTGAGCCTCTTTCCTTTCCCACCATCCCACCCCTCTAGGTCATCACACCCCTCTTGACTTAGAAGAGGAAAAGACAGGTCTTCCTACCCTCAGTTGTCCTGCGAAGCTAGTCATCCAGTTCATATTTCTGGAGTGCTTGAGCCCAGTTACTCTGAAGTGGTAAATCATCATAAGGCTATGTCCTCCCTCCCCCAAGTGTGGTACTGAGAACCTTTAAAGACCAACAGTTCATCTAGGGAAGATGATTTATTGTTATATTTGTAAGAGGGTTTGTCAAAGTTACATTAATTTGTCTTACAGAGGAACCCAAGGGTTGCAAACAGTTTGCTAGTGTTGTCAAAAAGGAAACAGGAAACAAAATATAGGCAAGCTGAAAACAGGGAATACGGACCTGTGAAATAATGTAAGAACAATTATAAAGCACCACCAAAGAATAGAAATTGAAATTAAAATTTACTCTCTTACAGCCACTTTGCAGAAATAGTTATGAAACAGTAAATTCATTTAATGAAATTGTTGTTGCATAGCATAGATTCAGGTGACTGAGGTTCTTTCTCTACTCTGTCTACTGAATAGGTTTATTGTAACTTTCTACCTTTCTTTGTGAGATAAAACTATATTGCCTCCATCCATTTGGGTCTTCTCTTTGGCCTTGTTGGTTTTACTGTCCTATACGGTACAATGCCAGGTTTGGCATTTGGTCAAGTTACCTTGGGAAAATCCCTCAAAACTTTTCCATGGAAGTTCTGTACAACAAAAGAAAAAGTTCTTTGGTGCTTCTTGAAAATAGTGGTTCTTCTTACATAATCATTTAACTATGTTCATTAAATTTAAGTAGTATTAAATAAAGCTATTATTTGACATCTTCTATAATCCTTTCAAATCATGTTCATCTTATACCAGAGGAATTTGTTTTTGTTTTTGTTTTTTTACCATGTCACTTCCTGTGGTAGCATGGAATTCTTTAAGTGCTGGTCAGTATTTGTATTTTCAATTCCAAAGCTCTTTTAATAGTTTTATTTGACACTTACATTCACTGTATACAAAGCTGGACAAAGTAGGAGTCACCCATACTATACCTGCCTCTCTGGGTAAACATTGTTGTAAGAACAATACACAATATCCTCTCCATCAAATCCATGGCCATTTATCCTCCTACTCCCCACATGACGTCTACCCTTTGCCTCAGCATGACCTCCCAATTTTTCCAGCCCATCATTTCCATCCTGGTTCTACAAGCCTGCTTTCTATGGTACCATTTAATTGTTTCATTCATTCTTCTCTTTTTCTTTTTAATAAGCTCTCTTAAAATACCTTCTAGCACAAGGGAATAATTCATTTTGTGAAATACCTGCCCTCAAGTTTACAACCCTCTAGTAAAAAAGAAGCCCTCACATACATTGATCATCTGTTACCTTGCATCCCACACCACTCCTCGGGTATTTCCCATGGTCTGCTTTCTCTAGTGCCTAGAAAAAGCCACACAAGCATTCTGATTGGCTTCAGTAAAATTCATGCATTCTAGCCTCATCTAAACTCTCATTGCTGCTTAAAAGCTTTCATGTGTATTTGCTGACTCTTGTCACATTCTTCACAGCAGAATTTCTTCAGTCTTCTTGGGAAGTGGTTTACTTTCCTTGCCAGGAGTAAGGCATGTTTCTAATACAGGTTTCTTAGGAGTCCCTCTGGTTTTTTGCTCTTTTCTTTGTTTCCTTCCTCCTACATTAGCCATCTTATGTATGTTGGGTCTTTTCCCATCTCCTGTTTTTCCTTCACATTTTTCCATCTGTATTCCCCACCATCATTTGCAGTCTCCTCCAACCTACAGGCTTATTATCCCCTGCCTAAAAACATTCTCAAACATTTCTCACTGCCAAAAAGACCCTAATAACTCATTTAGTCTCATTTACTTTATTTTTGTTTAAATCTTTTTCCTTTCTCAAACCTTCGAACTTCTTGAAAGAATAGTGTTACTCATTTTCTCAGTTTCCTGTCTTCCAGCCTGATTTGGCCTCTCACCTGTCTGTGCAATGGAAATAGTCCTCTTTAAAGATCATCAGTGACCTTTGTGTATCACTTATATTCTTCTGTTCATTCATTTATTCATATCCACTCAGAAAATATTTTTTTTGTGTTTGCTATGCATCAGACACAGTCCTTTTTGCCTAAGTTTGTGATTTAGGTCGAGGAAAACAAGCAGGTAGGGAAAGACCTATAAAGCAGTGAAGAGTCACAATTATTAAACATAAGGTGATATGAAAGTATCAGAAGCGGTGTATAACTCAGTCTTCAGGTGGTCATGAAAGCTTTTGTGAACAGAAAAGGTTTTTTTCCTTTCAGTCTTCTCTTAAAGGAAAAAGAAAAAGTATTCCCCCAAAAAAAGAGGAAAAACAGCATTCTAACAGGAAGAGTATGTGAGGAAGGAATTTCAAAGTTTATATGCTTTTGGTTATTTGTAAATTCAGTAGCAAGAGTGGAAAATTTGGAGAACTGGATGGTGATGATGCCCTGAAACAAGGGTTCTCCCTGGATTGAGCTTTTCAAGTTCTCTGTCAATGTTTGTGTGCCTGTGTGTTTTGGGGCTGCAGGAGGAGAGAGGTCTATGCTTTTCATCTGATTCTAAGTCAGAACCTATATCTTCACAGCATGTAGAGCTATTGCTGTAAATGTAGTCGTGGATCAACTTAGAAAGGCTGTGAATGCTAAGGAGACACTAAACTATATCTTAAAAACTCTAGTCTGAAGAGGTTTAAAAAATACAGCAATGTGCTCAGATTTTTGTTTCTGGAAAGTTCACTCTCTCTAATGTGCGTTATAATATGAGACAAGCAAGACTGCAGAAAGGAGAATCTAGGACAGTTAAGTTATCCAGGCATGAGTCTTATCTTAGAGTTATCATCTGTGGTAGTGATCGTAGAAGTGTGAAGATGAGGGGCTGAGGCAGAAACATTGAGAAGGTAGAATTCAGATTTCAGTGGAGTTCTTCCCCCCTCATACCGAGCACATACTGCACAGACCCCCGCCCACTCCCCGTGCTTACTCATCCCACTCTGGTGGGACTAAATGTCCCATCTTGAGTATTTTGTATTTCTACATTTTTTTTTTCCTACATTTTTTTTAAAAAATAAACTTTATATTGTATTGGTGTATAGCCAATTAACAATGGAGATTAACAGTGTTGTGAAAGTTTCAGGTGGACAGCAAAGGGACTCAGCCATACATTTATATGAATCCATTCTCCCCCGGTCTCTCTTCCCATCCAGGCTACCATTGAGCAGAGTTCCTTGTGCTACACAGTACGTCCTTGTTGATTATCCATTTTAAATATAGCAGCGTTGTACTTCTGCATTTTAAATTATTTGAGCGTGGGGCTGTGTCTCTGGATTTTTCTGTCCCTCATAGCACCTGAAACAGAGAATGAAGTTTATATAGCATCTGCTCTATTCTAAGAGCTTTGCATATGAGTTAAGTTAATGCTACAATAACCTTAGGAGATGCGCATTTCTCTTATACCCTCTTTTCAATTGAAGAAGAGTCACAGGAAAGTTAAATACCATCCCCAAAATCATGCACTTGGTGAGTAGTAGACCTGAGATTCAAACCCAGGCAATCTGACTTCAGAGTCCAGGCCCCTAACCAGGATGCCAAACCACTTCAAAATTGTAGTCACATTTTTAAATGACTGTCCAGTGATTAGTAAACTTAAAGCAATAGATGTTCTGGTCTCACAAGAGTAAATGTAGTGCTTTATATGATTGTGGAACAGCTAATAAGACTGCTTTCTAATGTTTTTGTTTTAATCCTTTCAGAACCAGTTCAAAGATACAAAACTTACCACAGTGATCTCTTTAGTACGTCCAGTGAAACTCCATCTATTATTTCCTCTGAATCGGATTTCAGGCAAGGTAAGAAGCATCTGAACAAGCAAAACATTCATAAGAAACCATGATTGTGCTGTTTCATTCCACTTATACCAGATACCTAGAATAGTCAAATTAAGACTGTCAGAAAGTTCTTTTTTTTTTTTTTTTAAGATCACCTGGTTTATTGAGAAAAGTTCATAATAAAACTGCAACTGCTGTTTTTACAACTTACAAAATAATTTGATATATAAAATGAATTGGTTTTCATTATGTAAGTACAAATAGTAAAAAAAATAATAATATTCCATGTGATATATCATATTTGCAAGTCAGAGAAATCCCACATTCCTGAATTCTCCTGTTAAATGTTTTACATCAGATATTTTTAATCTGTTTACCAAGGGAAACCAGGTATTTAACCATATTTAAGTTTTTGCTTACAGTTGCAATCTATCAGAAGCTGTGTCTACATGATTAGAGCCCGATCAAGCCAAAGATGAAAAATTCAAGCCATTTCTCCTCTTTAGGCTGTTTAATGTTACTTTTATGATGGGAATGGCCCTCCTAATGCTTTACTGAACAACCTAATACTACTTAAAGGTCATAATGAATTAGACCAGTCCATTTCTCAATCCAGTCTACTCTGGTCTAGAGCATATAGACACCAAAGAGCAGAGAATTACTAGTAGCTTTCTACCACACCCCCACCCTATGAACCACTTTAAAAGAGAAAATTTCATCTTAAGATTTCACTGCTTAAGGAGGCCTTACTACTGCAACAGGTTTTGGCAATGATAGAATACTTTCCTAGATGTCATATTAAGTTAATGGAAAGCTTAGCCCCAAATCAATTATTCATGATATTCATTAGAAATTCTCACAAATGACATGCATGTAAGAACCAATTTTGCTTCTTTGAATAGCCAAAGGCTTGAAAAAAATTTTTTTTGCATTTCTTTTAGAATATTTAGTCACTGACAATTTTTACCAGTATCTTCTTCTCCTTAGTCCTTAATAGACCCAACCCATTCCATCTGGAAAAAACAGAAACCTAACCAGAGTACTCAAGTCTTTGAAGCCTTCTCATTTTTACCTTATAAATTATGTGGTTACTTTCATACTCATATTCTTTTACAAATGCAATATCAATGGTATTGTTAGATACAAGCAAACATTGGCATTTTAGTATTGAGTTGGCAAAAAAGTGAGTCAGGTTTTCCCATCAATCTTATGGACAAGCCTGAATGAACTTTTTAGCCAACTTAATAATTAGGTAATTAATTAAAAGAAGTCTTACTTAACACTACAAGACATATATAAAAGATGAATATGAAACTATAACACCATTTAAGAAACACTTTCCCCAGATTATTTTAACATTTTGACCATAGTTTAATGATATGAACATTGTCCCCAAAACAGGTTCAAAGTATTCTGGGGAAAACAGTTTCTTTCTCTGGAATCTATCTCAGCAGCAGTGATGTTCTTCTGCTCATTCCCCACCTTAGGCAGATGTGTAGAAGTTCGTAGATGCCGTGGCAGGGAATGGACAGTTAGTGCTTGATGGGGACAGAGTTTCAGTTTAGGAAGGTGAAAATTTTGGGAGATGTATGATGGTGAGTGTTGCAAAACAATGTGAATGTCCTTAGTGCCAATGAGCCGTACAGTTAAATATGGTTAAAAATAGTACATTTTATATTATGTGACTTTTTCCACAATTAAAAAAAAACATTTAAAAAAGAAGCTATGATTTTTGTTCTCTTTCAGTAGTGTTCAGATGCAAGGTGTGAAAAGAATAATTCTTTATAAAAATTTTAAATTACAAAAAGCTTCCAATTACTCATTTTAACACTGTTATAGGTACGTAAGGGCTTCCGGTATAGCTCAGTCAGTAAAGAATCGGCCTGCAGTGCAGGAGACGTGGGTTCAATTCCTGGATCAGGAAGATCCCCTGGAGAAGGAAATGGCAACCCACTCCAGTATTCTTGCCTGGAGAATCGCTTGGACAGAGGAGCCTGGTGGGCTACAGTCCATGGGGTCACAAGAGTCAGACATGATTCATGATTTAGTAACTAAAACCACCATAGGAGCTTAATAGCAGTTTCATCAAATAGCAGTGTAGTCATTTTCATATGAGAGGACATAATTCATTGTCTTCAAAAATAAAATGAGTGCCACTAAAGAGTTTAATGACATTATATCATTAATTTGATTATCTGAATATGATATGTAAAAATTATCTTAATGTGTTTTCTGAGTGCTTATGTTTCAAATAAGACTATTTCATATGTTTATGACTTGTGCTGTTCCTTTCCATTCACAATTAGTGAGAAAAAGTGAAACTTCAAAGAGATTTGAATCCAACAGTGGTCTCCCAGGTGTAGATGAAACCCCAAGTCAAGGCCAGTCACAGAGACCAAGGTATGTAATATGAAAAAATGGTAATATATTTCCAGTTGCATGTGGTTTTTTTCTTCATTAGAATCAAGGAGTATTTTTTTAATTCTCTTCCCTCTGTTTTCTCCATTTTCCTTTTCTTCCCTCCTCTTTAAAGTTCTTGCAAATTCAGTTATATAAAAGATGTTACAGTTGTTTGAGTTATTGGAATCTTTTAAAATTAGAATTGGCCCTGATTATTTATAGTTTGTGCTTGATTTTTTTAAATTGCCAATATGAATATAAAATAACTAACAGTAAGGAAGTTCTGAAGGTAGAGCATTAAACATCTATGAGAAAATATAAACTTTGATTTCTAAAAGAATAATGCTTTTTTTCAAAAGGTTACATGGGCTCAACAAGTAGGCTTTCGGTACTGTTTGTTGAATGAATAATTAGTAGGTTACTACTAAGTAACCTATCATGTGAAATCTATTATATGAAAAGTTAAGTTTTCACTACATCTTCCTGGATTAAAAGCAGCTATCTTGTACTTAAACTTATTTTTAAGCCCAGTTTGGACTGTTTAGAGTTCATTTTCATACTGAAACAGTGTACTCACAAGATGGCAATTATTCTTGTGCTTGGGTTAGGGTGGTGGTATTATAACTATGGGTTGATTTAATTTGTTTGAGGGGAAATGTGTCAACTCAGTACTGAATATATTAATATGTGTCTTCTTTATGTGTGCACAGGTCCCTTACATGAACAGAAGCATGTTGTTAAAGTTAAGCATTAATTTGAAATTCATAATGTAATATTAGAGAATCAGAGGTTGCTTCAGAATTTACTACCAAACTATAGTAATACTTTTAAATTTCATATCTCAGTTTATTTGATTTAGGTACCATTATATACAAAAGGATCATTTGGGAATTAACAAAAGCCTGCCCGTTAGCTGATTTAATTCTGGCAGGCAAATGTTTCATACCCAAACTATTAATAGTCCAGGTAACCCTACCCATGTGATTAAAACAGACAGTTTAATCAGGGTTAACACTCCAAGTAATTACATACATTGCACTAAAATTATTCTGTAATATTCCAGTTTTTATAAAATTTATGTCTTTTTCTCATGTTCCTTTTTAAAATGTCCGTGATACTTTCTATGAGGAAAGTTCTAATCAGTATTCATTTGTCTAAAGTGATGCAATCTTTACATAATAGCACTGTATATTACTATAACCCCATTGTGGGAATAGTAATTGCAATGACCCTATTTTGGTAATTTTGATCAAAGAGGTTAGAGACAAAGATAGATCTATGCTTGATAGTAGATAGTTTTATTAAAGAAGAAAAATTGTTTGGAGATGACCAGCAATAAGAAGCAAATGTTGAGTTGCACTAAGGTCTGTGTTGAATTGAGGAAGTCACTCCTCTCTATATATGTAATTTGGAGAAAGCTCATAGTTAATATGATGCCTTTTTAGTTTAATCAGAAGAAGGAATAGAGAGCAATATAAGAATTGTTGGAATTATATGTTAAAATTGATTGATTTCATAGTCAGTTTGCTAGTTATTTAGAAAACATATTCCTCCAAACAAAGTTAAATCATTTTGTGAGACTTACTTCAGTTTTCTTGATAAGGTAACTCAAAAGCATGGGGATTATAAGAGAATCTTAGTTTCGACTGTTTCCAGTTATTTATTTTTTTATTTTTTTCAGAAAAGGCAATGGCACCCCACTCCAGTACTCTTGCCTGGAAAACCCCATGGATGGAGGAGCCTGGTCGGCTGCAGTCCATGGGGTCGCAAAAAGTCGTACTCGACTGAGCGACTTCACTTTGACTTTTCACTTTCATGCACTGGAGAAAGAAATGGCAACCCACTCCAGTGTTCTTGCCTGGAGAATCCCAGGGACGGCAGTGCCTGGTGGGCTGCCGTCTATGGAGTCGCACAGAGTCGGACACGACTGAAGCGACTTAGCAGCAGCAGCAGCAGTTTATTTTTAGGAAACAATAACATTAAAGCGTTAGCTCATCAGATCATAATTTAGTGATAAGCTGCTTTTATTTCACACTTTAAGATGGTAAAAAAAACACAACTTGATGTTCATAACATCTGCACTAGATATAGGTGAAACAAAAATATTTCTTTCAAGGAGAAGTTGACTGTTATTGTTGTTTAGTCACTAACTTGTGTCCAACTCTTTGCAACCCCTTGGACTTCAGCACACCAGGCTTCCCTGTCCTTCACTGTCTCCCAGAGTTCACTTGAACTCATGTCCATACAGTCAGTGATGCCATCCAGCCATCTCATCCTCAGTTGCCCCCTTCTCCTCCTGCCCTCAGTCTTTCTCAGCATCGGGGTCTTTTCCACTGAGTTGACTCTTCACATCAGGTGGCCAGAGTATTGCAGCATGCAGCTTCCAGTGAATATTCAGGGTTGATTTCCTGTAGGATTGAATGGTTTGCTCTCCTTGAAGTCCAAGGGACTCTCAAGAGTCTTCTCTAGTACCACAGTTCAAAAGCATCAATTTTTTGGCACTCAGCCTTCTTTATGATCCAACTCTCACATGACTACTGGAAAAGCCATAGCTTTGACTTTGTTGGCAAAGTGACGTCTCTGCTTTTTAATATTCTGTCTAGGTTGGTCATAGCTTTTCTTCCAAGGAGCAAGTGTCTTTTAATTTCATGGCTGCAGTCACCATCCACAGTGATTTTGGAACCCAAGAAAATTGAATCTGTCATTGTTCCACTTTTCCCCTATCTATTTGCCATGAAGTAATGAGACAGGATGCCATGATCTTAGTTTTTGAATGTTGAATTTTAAGTCAACTTTTTCACTCTCCTCTTGGCTTTCTGCCGTTGGAATGATATCATCTGCATATCTGAGGTTGTTGATATTTCTCCCGGCCATCTTGATTCCAGATTTGTGTATTTGTTACATTTAATGTAAGATGCTAAAGTCTACTTCTTTTAGACTACCCCATCTCTTCCTGTCCAAGGAAAAACACATTAACTGAGGTATTGTCTAAATTCTTTATTCAAGTGCAGAGTTTTCTGTATGTGTACAAAGTCTTCTGATAATATCTTTAACATGCCAGTACACAATCAGGATGTTCTGTTTGTTCTTTAGGTCACGTATTTGTGAGATCTATAAATAGTTCTGTATTTAGATATGTTGCATGCTTCTTTATAAAAATTTCCATTCCTTTATCTAGAATGAAATGGAAAAACAGATCCACACAATGCTATTGATTTGTATCATAGTGGGTGGGGGGAGATTAACAGGAAGTTATGAGTCAGATCCAGCAGACTGAGTAATTTTGGATTTTGAACTATCAAAAGTGTCTTTCAGTGACCAAAAAAAGACATTCAAAGCTATTTTCCGAAAAGCATCTCTAAATTTTTGTGTGTGTGTTAACTTTTGAAGTACGGTTTTACGTAGTGCTATTCCTACTGCTTCTATGTTTATCTGTTTAATGATGTAACCTTTTTTTGTCTTGAAAGAACCTGTTTATTCTTTCCTAAATCATCTAGGTTTTGTGAGTTTCTTGTTTGTTTGCATGTGTTTTGTCTATATTTTGTTCGTTTTTGTTTAGCCTCTCAAACGTTGCAGTCAGATATTGTGATGGGACACAAAATGATGATCAGTCATTTTTGTTACCTGTTTGTTGCTCTGGTAGAAAAGAATTTGAACAAGAAGGCTAATATATTTAATGAAAATGAAAGGTGGGGGTTAAAATGTATAGATTCAAAGTTTTATCATTTTCCTTGACCCCCATTAAGTGAGAGTAAGCCATAAAATCATGTTCAATCATTGGCTCAATAAGTGATTATTGAATACCCACCTTGTAGTGGGTACTTCTATGTACCGGAAATGAGATTATGAACAAGACCAAAAAATTCCCTCCAGAGATTTTATAGGGCTGAATGACATCCAGTAAACCACTGAAAAAAAAAAGTAAGTAATGCACCATCAGAATGTGATGGTACTTGGAAGAAAAATAAATCACACTAAAGAGATAGAGAGTACCAAGGGTATGATGTCCAAGTTCTAGTTTACTTAGGTAGGCTGGTCAGAGGAGGCCTCTCCCAAGGGTTAGGGTTAGGATTAGGGTTAACTATTTTGAGTATAATGGGAATCCATTGGATGGTTGAGAGCATAGAGAGCTATGATCATATTTACATTGTAATGGGGTTACTCTGACCTGTTCTTTGAAAAACAGATTGTAGAAGTAAAAGACCAGTTTGGAGGTGATTACAGTGCTCCATTTGAGATGCATACAGCACAGACTAGGTTGTAAGTGATAGAGAAGAGTTGGAAATAGATTTCTTCAAGATTATGCCCTTAAGGATTTACTGCTCATTCAAATGTTGGATTTGTAAGGAATCAAAATGACTTCAGATTATGTCCTAAGCAACCAGTGAAGATTGAGAGAAGGTTGCACGTAAGGAACAAGTATCAAGAGTTTGGTTTTAGACATCTTAGGCTAAAGATGCATGTTCACATCCAAGTAAAACACTCACCTTAGCAGGTGACTAGAATCAATTCAAGGGAGAGCCTGGAGTTATGGAAATATAAGGTAACTGAGGCCATGTGACTACATGAGACCAGGTAAGTGTGAACTGTATATGGAGACTAGAAAAATCTGGAGGTCTGAGCACTGTTGTAGTCTAACGTTGTTGTTGTTGTTGTTCAGTCACTAAGTTGTGTCTGATTCTTTGCGACCCCATGGACTGCAGCACACCAGGCCTCTGTGTCCTTTACCATCTCCCGGAGTTTGCTCAAACTCATGTCCATTGAGTCAGTGATACCATCCAACCGTCTCATACTCTGTCGCCCCCTTCTCCTCGTGCCCTCAGTCTTTCCCAGCATCAGGATCTTTTCCAGTGAGTCAGCTGTTCAGATCAGGTGGCCAGTGTTTGGAGCTTCAGCTTCAGCATCAGTCCTTCCAATGAATACTCAGGGTTGATTTCCTTTAGGATTGACTGGTTTGATCTCCTTACTATCCAAAGAACTCTCAAGAGTCTTCTCCAGCAACGCAATTTGAAAGCATCAATTCTTCGGTGCTCAGTCTAACATTAAGAGATTAGAAACGAAGGAAGATCCAAAAAAAAAAGACTAAGGAGGAGCCAGTGAATATTTATTTTTGGCTGTGCTGGGTCCATGGCTGTGCAGGCTTTTCTCTAGTTGCAGCAGCGGGTTGGGCGAGGGTGGCGGCTACTTTCTGGGTGTGGTGCACAGGCTTCTCACTGCAGTGGCTTCTCTTGTTGCATAGCACAGGCTCCTGGGTGCTTGGGTTTCGGTAGTTGTGGCTCGTGGGCTCAGTAGTTGTGGCACACGATATTAGGTTCCCCATAGCATGTGAGATCTTCCTGCATCAGGAATCGAACCTGTGTCTCCTGCATTGGCAGGATTCTTAACCACTGAGCCAGAAGCCTCAGAAGTCAGATGTTTAATGACTGAATAACTATGTTATATGATGCTTGGAGGTCAAGTAACATGCAAACTAAGAATTATCCTTTGGCTTTGATGACACTGAAGGCAATCTTTTCTGTGACTGGTTTTGGTGAACTGGTAAGGAGTCAAACTATGGGTCTGAGTCCAAGAGAAAGTGGAAGATGAAGTGGAGATAAAATTTAAAGGACAATTTTGAAGAAACTTACTCTAAAAGACAGCAGAAAAATGAAATAGAATCTAAAAGGGGATATGGAACCAAAGGAGAATTTTTTTGTTTTAAGTAGAAAATAGTACAGCATGTTTGTATAACATGAATAACCTAGTGGACAAGATGGGTGATGCATGTGATAGGGTAACTGCAGGAGCGAAGTCTCTGGATAGCGAAGGCAGTCGGAACTCCATGCACAATAAAGATTTGAGGCCTATGTAAGTATGCAGGAGATCTATCCATTGTAACAGAGAAGAGCAGAACATAGATCTGGAAAGTCTCCTGGTAGAAGGATAAGAAGTTGTTTCCTGTTTGCTTCTTATTTCACCAAAAAAAATTTGAAGAGAAGTCATCAGTTGAGAGAGAATGAGGGAGGAAGTTTTGAAAGAACTTTGATAAAAAAAGAAAAGGAAAAAAATATGAAATAGTTCTCTAAGAAAATGAATCACCACGAAGTACTGAGAACCCAGTGAGATTAGTCAGCATGGTTCTGCAGTTTCATGAGAGTTCAGGTTGTATGCCAAGAAATTATTTTCATGGTGGGCTATACAACTTCAGCAACATGAGGGCTAGAGGGGGTTAATAGAATTAATGTATAACAGGTATAGAAAATTTAACTTCTTATGGAAAACCTCTAACTTTTCAGGCTATCCAGTACTAACTGGTTTTATGACAGAAGTGGAATGACATCTTTCAGATGAATTACTGAAGACTGTAGTGTACCCTGAACCATAATACTTGTAATACCAGTATGTGATAAAGCAGTGTGGTCTAGAAGATAAACATGTCTAATTTCAGATCATAAACTAATCCATTAGTTAACATGACATTAAAAGCGTAAACTCTAAGTCAAGATTTCTAAAGCATTAATATATCACATTTATAGGAAGTAAAAAATTTTAAAAAGTGAAAGTTTTAACAGAGAGGAAGTGGTCAAGTCAGTGAACTAAAATTCCTGATAGAGTTAATGAATGGTTTGATGGAGAGTGTTAGAGGAAGTGAGCTAGAAAAAAAATAAGGAGATTAGATATAGAGGGTTTTGGAAGATAGAAATAGGACATTCTAGAGGCTGCACACTTATTGTGACTTGTCATGGGAGCAGAATTCTGGCTGAGATGGAGGAAGCCAGGGTGTTGGAAGTCTCCCCAGTCTCTGTAACACCACCATGAATGATGACCACAGTGGTGTTAGAGAAGACCACTGCATCAGGCACTTACATCTGTAATGCATAGAGAAGAGTTGGCCAACAGAACCAAGTCGAGAGCAAAGCAGATCAGTGAATGGTTTGATTTCATAGCTCATATTTCAAGGAAAGGGAAAAGACCTGGGTTTGATGCCTGGGTCGGGAAGATCCACTGGGGAAGGAAATGGCAGCCCAATCCAGTATTCTTGCCTGGAAAACCCCACAGACAGAAGAGCCTGGTGGGCTACAGTCAGAGTCAGATGCAACTGAGCAGCTAACACTTTCAATTCAAGGAAGCTGGGGGCTCTTGGGGCAGGAGTCAGTAATGATCTGGAAGCTGAAATAAAAATCCGAGGAAATCTCTGTCTCATATCCAGGCCCACTGGTGCAGGATTATGAGCCTAAAACAGCCCCCATCTGAGATAGCCACAGCGGGGACAGTTTCAGACGTTGAGCTGTTCAGAGAAGAGGTAGAGGATATAGATCTACCCACTGAAAATGAGACACCACAGTATACTAATACATTAAAAATAGGACTGAGGTGTTACTGCAAAGGTTCTTTTGAAATGAAAAGATAAAATTTGTCTAAGTTCTTGATACCTTGCTTAACATGATTTTTTTTCTTGGTTAGACTTAGTATGTTTTTTTCTCAATCCACTTTTCTCTTTTCTATATGGCAGACAATATGAAACACCCCTTGAAGGCAACTTAATTAATCAAGAGATCATGCTAAAACGGCAAGAAGAAGAAATGATACAGCTGCAAGCCAGAATGGCCCTTAGACAGTCTCGGTTGAGCCTGTATCCAGGAGACACTATCAAAGCTTCCATGCTTGACATCACCAGGGATCCCTTAAGAGAAATAGCCCTAGAAACAGCCATGACCCAAAGAAAACTGAGAGTAAGTTGATTCTCAGGTTACTGCATCTAAACTTGGTCTTATAGGGAAATGTTATGCAAAGAACTTTAAAAAATTGTATAATTCTGAAATCTCATATTTAAGTTTCCATTGATGTTAAGTATCTAATTGGTTGACATTGAAATATTTAGCTCTTTTCATGGTTTCATTTTTACAATAACATGAGATGGATTTACAATATCTTAATTGTATATTTTAAAAAGTATATTTGTAATCCTTAAGTCAACTGACTTTATTCAGTATTATGGTGGATTACTTTTTAATATTTATTATCCCACAAACCAATAAGATCAGAGATAGAGAGTTCAAGGTTGGTTCAGAAGCTCAAGAAGTCTATCAAGTACATTCCATCTTTCTGCTCTGCCATTCTCAGAATTTCAACAGTAATTCTCTTTATAGTTAAAAGATGACTGCATTAGCTTCAAGTATCATATCCTTGTATTACAGTATTCAAAGATAAGAAAGAACAAATCTTGTTATCTGTGGGGGAGTGTTCTTTTATGTGTTTAGTTGGTTTATTTTTCTTTCATCATATGTCCTCTGTATTTTTAAAAACATAAGCTCAAAATGAACATAGTCTTTTCTCATATAAAATATCATAAACATTTTACAACTTTTATAATATTATTGTTAAGGGCTATGAGGTACTCTATTATGTGAACTTACCATGTACCATAATTTATTTAATCATTTTCCAGATACTGAACATTTAAAATTAAAACCCTCTAATTTGTAGTTACCATACATCCTGATAACTAAATCTTTGCAGTTAGCTTCCTCCAAGTAGAATAGCCAAGTCAAAGGCAAATACCTTTTTAGACATTTTATACATATTGTCAAATTGCCCTTTAAAAACTTCTTCCAATTTATGTTTCCTCTGATCGTGCCTGTTTCACCATATTCTTACTGACTCTCATAGTATCATTCTTTTTTTTATCATCACCAATTTGATAGATGAGGCAATATCTCATTTGTACTCTTGCTTTACAAATAATTCTTCAAAAGCAAAGTAAATAATAGTAAAAGTGATAAAATCTAAAGTGATTTTTTTTTTCTCTCTAGTCCTATGCTAAGAAAGTATATTATCCTATTCCATTTTGGGTTTTGTTGCTTATTTCAAACAATCTTCTGAAAAGCAAATTTGTATACCATGAAATAGACAGAATTCAAATTTTTCCTCCTAGTTTTCTAAGAAGAAAAGTGTTGCGTGGTGAAAATTACACTGAACTACAAATTAAGAGACTTGGATTCAATTTCTAATATGATATCTTTATGCATATTTTAAAACTGTTTTGTGTCTCACTATGCCAGTTTTTAAAATGTGGAATTGAGTTGTAATTCATAAGACAGATTCCAGTTTTAAAGTTATTAGATTTCAATAATATATAACTCAAATTTATTTTAAGCCAAGAGGAAGAAATTCCATAAGACTTCATCAATTTATCATTATAACCAATACATTTGTCAAAATTAATCAGTAGTCAGGATAGCATGGGTTACCAATAATTAAAGGCACACATAAAGCATAAGGGGCACACATATATACACATCGTTTTCCTAAATCATAGTTTCAGAGAACTAATACAGAATTTTGTTACATTAAAGAGTCATAAGTAATATTCTGTACCTTTATAGTATACCACTGTTATGTGTCATCTCACTAAAAACTTGGGTTTCCTTTTAGGCAGTGCTGTCTGGCTATTTTAAAAAATACATACTTTTTTTTCAGTGACTAGAGAATTTGAACTGCTGATCATTGAAGAACCACATAGTATTTTTTCTTAAAAAGAAAAAGAAAAAAATGAACAAAAAGGGAAAATTCCCTAGTGGTCCAGTGATTGGGACTCCACACTTCAACTGCAGAGTGTGGCCAAATAAATAAAGGAGGAAGGATACATTTCTGAGGCTGAAAAAAGAGTTCTAGTGTTCAGAGGAATGATTTCACAATTGAATTAACATTCTTTTCTAAAACATAACTTTTTATTTTTTCTAGATTATTTTTGGTGTAGACGCATTTTAGTGTTCATACTCAGTTGCCTTAGTTGATCTGTATCAGATTCTTCCTCTAACATGGCAGACCATTGTCATTTCTTCTATTCTATTTCTATTCCTATTTAAAATGTGTCCTGCTGGTTCACTGAAAATTAACAAATGCTTAAGGTTAAACTTTTACCTAAGTGGTATTGGTCACATGTTCCACACTCCGTTGATTGGATAGAATTCCCATGTCAAGTAACCAAATGAACTGTACAGAGAAGATACAAAGAAGAAACCAACAAAAATAAATCTCCATATATTTATGGGCGCGCACACACAAACACACAGACCACCTGCTTTTGGCCTCAAGATTAGCCCTGTGTTCATTCTACTTTTTTTCCCCTTTGGATGTCATGTTTCAGTCTATTTGAATCCTGCTCCCCGCTTGGAGTCCAGCTTGTTTTAAGTTATATTTTCAACCAATTCTTCCCTCTAGGCAGAAACCCCCTGGATGTACAAGACATAAAGGGAAAGAGTAGATTGAAAAGTAGTAAATGCAGAGTGTGGAGTCTACTTCTCCTAGCTCCTGAGATATTATTTTTGTAGTAGAGGCAGCAGTGTGGAGCAGAGACCATGACACCTATAATAACCCTGCATGCATGCTAAGTCACTCCATCATGTCCGACTCTTTTGCGACCCCATGGACTGTAGCCCACCAGTATCCTCTGTCCATGGGATTTCCCAGACAAGAATACTGGAGTGGGTTGCCGTTTCCTTCTCCAGGGATGATATCCCTGATTGCCACTAATTAGAACAAAAGAATACAGGGTTCTGAGAACTTGGTTATAGGTGAATGTGTCTTTTGTAGTCACACAGCAGATGTGGTCCAATAGAAGACTTTTTTTAGGACAAATTGAATGTCACTCTCTGAAATAATAAGATTCTATTCAATTACTTTTCACATTAGCAATAGAAAATCAAGTCCTTATATAAACTTGATAACCCTATATTACTTCAATAAATGAGACTGCTTTTTTTTTTTTTTTTTGAGAGAGAGAGAGAGAGTTTGGGTCTACCTGGAGTCCAAAACATGAAAAGCTTTATTTATGTAAAATAGTATAAAGCCAGGCTTTATATCTTACACCTCTGGTAGAATTTGAAGCTGATAAAACTTCTATTTACAGTGTAAGGCACATTCCAGCCTTGTTTTGATAATTCCACTGTACTTCTTTATCGGAAGTTATACATTTGTTTCCGATCTCTAGTTCTAATATGATGACCTTACATGTAGTTTGCTATTATTATTATTACATTATTTTCCTTTCAAGGAAAGAGCTAGAATAAGTGATAATAACTATTGATTCCCCTTCTATGATTCACAGAATTTTTTTGGTCCTGAGTTTGTGAAAATGACAATTGAACCATTTATATCTTTGGATTTGCCGCGGTCTATCCTCGTAAGTAATAAAACCACTTTGTCACTCTGAGAAAATAATTTTGGTAATGATTTTTTAAACAGTTAAAATTCTTATAATCTTCACACTGATAACTGCCATTCATTTTTTTCAATTGTAGACCAAGAAAGGGAAGAATGAAGATAACCGAAGAAAAGTAAACATAATGCTTCTAAATGGACAGAGGCTGGAACTGACTTGTGATACCAAAACAATATGTAAAGATGTGTTTGATATGGTTGTGGCCCATATTGGCTTAGTGGAACATCATTTGTTTGCCTTAGCTACCCTCAAAGGTACCAAGACATTTTAAATTCAGGGCAGAATATGGAAACCTGTCAATAGTGACCTCCTATACCTGTTCAACCTAACTTTCTTTTGGGAAATATTGGTGGTGGTTTAGTCGCTAAGTCATGTCCAACTGTTTGCAATCCTGTGGACTATAGCTCGCCAGACTCCTCTGTCCATGGGATTTTCTAGGCAAGAATACTGAAGTGAGTTGCCATTTCCTTCTCCAGAGGATCTTCTTGACCCAGGGATCAAACCCAGGTCTCCTGCATTGCACATAGATTCTTTACCAACTCAGCCACCAAGGAAGCCCTTGGGAAATACTAACTACATGGATATGTCAGCATTGAGAAGTAGGAGTTAGGAACTCTCTTTTCCTAACTTGGTGTGTTGTCTTAATAGCTGTGTGTTTTTAGCATCTTCTGTACCCAGCCATGAAGATTTTTCTCTGGCATTGGCGATATAATATATTTTAATTGTTATATTTTGGGGATCATTATTTTACCAATATATGTACTTTGGAAATCAGCATCCTGCTAATATGAGTTTGAATATATAGCAAGACCCTATTTCCGAATCTCCATGTCAGATGCTTCAGCTTACTCTCCAAGAAACACACAATGCCTTTCTTATTTTTTTTTTTTTTTTGACACAAATTTAAGTATTTGTTAGAAATAAATAATTTATTCACAAAGACAGCGTTAAAATTTTTTGCTATTATTACAGAATTTCAGACATGGAGAAAGATTTTCAAGAATAGTCAAAAAATTCCCCAGTACTCTTTATTCAGATTCCACCAGTGTTAATAATTTATTACATTTGCTTTTTCACTGCTCTCACTCTTGCTCCCTGTGGAGACAGTCTCTTTTTTAAATGTTATCAGTTGATGACTGAAACTAAGTCTTTTCACATTTTTTAAACATTACATCTGCTAACCTTTGACATTCACAACCACTGTGGTCTCAGAACACAGATTCAGTAGAAGCTGCTGCTATTTATCAATTAGAATTACCATAGCAATAAGAAACCCTTTGGAGTTGGGTTTTACTAAATATTTCTTTAATAAGTTACTATATTTATAAAGTTCTCTTCAATATTTCAGATTCCTGTTTACGTCAAAATAAAAAGCTTGACAACAAAGTACAATAAATTACAATTGAAGGATCAAATCACCCTGAAACCCTTTAAGATTAGGGTAACACTGTCTTCTTCATACAAGAAATGTCTTTCAACTTAGTTTATTGAATTCTTGTTTCTTAAAAACAAATAATTGATTTTGTAAAATCGTCCAATAAATATTCAGTTAGTGTGTACTGATGTTCTCTCACTTTACTAATTACAATTTTAGATTAATCATGTAAAAAGTGCTCAGAAGCTCAGTCGAGTCCAACTCTTTGCAGCTCCGTGGACTGTTAACTGCCAGGCTCCTCTGTCCATGGAGTTTTCCAGGCAAGAATATTGGAGTCGGTTGCCATTTCCTACTCCAGGGAATCTTCCCCACCCAGGGTTCGAATCCACGTCTCTTGCATCTCCTGCATTGGCAGGCAGATTCTTTACCACTAGCACCACCTGGAAAGCACATAAACATGTAATACTATCTATATAAATATATTCAATTAGTCAGAATTTTTATTTAAATTGTACCTAATTTCTTAAACATGCTGGATAAATCAGATTTTACTGACTAATCTTTTATTAGGAGAGTCAAGCTAAATGATGAGATGAAAGCTAAAAATGATGGTTATTGTGCCTCCTCAGTTCAATAGTAACTCAAGTATAACAGATACTAGCTAATATTTATTGAATGCTTACCACTTGCCACATGCTTTAAACTACCTAATGTTTTATATCCTTATGTCACTTGATCTCTAGAGCAATCCTAAAAAGCAGAAATTAACACTATCCTGATTTTACAGACAAGAACACTGATGTCTGGATAGGTTACATAATTTACTTAGTATTTCACAGGTAGTAAATGATGTGGCCAGGAGTAGAATCCAAGTCTCTCTGTCTTCAAGAGAGCCATACCACCTGCCATCCGTAGCAGTGTATCAGAATTCCCTGCCATGCTTCTTAACAATCCTGTTAACAGTGTGAAACTGTTTTGTGCAAGTCTGACCACAAAATCAAGAAAGTAAAAGGCAACATGAAAGTGTTTTTATTTTATCTGAGTATCTCTCATTCTGTTCTAGATAATGAATATTTCTTTGTTGATTCTGATCTAAAATTAACCAAAGTGGCCCCAGAGGGATGGAAAGAAGAACCAAAGAAAAAGAGCAAAGCCTCCGTTAACTTTACTTTGTTTTTCCGAATTAAATTTTTCATGGATGATGTTAGTCTGATACAGTGAGTACACAAGAGTTTCTCTGTTTCTCTTTTGGCCCCTGGTCTTTTGACCCTTGAATTTACTGATACTGAATTATTTGCTTCTGACCAATGATAAAGTCTTCTTTATCATAAAAGAAATATTTCCACATCATTTATTTATTTCTCATGCTTAAATCATAAGCCATCTTGGCAACTAAACTTATATGCCAATAATAAAAGTCACCCAGGCTTCAAGATCAATAGCCTGGATGTTTGTGTGTGTATTTATTTTCCCAGACACACTCTGACCTGTCATCAGTATTATCTTCAGCTGCGAAAAGACATCTTGGAGGAGAGGATACACTGTGATGATGAGACTTCTTTATTGCTGGCATCCTTGGCTCTCCAAGCTGAGTATGGGGATTATCAACCGGAGGTACGATTTATTTTTTTCTGTGGGACAAATATTTTGCATTGGTGTTCTTATCCTTGGCATGGTTAAAGACTCAACCTGGTTGAGTGTTTACTGTTTAGATCCAGAGATTTTTGAGGCTAGTCCAGTGCCTCAGAATGACAAAGTTCCCCATGTATATTGGTTATTTAAAATCATATAGTGTGGGATTTCTTTCTTTCTTTCCTTCTTTCTTTTTAAAATTATCCCATTTCAGAGTTTTGGGATATCTAGTACTTACCTTCCTAGCTCCCTATTTCTAACTCACAGATACTAGACATAAGGGTTTCCAGCCAAATCTGGATCAGAGGGGTCTTCCGCCTTGCCCATGGATCCTTGTGGCTGAGAACCTAGCAGAGCTCTCTGTGTGGGAACACATGCTCAAGGCCAAGTGCACCTGAATATACACGGACCTGAGAGGAAGCAGGGAAATGGAGGAGACTGTGCCACTCCAGTAGCACCTGTCACAACAGTAACCCTTAACTTTAGGGACATTTGGTCTGAGGTTGTCAGGCTTTCCTCAGGCTTACCAGTCAGTTCAGTCTTTCTCTTCTGCCTCACTGAATAAAAGAGAAAGACCACTGTACTTTTTCTAAAACTCACTCCTCAGAGAGAAGTGTGAAGAGGCGTCCTTGATCTCTTGGTTGAGGCAAGAGCTTTAAGACTGGAGGAAGCGAGCAAAGAGACTTTCTTACCAAACCACTCTCCTTTCTAGGTTCATGGTGTGTCATATTTTAGACTGGAACATTACTTGCCTCCACGAGTGATGGATAAACTTGATTTGTCCTATATTAAAGAAGAGCTACCCAAATTGCACAATACCTACATGGGAGCCTCTGAAAAAGAGACAGAGTTAGAATTTTTAAAGGTAAGCATGCCAGATTACAAATGATAAAACTGTATTTTTTCAAAGTAAACAAGAAATGTTGGAGGCCATATATCTAGAAACTCAGGTGCCAATAACTGAGGCTGTGTGCTTCATCTCCTCTTATTTATTCCTGGCTAAAACCATAGTATTTTAATTCTCATTTTGTTAAAGAGGGACCTGAGGGTCAGAGAAGAGACATAGTGTTCCCAAAGTCAGTGCCTGGAATGTGGATCACAGCTGTGATTTGAACCCATGTCTATCTGTAGGGATTATATTCTTTTATCCTTTTTTATACTCTCAAAATCAAGATATATATTGTAATAAATAGTGAAACTATGTGTAAGTTTGTTAGGTATTTTCCAAGTCTCCTGTAAATGTGTTATCATACTTTCATAATTTAAAAAATAAAAAAAAATCAAGATATGTTGTAAAGAATAAACAATTTTGTGACTATCTGAATAAGAGGGACAAGTTCAAACGAATTCTAGAGTTGTTTTGCTTTTTTGAGAAAAAAAAAGCTTAAGAGTCAATTAAATCTTCTAAAAAGTAGCCTTTCCATTAATGCCAACTAATTCATGCAGGGGACTGGGGGTTAGAAAGAGTGATTTATATCTCTGGTTCTGCCACCAGCTACCTGTAAGACCTCAGATGTGTGTGTGTGTGTGTGTGTGTTTGCTCAGTCGCTTCAGTCGTGTCCAACTCTTTGCAGCCCCGTGGACTGTAGCCTGCCAGGTTTCTCTGTCCATGGGATTCTCCAGACAAGAATACTGGAGTGGGCTGCCAAGCCCTCCTCCAAGGGATCTTCCTGACCCAGGAAGATCTCCTGCATTGCAGGTGGATTCTTTTACTGCTGAGCCATGGAGGAAATCAGATTTATATATAGTATATATATATATATATATTTATATGTAGTATAATAGTGCATTTATGATTAGAAAAGATAGTGCTTCCAATATGAATAACAAATACGTGATAATATTCAATTAGGAAGAGAAATTTCAGAGCATTCTTGTCTTACTGCTCCCCAGGATGTAACAGTGTTCCTTAACCTTGCTGCTCTGTGATAAGGGAGCCAGGTTTCCCAGCCCTACAAATACCTGTGAAAGGGTTTCATTCACAGACTCACATCACATTTAATCTAGGATTCATGGTCTGTTTCGTTTAAGGTGAGTCTACTTTTAAAGACATTACATTATGTGCTTATTTTTTTTCCTCAGTTATTACATTTTTTACACTTGCAGGAAATAAATATCAAGTTAGATTTTTGTCAACAAAGGTAGAAGACATTAGCACAGTGGAACGATTTTGCGTGGGGATTTTCAGACAGTCTTTCATTTGAATTCTTATTTCAGCCAGCTGGGTGAATGTGGACAATGTACTGAAAACCTCTCTGAGTTTCCGTTGTCGCCCTCTAAGTAAGGTGCTTAGTGCATAGTAGGTTGTCCTTCTCCTTCTAATAATGTATCCTGTTCCTCCTTTTCTCTTTAGCTTGAGCATGCTTCTTCTAGCGTAAGAATTTTTTTAATCTCATTAATATACCCTTCCAAGGTTACCCTTCTGTTACATATCATATTGCCTTTGAAAAAATTTTTCTTTTTGTAAATCTGCTTTATTGAGGTATAATTTACATATAATAAAACTGACCACTTTTAAATGTTCGATTCAGTGAGTTTTGAAGATACACGTACAGTTAGTTGGGCAGGGCTTTCCTGGCTGAGCAGTAAAGAACCCACCTGCCAATGCAGGAGACACAGGTTCAATCCCTGGGTCAGGAAGATCCCCTGGAGAAGGAAATGGCAACCCACTCCAATATTCTTGCCTGGAGAATCCCGTGGACAGAGGGGTCTGGCGGGCTACAGTCCATGAGGTTGCCAAAGAGTTGGACATGACTTAGCGACTAAACAACAACAACATACAGTTGAGCAACCACTCCACAATCAAGATAAAGAGCATGGGTTAGCAAACTGTGGCCTGCCTATTTTGTAAGTAAAGCTTTATTGGAACTTGGCCAAACTTATTTGTTTCCATATGGCCTGTATCTGCTCTCACACTGCAACAGCAGAGTTAAGTATCTACAGCAGATATCATATGACCCACAAAGCCTAAAATATTTGGCCCGTTAAATAAAAAGTTTGCCAGCCCCCAACATAACACATTTCCAACACCAGAAAATTCCCTCATGTTGCTTTCTAGTCAGTCCCTTCCCCCACTCCTAACCCCTGGCAACTCCTGATTTGTGTTCTATCACCATCATTTTTTGTTTTCTAGGATTTCACTGAAAGAATCATGTATCACCTGGTCTTCTGTGTGCCTCTTTTTACTTAAAATAATGTTTTTGAGGTTCATCTATGGTGTGGTGTGTGTGGTGTTCAGTCACTTGGTTGTGTCTGACCCTTTTGCGACCCCATGGACTGTAGTCCACCAGGCTCCTCTGTCCATGGGATTCTCCAGGCAAGGATACTGGAGTGGGTTGCCATGCCCTCCTCCAGGGGTTCTTCCTGACCCAGAGATCAAACCCAAGTCTCCTGCATCTCCTGCACTGGCAGGCGGATTCTTTACCACTAGCACCACCACCCGTGGTGTATATAGTAGATTGCTCATTTGTGACTGAGTAGTTTTCTGTTGTACAGATAAGCAGCAATTTTTGTTTACCGTTTCTTTAGTTAATGGATAAAAAGCTGATGTCAATACTCATAGACTGATTTTTGCATGAACATATGGTTTTGTTTTGTTTTTTTCTCTCGAGTGAATACTTAACATTAGGTTTGATGGGATCTATGGTATGTGTGTATTTAACTTCTACAAAATTACCAAATTGTTCTCAAGTGGTTGTACAGTTTTGCACTACAGCCAGTAACGTATGGAATTTCCAGTTGCTCTGTACCCTGAATAGCACTTGGTATGTTCAGGTTTTTTTCTTCTTTTTAGCTATTAAAGTAGGTGAGTAGAGGTATATAATTGTGGTTTTAATTTGTATTTCCCTAATTACTGATATTTTCAGCATCGTTTTATGTGTTTATTTGTTGTTCATATATATTCTTTGTTGAAGTGTCTAATAAAATCTGTTGCCCATTTTTGTATCTGGATATGTGTTTTTTGGTTGAGAAGTACATGTTCTTTGTATATTGTAGATGCAATTCCTTTATCAGATGTATATTCTACATATATATATTCCTGGTCTGTGACTTACCTTTGTTTTCTTATCTATGACTTTCGAAGAACAGAAGCTTCTAATGTTAATGAAGTTTCAGTTTACCAATTTTTTCTTCTATGGTTCCTACTTTTTATGCCCCATCTAAGAAATCTTTGTCTAATTCACAGCCATGAAGATTTTCTAAATTTTATGGTTTTTAGCTATAAATTATAACTAATATATAAATTTTGTCATATATTTAAGTCTCATCCTTTTGGGGGTAATTTTCATGTATTGGTAAAGTAAGGGTCAAGATTCATTTTCTTGGCATGTGAATTTCCAATTCCAGCAACATTTGTTTAGGATACTACCCTTTCCATATTAAACAACACTAATACAACTACTGATTCTTTCCGTCACCTTTTGCCAAGGTGCATTGCTCTGTTATGGTATTGTTCCAACAGGTCTGCCAAAGACTGACAGAATACGGAGTTCATTTTCACCGGGTACACCCTGAGAAAAAGTCACAAACAGGAATACTGCTTGGAGTCTGCTCTAAAGGTGTCCTCGTGTTTGAGGTTCACAATGGAGTTCGCACACTGGTCCTTCGCTTTCCGTGGCGGGAAACCAAGAAGATTTCTTTTTCTGTATGTCCATTTTAACCTCTTTTGATTCTACATTTAAATAGGTGCTGCTGATTTCCAATGTAACATATTAATTGACTTTCCTTAAATGACTCTAGCATTCAGTAGGGCTTATCTTTATGTCTTAATACTATTTAACTCTTCTTTCTTGGTCGTAGGAAGTATTATTGAGATTTTGTTTTTGGTTTCCCCAGGAGGTGATTTTTAACAGAATTCTTAGCTGGTTATATGCTCAGTTAACTTTAGTTAAATTACAACCAAGTTGACTTCTCTGTTAATTCAGAACTTCTCACGTGGAGAAAACCTACTAATGTATTTAAGATTGATAATTACCTCAACTGCAGTGAACTTCGTCTAGCTCAGTAATTGGCCCCTCACAACAACTGTATTTGAGTCTCAGTGGTCCAGAGGTTTACTGACTTTTAAAATTAGCTTCCGGATTTTCTACAGTTTTCAGTTTTAGGGTATAGTCTCTGGAGATAAAGTTAAGAAAGTGGTTTTTAGAAAAGCATGTTTATGAAAGATAGTGAGACATATTTGGTTTGGGGTGTAGATGGAAAATCTGAACATTGATGTGCCATTAGTAAACCCCAGAGGTAAACCAAAACTCTGTTCAGGTATTTGTTTCCTTAAGAGTGTTCAGGGACTACTGACATCTTTAGTATATATTTGGGCTGAGGTCTCAGGCTCAGAGGAGCCTGGTGTGCTGCAGTCCATGGGGTCACAAAGAGTCAGACACAACTTAGGGACAACAATGGTCTCAGAAGAGCAATGTTTATAAGGATGCAATATGAAGGTCCCAACTGACTCTGGATAATCTTCAAACTAGAACTTTGAAATCAGTTCTAGATTTCAGTCTGGTTAGTTGGTTGATTTCCTGTGAAACCCAAAGTTACCACTAAGATAACCAGATAATAATGTATTCACTCAGGAAAGCCCAGACCATCCTCATCTTCCCAACAGTGTCAAGACCAGGAAATTACCTCGGTTTAAGTTACCTTCCCCAATGGAAATGCTGGCAGAGCAAGTGCCTAGAAGAAACCATAGATTAATTAAAAATAAATCTAATTTGGACCAGTTTTGAAAAGGCAACAAATCAAATAATCATCCAGCATTCAGCACTCTGTCATTTCCCAGTTGTCACATCAGCCCTGCAATAAAAATAGAACAAAGTCTGATGAGCTCATTTTTAAAGATCTCTAGTAATAAAGAATAAGCCACATTTCCCCACAAACTATTCCCATCTTCAACAGCTCTTGTTTATCATGAAGTTCTCGCTAGCACAGAGCTCTCTTTTTAAACTCTCCTTTTTTTCTTCCACTGGCCTTTGGAGAGGTGGAATAGTCACCCTTTTCCCTTCTCATCTCTTACCACTGAATTCCCCTAGGCACATTTCTTGTCCATCCATCAATTAACATTTAGAACCAATACTCTTAGGATTTGTTTCAAACCCGTACAGCAGTGGAGTTCAACATCCTTGGGAATTACTTGGTAGTGGTAAAGGGCAATGTTTGTTAGGAAGAAAATTCCCCAGCTATTTGAAGAGTTACTATGTAGACTACTGGTAGTCAGCCTGCTAGTTTGGTGCTACTGTGTCTTGAACTCCTCTCTAAGACTTGCTTACCTCCTTTTATTCTTTTTAACAAAGTAAACAGGGTCCCCCAGATCTCATTGGTAACAACATCTAGCAAGAATTTAATAGTCTTATTTTGTTTCTAAGACCCAGGAATCATGGAGATGGCACTTGCCATCTCTTCATAACAGAGTTTGAGTAATACTCTGTTACATCTTTTGTGAGCCTGTGAAATTTGACTTGTCTGAACATATTTCTGCATTTGACATAAAGACAAAGGACATGAAATAGAGGGAATAATTTATAGAGTAGAAGAAGCCGGGAGCTACAGCAGAATCTAACTGGGCTCGAGCCATTCTCCAGAGACATTAGTCTTAGATCCCTGACATGATGAATGCTCATCTTTACGGCATCTTTTAAGGCATATGGATCACTGCAAGCCAGCATATAGGTCACAGTATTAAGATGTCCTTTTATATGTGTGACATTCATTTTTTAAGAAACAGGGAGGTACAAATGATTTGTGATTCTCTTCCTTTCCCTGAATTTAGCAAGAATCACTGTCTCTAAATATTGATGTGTTTCATCTCTGAGCCCAGTAGTTACGTTATCTGATGCTTTTATATTCCAACATTTTCCATAATTTCCCACATCTTCCAGCCCAGCCTTTATGCCACCAAGATTTTTCTTGACTAAATCACAGTTCTTATTGTTGGATATTATACCAGTTTTTGATGAACTTCATTTTCTTTATCCAAAGGATTAGAACATATATTTCTTGTCATTTCTTTTTCAAACAGTTCTGGTGTTTGGAAACATGGCAGTAAACTCAAAATATCAATAATCTTTAAAGGAATCTGTTCCCCTTGCTCATGGCTTCATGCATGCATGCTAAGTCACTCAGTTGTGTCCAACTATTTGTGTCCCCATGGAGTAGCCTGCCAGGCTCATCTGTCTGTGAAACTTTCCAGGCAAGAATACTGGAGTGGGTTGCCACTTCCTCCGCCAGGGGATCTTCCCAAGCCAAGGATCAACCCACGTATCTTCCATCCCCTGCAGTGGCAAGCAGGTCCTTTATCACTGCACCACCTGGGAAGCCCTCTGTTGATGGCTGGCATACAGTTTATATAGTCTGACTCAAGCTACAGTTTCTAATAGTGGCAAACTATATTAATTTCATTTGTTTTCTGAATTTCTAACAATACAGGATTATATTTTTCTATATTAGATAGAGGTCAATGAATATGCATGCCTAATAATGTGAAATAAAAATAACGTCTCAACTTATTCATTATTGTTTCTAGAATTGTTTTTAGATAGGGAAATACCCTAATTTTTTTAATACCCCTGATTAATATTGCAGAAAAAGAAAATCACGTTGCAAAATACTTCAGATGGAATAAAGCACGCCTTCCAGACAGACAACAGTAAGATATGCCAGTATCTGCTGCACCTCTGCTCTTCCCAGCACAAGTTCCAGCTGCAACTGAGAGCAAGACAGAGCAACCAAGATGCCCAGGATATTGGTAAGGAGGAGCAAACTGTGTCAGATGACTCCAGGGTAAATGCATGATTTTTGCCACAAACTTTAAAAGGACTTCCATGTTTAGGATGAAAATGACAAGGTACGTAGATGTCAAATGACTGAGTCGAATTCATAAAGGTGTCATAAATGAAGCCGAGGCATCAATTTCATGGATATTTTGAAAACAAACAGCCCTGATGAGTCAGGGAGTACCTGTTGAACTATTTTGTGCTTAATAGGCTATCGATAGGCTAGCCGATGTATCAATAAATACTGTATAAATTTCAGTCATATTCTCTACCCATAGTAAGCTTACACACTGGGAAGATAAGATCAGTATACATGAAACAGGAATACATATGAGAGGGTCAGAGTTTTAAGAACAGGTTATATCGCACAGCCTCTGTGATCTACATTACAGGAGGAGAGGGAGATCAAAGGAGAGAGTATGAGAGTAGTCGCACTTGAATTGAAATTTGAAGGACAAAAATAGTTAGGTAGATCGAAAATAAATGGAAGGACTCTCCAGATGAGGAAAAAACATAGGAAACAAGGCGGGGAGCAAGGGAAGCTACGTACCATAACAGTTTTGGGGATGATCAATTTCCGTTGAACTTGGTCACATCCCTGTTCTGAGACTGACGTGAATAACTTACAGTGCCCAACGTGAGCGCTCAGGGGAGTGATTTCATTTCCTTTTGAAAAGGAACCAGCAGAAGAAAACCAGCAGAAGAAACCAGCAGAAGAAAATAATCAGAGCTGAAATATTTAAAGCTTACGCTCCAAGACCACGTGTAGAGATTAAGGTTATAGAAAGTCTAGTTTGCACAGTCAGTTCTTAGAGACTTTAGTGAAGCATTCTGAAGAATTTGATTAAAAAATTAAATACGCAGTAGAGCCCTATGAATTCTTTATCCAAACTTTCTCCTGTCCTAAAATCTTACAGAAAGATATATTCCCTGTAGGGTTAGACTTGGGTGATGGCAACCTATGACTAGATGTTTCTCATCTTTTCAGAATCAAGATGGTAGGGACTGTATACTTATTAAAAATGAAGATTCCAGAAACCAACCTGAAACTTAGTGAATTGCAGTCTTTGGGCATTTGGTTCCTGGAATCTGCATTTTAACAGGCTTTCCTCTGTAATGATTTTTATGCATGCTAAAATATGATAACTACTACTACTGTGATCTTATTGTTCCTTTTCTTTCCCTACTTTGCTCTGCTAAAAAGTGTGTATGCGCTTATGTATTTTCAAAGGATAGTAAAATATCAAACTTATCAGAGCTACCCGTATTCCTACTTGGACTAATATTCTATTCAATACAAATCAGAATTGCAACAATTGAGGGTTGCATCATAATAGATGGTGGTACAGTGTGCTGTAGTGAAGAGTCAAAACCATAAAGCCAGCCGTCCACCCTCAATATTTCAGCGATAGAGTGTTGTAGTTAAGAGCATGGACTATGGAACAACACTGCCAGTGTTCAAACCGCACTCTATAAACTTGCAAGCTCTGAAACCATGGTCAGGCCACTCAAACTCTCTGCCTTAGTTCCCCATCTGTAAAATGATTATCATAGTGGTAATACCGGCATCAAAAGGTTATTGTGAAGATGAAATTAATTCATACATGTAAAAGTGCCTGGCACAGAATAATAAGTATTGAATAAATATTATCATTATTTCATCACCATCCTCAACATTGTTTTACCACAGCTACCACTAATAAAGGAGTTTCCCTGGTGGCTCAGATGGTAAAGAATCTGCCCGCAATGCGGGAGACCCAGGTTCAATCCCTGTGTTGAGAAGGTTCCCCTGGAGAAGGGAACAGCTACCCACTGCAGTATTCTGGCCTGGAGAATTCCATGGACAGAGGGGTCTGGCGGGCTACAGACATGGCAGCCCGTGGGGATGCAGAGAGTCAGACACAGCGGAGTGACTTTCCCTTCACCACTAGTAATGATGGTGGTGCTGGTAGTAGCAGCAATACTAGTAGTAGAATGACCTTAGGAAAGTAATTGACTTTTTAAAGTCTTGTTTTCTTCAACCGTGAAGTATGTTCAATGAATCTGTTTTGCCCCTTGGGACACAAACTGTGTATCCCTAACTCAAATGTTAAAGGACTTTAAGGTGGTATTCGCTACATCTATTCCCTGATTTTGGTAAGCTTTCAAAGGAATTATTTTCTGTTTGGAATCAGCTTAGAAGTAACCATCTGCCTACTTAACTGTCTGTACTAGACAAATGAAAATAACTGATGTAATCTAGTGTTTACAACTGGGGGCTCACAAGTGTATGTTGCTTTTTTAGCATCATAGAATATGGGTTCTTTCTAGAACCTCACAAACCATTAAGCCCAAACTTTTACTGCTGAGGAAACAGGTTCAGAGAAAACAGTGTCTCACTTCACCTCATAGTTAGAGGTCAAAGAAGACTGGACCCTGATCTCTTAATTCCTAATCCAGTGTTCTTTCTTTTTGATAACTTTCCAAAGAACTAATTTGCATGGAATTAAGTTAAGCTTAATAATCATTTACTGAGCACTTAACTACTTATAAGACAGTATGCTAGGTGCTATGGGTTAACAAAAATAAATGAAGCCTGTCTCTTCCAAAGAGCATACAATTAAGTTGATGATATAAGGAAATGCAAAACAAGTACAAGAAGCAATAGAATCATGTAGATTGCAGACTGAATGTGGCCTTTGAGTTCAAATTTGAAACGTTAGTAATAGGATGTAGGTTCATTCTAATGTCCTTCCCATCCTGGCTATGCTTGTTGGAGTCTATTCCAGGTGAAAAGCAGTAGGACAGTAGATAAGTGGTTGGTTTATTATTCTGTTCCATGAATATGTGCCATATTCTGCCCAGGAATGAGCTATGAATGGATTTGAATAGCATCATCCTTGGTATGTTTACAAAACAGACATAACCTAAGCTGAACTGTCTAATCCTATTCCTGCTAAAATTTGTCTACATTTCTTTCAGGGTAAGGAAATGTATTTGGTAGAGAGGGATTTCCCAGCAGCTGAATCTGTATAAGACTCAGTTTTGTATTTTTGAATAAAGTCTGCTTTCAAAGAAAATAGAATTAATGTTATCTGTTCTAAGGGAAAAAAAGCTTAAGCTTAAGATTATTCTGGTAATTTTAAAACCAGTCTTTTTTTTTACTATCGTATTTTAACTTGCTGTTCACTTCTACTTCAGAGAAAAAATGATGAATTTTCCCAGTGACAGTGAGACATGTTTATTTAAACTTCATTCTGATGCATGAACATGAAAGAATTTCAGTGTTTTTCCTGTCTGTTTATGCCTGAGATGAAATACTGATTATTAATTTTCCTAGGAATTAGAAGATAAATGAAACAGAATCTAAAGATCCAAATCAACAGCATTTGACATTTTCTTTTTAAAAACAAGTTTTTGCGACTGTTTACATAGTGGTCAAGCTGTAAATTCCCTGCAGGGTGCAAAGCAGGGTTGGTACTTTCCATGGGGGGACCAGTGTGTGTGCCTTGTGATATGGATTACTAATGCATGAACAACCAAATCATTTGAAATTCTGTGCTCCTGATCCTTTATATACATGAAAGGATTTTGATGCCAGAATTCTGTGATTCATTGCTTTCATTTATAGCCTCAAATGTTCAACTACTAACATGACGTTGGCTGTCACAAAAGAGAATGGTCAGTTACTTGTTAGGAAGTATCCCTAAATTTAGCCCCAAAGAGAAGACTTGGATATATATTTAAGACTGAAAGGAATTTAAGCATAAAGAGAATCCCAGCTCATTGATGTGTTAATTAACAGAAACATAACCTGTGAGGAAAAAAGTCAACAAGAGGGGAAGGTGGTATGGACATTGAAATGAAATGACAGAAAATTTGCCATAAAAGGTTTTTGTTTTGTTTTGGGTGGTTTTTTGTCTTGGGTTTTTTTGGTTTTTGTTTTTTGGGTTTTGTTTTGTTTTGTTTAGTAATAGTTCTATTGAGATCTAATTTGCATACCATACAATTTACCCACTTAAAGTGCACAATTGAGTGATTTTTTTCATATATCCACATAGTTAACCAAGTTGTGCAAGTATCACCACAATCTGCCATAAGCTTTTAAAATTATAATAAGAGTGTTTTCTCTGGGCAAAACTCTCCTCTGCACAACTTTTTTCAGGCATGAACGCACCATATCGGCGTATCCAGGTTTGATCTCTCCCTCTCCCCATCCTTGGTTCCCTGGTGTTTTAACAGAGGCACTCCTAGGGTTAAATGCCATTCTCTGTCAAATGTCATTTTCTTTTCTAAATGAGCACTGTAATTGGAAACTCAGGGTCAATGAGCCTGAATGAACCCCAAACATTAGTAAATCCGAGATCACTAGCTGAAGTTGGAAAGGCTGACCAGGCCCCTCCCTGGCTGTGAGAAAGCTACAGGGATGGAGAGATGGTTTGGAAATCAGGATCTTCCCACCTGCTTTTTAAAACCCTCGATTGCCACTCTCAAAGCTGCCTACTTCCGCGGGCAATCAAAATGAGTAAAAACTGCATGCTGTTTTTTCTATTTCTTAAAATAGCTCTTCTCCTGAAGGTTCTATGGTGTTTCGATCACGTAAAGCAATCCTGTTTCCTTGTAGAGAGAGCTTCGTTTAGGAGCCTGAACCTCCAAGCAGAGTCCGTTAGAGGATTCAATGTGGGACGAGCAGTCAGCACTGGTAGTCTGGCCAGCAGCGCCCTGAACAAACTTGCCGTTCGACCTCTGTCGATTCAAGCTGAGATCCTGAAGAGGCTCTCCTGCTCAGAGCGGTCGCTTTACCAGCCATTGCAAAACAGTGCAAAGGAGAAGAGTGGCAAAACTGCATGGGAGGAAAAGCCTAGAGGAATGAGTAAATCATACCACGATCTCAGTCAGGCCTCTCTCTACCCTCACCGGAAAAATGTCAGTGTTAACACGGAACCCCCACCACAAACCATGGCGGAGTTGGTAGGAAAACCGCTTCACCAGATGGCGAGATCTGATACAGAATCTCTGGCAGGAGTCACAAAACTCAATAAGTAAGGACATAATTAAGCCAAACTACCTACTTGTAAATTCTGCATTTCATACTTTTGTTTTTGATGATTTCTTTTCACCATATTTTTTTTTTTTACATTGACACTTCCCTCCTTCCCACCTTTGCTTTTCCCTCTTTAGTTCAAAGTCTGTTGCAAGTTTAAATAGAAGTCCCGAGAGGAGGAAACAGGAATCAGACTCCTCATCCTTTGAAGACCTGGGTCAAGCATATGTTCTAGGTCAGCACAAACCAGCTTACCTTCTTTCTCCTGTACCCCTTGCTCATTTTGAAAGGAATGGACAATGTTAATTACCAGGAAACTAGAATTTGGGGTCCTGTTTCCTAATTGTCTAAACTTTTTGGGAATATAAAATTTCAGACTACCTAAGAAGTACCCAAACAAAAATAAAAAGCACCAAGTCAAATCAAAAAGTTGATTTAACAGGTGATTGCCTCACAGCATGGGCTGTTTGCTTTCTCTTGGTTGACAGTTCAAAGTCGTGACAGTCTTACCAAGAGAACCCAGACAGTCTGGTGCCATGGCTCTGGCTAGCCTTTGAGTTTTCCCTACAGCCTGTGAGTGTAGACTCCACTAATGCTCCATGTTTTAAAGAGCAGTTTATTTGGGGTACTTTCTGAATGGAGACAATGGACAAAAGTTTATTTAGGGTACCTTCTGAATGGAATTGTCCCTAAAAAGAGATAAGTTTTATGAACTGTGCTGTGGTTGTTAGGTATAAATTCCTAGTTGATTTAAGTTTTCTCAGATTCTCCCAGCTAGCTATGAGCTGTTTTAGACAAAAGTCATTTGTGTTGCTCATACATACACACACTACCTTATAAACAGTTAAGGATTCCCGTTGTTCTGTGCATCTTAAAAGGGAAAAACGTGGGAATCCATCTTGAAGACTCGATATTTAAGCATAAATAACTAGGGAGACAAGAGATCAACAGAGATGCCCTCTGCAGTTGTTTTACTAAATAATACTAATTAACTCCCCCTTAGAACTGAATTTGACTGGTTAGCCCTAAGCACACAGAGTTTAAAAAGTATTTTCTCACCCTGTAATTGGATTGGGGATAAGTGCAATAAATGAAGTCAAAGAGAACTGTACACTATAGTTGTTAAATATTTATAGAAAGTCACATTACTTCATTAATATAGATTTCTACAACTTTCAGAGATTATACTATCAATAATTTAAATTGAATTGGTTAAAAAAGAACTTTAAATAGCTGAAAGACAAGACTCCATCTTATAGGTTACCCTATGCATTGAAAATAGCCTAAAAAGCCACCAATTCAATCTTTTAGAAAGTAATTTTTGAAGTGTATTCATGTATAATGAGATCTCTTACAGACTCTTATTTTCTTTAGGAAGGCTTTGTTCATCATAAAAATTCATCACATATCAGGTGCTGAGTAGTAAATATTCCATAGAAAAGCACAAGTAAAATTCAACCATGAAAGAAAATTGCTGTATTTGTTTTTGATTGATTATTCATTCTTTTTGAATATTGAACTTCCTTTTAAAATTTGAACAGACACCTTTAAAAATCATTTTAGTTTCATCATTTCATATATGACATGTCAAAATGTCATTGTCAGAAACAATACATTTGTGTTTCAATTTATTCTGCAGAACAAGTTGATGTGCTTAACTTGGACATTAAAAGTAGTGTTTTTTTAAAAGTTCATTGTGGGAAGACATGTTTTTCAAGTGTAAATAACAGAAATTGTTGCTGCCTTGATGTTTTATTGATTTTTATTATCTTATCAGAAGAAATTTCTTCTATATATAATATCTGACCATTTTTAAACTGTCTAATAATTTAATTTATACTACAGGAATGACTTTGCATAGTTCTGGAAATTCTTCATCCCAAGTACCCTTAAAAGAAAATGGTAGGTTTACAAAATGTTTTTCCCCTCATTGCCATCATATTTTTTCTCTTGTACCTTGTAAGAGCGTCATGGACCTACTAATAAATAGTTTTCAATTCCCTGCCAAGGATTTTAGGCCTTGCCTTACATTGGAGTCAAAGGAGAGTTTTGGTTTTCAGCATTTTGATGATGTGAAGGGACCTGTAATGTAGACTACTATGAAGTGACAAATTCGAGATAAGGACACTAATTGGGGAGCTAAGATAGCTTAGATGGGAGATAATTTTGATTGAAAAGAGCTTTAACTGAGGTAGTTATTTGAAAGGGATGCTTCTGCTGAATCTTGAAATAAAAGGAGTATTTATTCAGGCAGAATGATATAGATGAGTATTTCAGAGCAAGGACATAGTGTGATCAAAGACATGCAGACATGGGAGAAGATAACCAGATTCAAGGAAATGTACGAATCTCAGACTGGGGGTGTGTTGGGGTCAAGGTGAAGGTCAAGAACTAAATGTGGACTGTCATTGAATCTTACCATAAATCTTTTGGAAAGAATCTGAAGACTTTAAATGTTGAGGTAAAGAGTTTAGAAAGAATCTGAGAAGAAACAGAATTGTAAGAAAAAAAACTTTGTGCAATTATTTGAAAGTCATTCAGAATTCAGGTTCAGAATGTTTAGAATTTAGCTTACTTTCATGTACATTATTTTTATTTTTCTAACAACTTTCATGGGTCTAAAGAATATTATTATCACTATGTATACACTATATTTTCTCCAAAAATGTTTACGTTTTACCCTTAAATTCTTAAGGTTGAAATAATCAGAAGCCTGATGAGAAGGAAGCAAATATGCTAATCAAAAGTGTTAATATAAAAAAAAAGTGTTAATATAGTTAAACTTGATGAAACTTTTAAGTTTTGTTCTCATTTTCCTGAGAGCCAAGGCAAAAATAAAGGCATGAATATTGGTTGAACCATATGAAACGTGTTTTTGTAGGCCAAAACTGTCAGACCCCAGTAAATTATTTTGTATAATTCTCATTCTGTAATAGAAATACAAATACACATGCAAGAGAACATTTTTCTTGGAAGCAAAATTGTGTCCCAAAGTAGCTCTTTTTACTTTTATAATATCTTAAATACTCAGAACAAATAAAGATTTTTTTCATTTCATAGTTTTAAATGTATCAATCCTCAAAAAATCTGAGTGTATACGATTAAAGAAAAAGTTGGTCAACTTATACTTGGGCCTAAGTTACTAAGACCTTGTTGTATAGCTTTTTGGTAACCAAAAATCTATTATATAGCTTTCTTTCTTTGTTTTTCATGGACTAAAGTTAGAATACCTCTATACCTAAAAGAGCTCAATTATTAACATGTCCATAATGGTTGTACTTATTGTCTGACAGTTCCTTAGTGCTTACTATGTGCCAAACACTTTTCTAAGTGTGTTATGTTTAGTTCTCAGTCCCCACAACAGTCCTGTGAGGTGGGTCTAATGTTATTTTCTTTTCACATATGAGACGCCAAAGAACAAAGAGGTTGAGGTGCACAGTATGTCATGGAGCTGGCAAAAGCTGGTGCTGTGATGCGAATGCAGGGTGTCTGTTTCCAGAGCCCACACTCTAAACCACCCTTTAGACTGTCTCCTAGAAAAATAATGCCTAATTATTTGTAGGTATTATTTTTCCCAGCTAAACTTTTGAAAGAAGCTGGATAATAATCTATTCAAGGATGAGAACCTGAAATGTGTTCTTTACTTAGATTCTAACAGAAAAGAATGTGAACTTACATTCTGAATACCAAATGAACAGCCTGTGGACAGTAGGGTCTATGTTTAAAGCTCTGGGCACCTTTATTTTCCCACCTGCCCCCTATAGCAGGGCCAATCCACCTTCCCATGGAGGCATTCCCGTGTTGGCTTACAGACAAGTTTATATTTTCTTTAAGATTCTCCTTGAATCTCTCCAAGTAGCCCTGAATTAATTAATGTCAAGAATTGAGTTTTTACATAATAGAGCATGGCAAACATGTTTTTCCAATTAAGGTAACTGAAAATTAAGAAGTTACTTGCCCATTGGTCAAATATAGGACTTTTTGATTCTAATTTCAGTGTTTTTCTTTGCTCATCAAGACTGTTAG
The DNA here is from genome assembly GCF_033118175.1 of Dama dama. Classification (NCBI taxonomy): domain Eukaryota; kingdom Metazoa; phylum Chordata; class Mammalia; order Artiodactyla; family Cervidae; genus Dama; species Dama dama. The sequence goes on along the minus strand of NC_083686.1, from coordinate 15,223,993 downwards.
GAGAAAATTAGAAATGAGCATTAACTAATACTGAATTATTTATTACTTAATATAAGAACCAATGAATAAAATTTAATCTTAACCTTTCACAACTTTCAGAGCCCCATAAAGAGTGTGAAACTTAGAGGATAAAAGAAAAAAGGCAAGAGTCTTCCAATCTCATGAAACAAATATGGAAAGGATTCTAGTCCTTTGATTAACTGTAATTTCTACCACCTCGCCAAAAGAAGGTTGCTTAACCTGTCAAAAAGATACACCATACAATAGCCCTTTTTTTCTTTTTTAAAAATTATGAGTTGATTTATAATATATTAGTTTCTAGAGTACAACATAGTAAAGAGTATTTTATATTTCATTAAAAGTTATTATGAAGCAATGTCTATTGTTATTACAAAGCAATAATTCCCTGTACTGTACAATATATCTTGTTGCTTATCTACTTTATACATGATAGTTTGTGTTTCTTAATCCCATACCCCTACCAACCCTCCTTGATTCCATCTTCCCACTGATGACCACTGGTTTGTTTCCTATACCTGTGAATCTGTTTTGCTATATATATCCATTTGTTTTATATTTTAGATTCCACGTATAACTGATATCATATAGTATATGTATTTTCTGTCAGAGTTATTTCCCTAAACCCAGTATTCTTATTCTCTAGGTTCATCCACAATTGCTGCAAATAACAGAATTTCATTCCTATTTATAACTGAGTGATATTCCATTGTGTATTTGTGTATGTGTGTGTGTGTGTGTATCACATCTTCTTTATCCATTCATTCTGTTGATGGACACTTGGGTTGCTTCTGTATCTTAGATATTTGTAAATTGTGCTGCTATGAACTTTGGGGTACATGTGTATTTTTGAATTAGTGATTTTGTTTTTCTTGGATGTATACCCAGGAGTGGAATTGCTGGGTCATGTGATAGTTCTGTTTTTAGGTTTTTGAGAAACATCCATATTGTTTTCCATAGTGGCTGCACCATTTTACATTCCCACCAACAGTGTACAAGGATTCTCTTTTCTCCACACCCCCAATAACATTTGATTTTTGTAGACTTTTATTGTATGTAGCCATTCTGACAGGTGTGAGGTGATAGCTCATTGTGGTTTTAGTCTGCATTTCTGATGATTACTGATTTCAAGTATCTTTTTATGTGCCTGTTGACCATTTGTATGTCTTTTTTGGAAAAATGTCTTTTCAGGCCTTTGGGTCTTTTTTTTTTTGGTTGTGTTTTTTATATTGAGTTGTATGAGTTATATATTTGGGATATTATCCCTTGATGGTCATATTTACAAAATACCTTCTCTCATTCAGTAGATTATCTTTTCATTTTGTCAGTGGTTTCCTTTGCAGAAGTTTTTAAATTTAATTAGGTCTTATTTGTTCATTTTTGCTTTTATGTCGTTTGCCTGAGAAGACATATCCAGAAAAACTATTACTACAGTTTATGTCAAGGTGTGGTTCTGCCTATCTTCTCATCCAGGACTTTTATGGTTTTGGGTTTTTTATCCATTTGGGGTTTATTTTTGTACATGGTATGAGGAAGTGTTCTAATCTCATTATTTGACATGTACTATTCCAGTTTTTTTAAGCATCAGTTATTGAAGAGACTGTCTTTTCTCAATTGTATATTTTACTTCCTTTGCTATACAATAATTGACATGTTCTTATTCAGTCACTCAGTTGTGTCCCACTCTTTGTGACCCCATGAACTGCAGCATGCCAGGGCGCCCTGTCCTTCACCAACTCCTAGAACTTGCTCAAACTCATCTTCATTGAGTCAATGATGCCATCCAACCATCTCATCCTCTGTCGTCCCCTTCCCCTCCTGCCTTCAATCTTTCCCAGCATCAGGGTCATTTCTAATGAGTTGGCTCTTCTCATCGGGTGGACAAAGTATTGCAGCTGCAGCTTCAGTATCAGTCCTTCCAATGAATATTCAGGATTGATTTCCTTTAGGATGGACTGGTTGGATCTCCTTGCAGTCCAAGGGACTATCACGAGTCTTCTCCAACACCACAGTTCAACAGCTTCAATTCTTTAGCACTCAGCCTTCTTTATGGTCCAACTTTCATACCCATACATGACTAATGGAAAAACCGTAGCTTTGACTAGACAGATCTTTGTCGGCAAAGTAATGTCTCTGCTTTTTAATATGCTGTCTAGGTTTGTCATAGCTTTTCTTCAAAGGAACAAGCGTCTTTTAGTTTCATGGCTGCAGTCACCATCTGCAGTGATTTTGGAGCACAAGAAAATAAAGTCTCTCACTGTTTCTGTTGTTTCCCCATCTATTTGGCATGAAGTGATGGGACCAGAAGCCATGATCTTCGTTTTCTGAATGTTGAGTTTTCAGCCAGCTTTTTACTCTCCTCTTTCACCTTCATCAAGAGGTTCTTTAGTTACTCTTCCCTTTCTGCCATAAGGGTGATGTCATCTGCATCTCTGAGCTTACTGTTATTTCTCCTGGCAATCTTGATTCCAATTTGTGCTTCCTCCAGCCAAGCGTTTCTCATGATGTACTCTGCATATAAGTTAAATAGGCAGGGTGACAATATACAGCCTTGACGTTCTCCTTTTCCTATTTGGAACCAGTCTGATGGCCAATGTCCAGTTCTGACTGTTGCTTCTTGACCTGCATACACGTTTCTCAAGAGGCAGGTCAGGTGGTCTGGTATTCCCATCTCTTTCAGAATTTTCCACAGTTTGTTGTGATCCACACAGTCAAAGGCTTTAGCATAGTCATTGCAGCAGAAGCAGATGGTTTTCTAAAATTCTGTAACTTTTTCTGTGATCCAACAGGTGTCAGCAATTTGATCTCTTGTTCCTCTGCCTTTTCTAAATCCAGCTTGTACATCTGGAAGTTCTCAGTTCACAAACTGTTGAAGCCTAGCTTGGAGAGTTTTGAGCATTACTTTGTTAGTGTTTGGCAAGGGCTTCCCTGCTAGCTCAGCTGGTAAAGAAACCACCTGCAATGCAGGAGACCCCGGTTCATTTCCTGGGTTGGGAAGATCCGCTGAAGGAAGGACAGGCTACCCACTCCAGTATTCTTGGGCTTCCCTTGTGGCTCAGTTGGTAAAGAATCTGCCTGCAATGTGGGAGACCTAGGTTCCATCCCTGGGTTGGGAAGATCCCCTGGAGAAGGGAAAGGTGACCCTCTCCAGTATTCTGGCCCTGGAGAATTCCATGGACTGTATAGTCCATGGGGTTGCAAAGAGTCGGACACTACTGAGCAACTTTCACTTGCTAGTGTGTGAAATGAGTGCAATTGTGCGGTAGTTTGAACATTCTTTGGCATTGCCTTTCGTTGGGATTGGAATGAAAACTGACCTTTTCCAGTTCTGTGGCCACTTCTGAGTTTGCAAATTTGCTGGCATATTGAGTGCCGCACTTCAACAGCATCATCTTTTAGGATTTGAAATAGCTCAATTGGAATTCCATCACCTCCACTAACTTTGTTTTTAGTGATGCTTCCTAAGGCCCACTTAACTTCACATTCCAGGATGTCTAGCTCTAGGTGAGTGATCACAGCATTGTGGTTATCTGAGTCATTAAGATCTTTTTTTGTATGGTTCTTCTGTGTATTTTTGCCACCTCTTCTTTATATCTTCTGCTCCTGTTAGGGCCATACCATTTCTGTCCTTTATTGTGCCCATCTTTGCATGAAATGTTCCCTTAGTATCTCTGATTTTCTTGAAGAGATCTCTAGTCTTTCCTATTCTGTTGTTTTCCTCTATTTCTTTGCATTGATCACTTAGGAAGGCTTTCTTATCTCTCCTTGCTGTTCTTTGGAACTTCAGATGGGTGTATCTTTCCCTTTCTCCTTTGCCTTTATCTTCTCTTCTTTTCTCAGCTATTTGTAAGGCCTCCTCAGACAACCCTTTTGCCTTTTTGCATTTCTTTTTCTTGGGGATGGTTTTGATTACCGCCTCCTGTACATTAAAAATCTCCATCCATGGTTCTTCAGGTAATGTCAGATCTAATCCCTTTAATCTATTTGGCATTTCCACTGTATAATTATAAGGGATTTTATTTAGGTCCTACCTGAATGGCCTAATGGTTTTCTCTACTTTCTTCATTTTCAGTTTGATTTTGCAGTAAGGAGTTCATGATCTGAACCGCAGTCAGCTCCTGGTCTTGTTTTTGCTGACTGTATAGAGCTACTCCGTCTTTGGCTGAAGAATATAATCAATCAGATTTTGGTATTGACCATCTGGTGATGTCCATGTGTAGAGTCGTCTCTTGTGTTGTTGAAAAAGTGTGTTTGCTATGACCAGTGTGTTCTCTTGGCAAAACTCTGTTAGCCTTTGCCCTAAGTAACCATAGGTGCATAAATTTATTTCTAGGTTCTCTGTCCCATTGATCTATGTGTCTGCTTTTGTGCCAGTACCATGGTGTTTTTATTACTGTAGCTTTGTGATATAATCTGAAGTCTGAGGTGATGATAACTTTATCCTTTTTTTTTCCAAAATTGCTTTGGCAATTCAGGGTCTTTTGTGGTTCCATATAAATTTTAGGATTATTTCTTCTAGTTCTGTGAAAAATGTCATGCGTATTTTTACATTAAATCTGTAAAGTGCTTTGAGCAGTATGGCCACTGTAGTTTTCAGAGTGAAGATCTTTTACATCCCTGGTTAAGCTTGTTCCTAGGTATTTTATTCTTTTTGATGTGATTTTAAGGAGAATTTTGTTGTTGTTTGCATGCTTTCTTTTTAACTTTCTCTTTCTGATAGTTCCTTAGTAGTACATAGAAAAGCAAAATTTTTTCTTTTTTTTTTTTTTGCTGCACTAGGTCTTCACTGCTGTGTGCAGGCTTTCTCTGGTTGCAGCAATCAAGGGATACTCTTGGATTCAGTGCCCAATCTTCTCATTGTGGTGGCTTTTCTTGTTGCAGAACACAGGTTCTGGGGCACCTGAGCTTCAGTAGTTGTGACACACTGGCCTTATAGTTCCGGCTCACAGGGTCTAGAGCGTGGGCGCAGTATTTGTGGCGCACTGGCTTAGTTGCTCCGCAGCATGTGGAATCTTCTCAGACCAGGAATCAAACCTGTGTCTCTTGCTTTGGCAGGCAGATTCTTATCCACTTTGCCACCAGGGACGTCCACAACAGATTTCTATATGTTAATCTCATATCCTGCAACTTTACTGACTTCAGTACTATGTTGAATAGAAGTAGGAAGATTTGGGCATCCTTGTGTTGTTTCTGAATTTAGAGGAAAGGTTTTCAGCTTTTCACTGTTGAATATGGTGTTAGCTGTGACCAGCGTGTTGGTCACACACTTTATTATGTTGAGATATGTTCTTCCTATACCCACTTTCTGGAGAGTTTTTATCATGAATAGATGTTGAATTTTGTCAGATGCTTTTCTGTGTCTATTGAGATGATCATGTGCTTTTTATCCTTCCCTTTGTTTATGTGGTATATCACAGACTGTTTTGTGAAAGTTGAACAATCCCTGTGTCCCTGGAATAAATCATGGTGTATGATCCTTTTTATATAGTTTTGCATTTGACTTGCTAATGTTTTGTTGAGGATGCTTGCATCTGTATTTATCAAAGATATTGGCTTGTAATTTTCTTTATTTTGTAGTGTCTTTATCTGGTTCATACCGTAATAATGCATGGTGGCCTCCTAGAATGAATTTGCCAGTATTTTGTCATCTTCATTTTGAGGGAATCCTTTGAAAAGCATAGGTGTAATTTCTTCTTTATGTGTTGATAGAATTTTCCTGTGAACTCTCCAGTTCACTTGACTTTTTTTGCTGGGAATTTTTTAATGACAAATTCAATTTTCCTGCTAGTGGTAGGTCTGCTCAAAGTATCCATTTCTTCTTGACTCAATTTTGGCAGTCTGTATGTTTCTAGAAATTGCTCCATTTATTCTACGTTGTCTAGCTTGTTGGCACTTAACTGTAATATTCCCTTCTGATTTTTTTGTATCTCTCTGGTGGGCTTCCCAGGTGGCATGTGGTAGAGAATCCACCTACCAAAGCAGGAGACACATTAAGGAATGCAGGTTCAGTCCCTGGATCAGGACGATCCCCTGAAGGATCGTCCAGTATTCCACTCCAGTATTCTTACCTGGAGAATCCCATGGACAGAGGAGCCTGGCAGGCTGCAGTCCACAGGACCGTAGATTCAGATACTGCCAAGGGGTCAGGTACAACTGAGCACGCACAGTGTTAGTTGCTTCTCCTCTTTTAACTTCCTCTCTGATCCTTATTATTTTCTTCCTTAGGCTGACTTTGGGCTTTGTTATTTTTCTGTTCCCTTTAGCTAGTAGGTTAGGGGAATTTTTTTTCTTAATCTGGTAGATTACGTTGTTTATTTGAGATTAAAAGATTACTTTTTAGTCAGATATCAAGGACCAGTATAATTTAAATGCTAGGGGTTTTTTTTTCCACCTAAAGTTTAATTAGGATACGTACATAGTTGAAGATTATGAAAAATAAAAGTCCAAAGTGCTCACAGAGAATTCAACACATAGGAGAATTAACCAGAAACAAAATATAGAGTCAGATGAATTGAGAACTGAAAGTAACTTAAAAGTTTATCTGAAAAAAATATAAAAAGTTTTATCTAATCCAAGCCTTTCAGTCTGTGAATGGGTTAAATATGTCCCTGAAGTGTTATGTGGCTCTGTTTCACATAGCTAATTTGTGCTGTCACAGAAACAAAACACCAAAGTTTCCATCATGATTTTCTGCTTCTACCACCAGAGCAGTTAGTGTATACGGTGATATAACAATGAATAATACCCCTCTCTGTTTTTATACCAATGTAGTGTTGCTGGTCTGTCACCTCCAGGTTTGAAATGGATCTTTTTTTCCCTAGAGTGAGTGATGAATTTATCCTCTACCTTTTGTCCGTTTCCTCTTAGAACCAATTTTGTGGAGCTGCTTGATAATTGACAAGGGTCTGTATCTGTAACCAGAAAAAAATAATTTTCCTTAGAAAAAGAATTATTGATTCACTTAAATCAATTAGATGGCCTTGGCCTTATCTGAAAAGTGTTTTTACTAGGAAATTCAGATAGCTTACTCATATATGTATCTATCATTAGTATCCACAATTATTCTACTTGGGAACTGATAGATCCTCATGAACCTTTTGAGAGATGAGAAAGGCAACACTGAAACAGTCTCTAATGCAGAGAGTGTACCTTTAATTTCTAAATTATACATGTATCAGTTCTTAAGATATTTCACAGGTAAACATTATTGGGAATAACACCAGCATGTATTACTTAAAGAAGTGGAAATTTCTATTTGAGCCTCTTTTTCACATTAAAATATTTGCAGAATTTGCTGTGGCCACAGAAAAAGAAAATTATTTTAAAGATATAAAAAATATTTACCTTGAATATTAATGCTTATTTCCATACAGTAATTAAAATAACTCAGAAATGTCTTGGTACTTGAAATGTCTGGCTCTTCACTTTCAGTGATTGATAAATTCTATTTAATCCTCATTGAATTCTGTATCTTTAAATTTAGTTGGGTTCTTATGTACTATATACCTCCAGATACTTGTCTTTTTTTTTTTTTTTAAGCCAACAGAAAAGTATTTTGAACATCTATGTGAATAGAATACAAGATAAATATAAATTCAGTATGTGCACAGTACTGCTACTAACATGTAGCTCTACACTGACATCCTTCCTCTGTCCCCACGTTAATAAGTCAGGACGACGGGGGTGGTTCCTTGTTATAAAGAGTAGGTTAGCAAAGCTTCACTTTCCAAAATAATATTCAACTCCACCTGACTCATCTTGTATTTTAGCCAAGCTGATCTGTGCCATCTTCCCAGAAGCTTTTCCACCTTTTATCCATCTCAGCTTTTGTTAATGCCTTACCTGATGGTCCAGGGTGGCTCAGACGGTAAAGCATCTGCCTGCAATGCGGGAGACCCAGGTTCAATCCCCGGGTCGGGAAGATCTCCTGGAGAAGGAAATGGCAACCCACTCCAGTAGTCTTGCCAGGAGAACCCCATGGACGGAGAAGCCTGGTAGGTTACAGTCCATGGGGTCGCAAAGAGTCGGACACAACTGAGCAACTTCACTTTCTTTTCTTTCTACGTGTTGTACATGTATACCATCTACATAATCCACTTATTAAATTGTACCTCATGTCCTTGAGGAGCTTCCCAGATGGCGCAGTAGTAAAGAAACTGCCTGCTAATGCAGAAGATGCAAGAGACGTGGGTTTGATCCCCAGGTCAGGAAGATCCCCTGGAGAAGGAAATGGCAACCTGCTCCAGTATTTTTCCTAGAAAATTCCATGGACAGAGGAGCCTGGTGGGCTGCAGCCCATGGAATTATGAAGAGTCGGACATGACTGTGCACATGTGCACATGCACACACTTGTCCCTGAAGTCTTTTATTTCTGGCAGAAAGAAATCTCTCTGCTCTTACAGGTCCGACTCATACTTTTGTGATACAAATATTTCTTTGAGTGGTTAACATTCTGTTAATCAATCAGACTAAATCTTTGTTCTTCTAGCCTGATCAGATTGAGCTCTGATCTGAGCCAACTTTATTATGCTAGCAGTTTTCATATATATTATCACTTTTTTATATTATCTCTTTTTATTTTCTCCAATTGCCTAATGAGGGACTTTCACAGGAATATTATTCAGCAGATGTTGGGTTAGCCAAAAAGTTCACTTGGGTGAAGTCAAATGCATGCCAACCTTCCAGTTTTTTAAAAAGGGACAGAAGGTGGGTGAATTTTCTGGAGCTAATAAGGAAGAACTTGAAGCCACCATTAATGAATTAATCTAATCATGTTTTCTGAAGACATGGCCAGCCATTGGCTGTTTAAACTTGTAATTTTTTTTATTTACACAAAGGAAAGATCAAGTATGAAGATTATATACCTTACTGCCATCTGATAAGTGACAATAAAATATTAACTCTACACTTTAAAAAAAAACAAAAAACAAAAAGTTAACTTGGGTTTTTCTGTTGTTTTGGAAAATCCCAAACGAACTTTTTGGCCAACACAATATTTGAAATTTGAAAGTATAACTGAGTGAATGAATATTCAAATCTCATTGATGAATCCTTGAATATAGAGAGCCTAATGTGTTGCTTCTAGTTAGAGAAATAAATACCAAAAAAAATGCATAATTAGTGTATGTATGTGTGTACTTATATCCCAATATTGTTTACCTAGGAAATGTTTTATATACATGCACACACATATTGTTTAGCCAAATAAGTAGTGTAAATAACCAATCTTGTAAGTACATATTGTTGGAAATGAAAATAAAGAAATGGCATTTTTATTCTTTGAATCAGTACCTTTGACTTGTAGCAGATACTGCTTAAAAACATTCAGAATATTGATCCCTTTTATAATCAAAGGCAGAAACACACTGCATAAAGGAAATGGACTCTGTCTTCACAATGTTGATGATAAAAGTTTACATTTAATACCTAACATGACTTCATCCTGTATTTGTTTCATTTTATCAGTTTCATTCTGTTGTATTTTTTATTCAACTCTAGCTGAAAATTAGTCATCTATTTTAGGATGAAAGTAGAGTCGGACACAACTAAAGCGACTTAGCCGCAGTAGCAGCATATCAGCCACTTAGATAATATTAATTTATACAATAACTAACTCATGAACTTTATTTGTATAAACCCAATATATAAGGCTCTTCACACCATTGTCCAGGGATCTTCTTCCTTTTTTTGATATCTCATTAGTTAGAAATATTGAACTACTACTACTTCTGTTGATTATAGCTGAGTTTATAACTAAGTTTTGGCCAAAAAGAAACAACACAATAGAGACATGTATACTAGAGGAAGCTATCAAGCTTGCACTAGTCCTTGGTGTTTAAGGGACAAGGTTAATTCACTTCAGAGAGCTTCTGATGGTGGTGGTGGTTTTCTGAAATTAAAGGAGTCTATTTCTAGAATATGAACTATCACATTTGCATCGTTTAAGCATTAGTACATGTTGTGTAACATGTTATTATTAATAACATAATAATGCAATTTGAAATCCACGGGTAGTCATATGTTGGCAAATAACCTCTAATTTTCAAAAAGTTTCAATATGCCTAAAAACTATTTAGAGATAAATTTGCAGATTTAAGCAGATGTCTTTCTGAGTGTGTTGAATTCATTTGTGGCCACTACCACCTCCTCACACACAGACAAGTGTCAACTATTAAATTACAGTTGATGTTAAGAAATGCACTAGTTTACTCGAGCTGCCATAACACGGTCCCACAGATTGGGAGGCTTAAACAACATGGATTTGTTCTCATGCTTCTAGAGGTTAGAAGTCTGAGATCAAAGTGTCAGCAGCATTGATTTCTTGAGACCACTGCTTGACTTTGCAGATGGAGGTATTCTGTCTTCACATGATTTTCTCTCTGTGCACACATGTCTATATCCACGTTCCCTCTTTATAAAGTGAAGTCGCTCATCGTGTTTAACTCTTTGCGACCCTGTGGACTGTAGCCCACCAGGCTCCTCCGTCCATGGAGTTTTCCAGGCAAGAGTACTGGAAATGGGTTGCCATTTCCTTCTCCAGGGGATCTTCCCAACCCAGCGATCAAACCCAGGTCTCCCTCATTGCAGGCAGGCGCTTTACCGTCTGAACCAACAGGGAAGCCCCCCTCTTTATAAGGAAGAAGTCATATTGGATTAGGCCACCCTAAACACCTCATTTTAACTTAATTATCTTTTTAAAAACCTGTCTCTAAACATGATTATGAATTCTGCGGTACTAGGAGTTATTGGTTCAGCACATTTATTTGTGGAAAGGGTGGAGGAACACATTTTAACTCATAACAAGAAGTGTGTGTGTGTATTTCTGTGTTTTCACATGCTCTGATTGCTAACTAAATGAAGTAATTTTAATAATATGACAGTTATGTGGCATATTTATTGGTTTAATTTAGGAGATACTTTTCAGTGATCCACTTGCTTAAAAAAAAAAGGTGGAAATAAGAAAAAATAAATTTTAGTTTTGATGCCAACATTCACTCAGTGTATTTAGCATTTATCAAGTCCCTAAGGTGTTTTGCTGGGCAGTGATGCCCACTATAATCTTGAGCAAGTCATGAGCTATTATTCCTTATCTGCTAAAAAGTGACTAAAAATCTCTTTGCCTACCTTGTGAGATTGTTCCATAAATAAAATAAGAAATAAATTGAAGCCCTTTGAGAATATAAATGTGCAGCCAAGTCATTAGATTTAAAAGAATTAATCCTGTCTCTTCGTAAACCTTAGAATTTACCATGAATGTTTTTTACTCATACAAGTAGAAATGCCAGCCACTTACTAGTAGAAGATTTTTATAACATATTGAGCGTTGTCAAATTCAGGAGGTCAGCTATGATGTGACAAAAAGGCATAGAGTATAACAACCTAAGTTTAAGGTTCAGTTCTTACCTGTACTAACTGAGTAAACCTGCTCAAATCATTAAATTTCTTGAGATCTATTTATGCGTTTGTAACTGAAATATACTGATTTCACAGGGAACCATTTATAAGGAATAAATGAATAACATAATCATTTGGTAAACTGTAACTCATTATCAGCAGATAGATCATAGCATCTTATTTATTTATTTATTTATTTTCATAGCATCTTATTTAAAACATGATTTTAAAGTGACTGAGCAATCTAATAGTGAGCTTTATTATTTAAATTGGAACAAGCAGACAGTCTCAGTGCCTAACCATGTTATGTTAATTGTATCTTAAAATTTCCCCATAGATGTGCTACACAAAAGATGGAGCATAGCATCTTCACCAGAAAGGGAGATCACCCTGGTTAACCTGAAAAAAGATGCACAGTATGGCTTAGGTAAGTCACTGAGATTCTTCAAGCTCTGTGAGAATTCAGAACGAAAAGGTTGATTGCATAACATTGGCATTGAGGAACCTGCCTACCTGAGTCCCCTTCTCCCACTTGCCCAGTCAGGAAATGCCAAAGATGAAATGCTTACAAGCAATGTTTCCAACAGATTTAAGTCCCGTCTCACATGTGTTACCTATTAAGTCATATTCAGTATGAGTCTGTACACTTCTGTGTGTCCAGCAGACTCATCATTAGTCCTTGAAAGCACCAATATCATGAGACATTTTCATTTTTACTTTTTTATTGAGACAGTTGATTTATAATGCTGTGTAAGTTTCAGGTGTACAACATAGTAATTCACAATTTTTAAAGGTTATATTCCTTCTATAGTTATTGCAAAATATTGGCTATATTCCTGTGCTATGTAATATATTCTTATAGCTTATTTATTTTATATATAGTAGTTTATACCTTTTAGTCTCCTAATCCGTATCTTGCCCCTCCCCATGAACATTTTATTTTAATGTGCTGATTCACAGGATTTCAAATTATTGGTGGAGAAAAGATGGGAAGACTGGATCTAGGTGTATTTATTAGTTCAGTTACTCCTGGAGGACCAGCTGACTTGGATGGATGCTTAAAGCCAGGTATTTATTTTTAGGTAATTTAGGGAATTTTGTAAGTATTTACTGGCTTCCCTAGTGGCTTAGATGGTAAAGCTGCCTGCATTGTGGGAGATCAGATTCGATCCCTGGGTCGGGAAGATCCCCTGGAGAAGGGAATGGCTACCCACTCCAGTATTCTTGCCTGGAGAACTCCATGGACAGAGGAGCCTGGCAGGCTACAGTCCATGGGGTCACAAAGAGTCAGACACACAACTGGGTGACTAACACTTTCACTTTGAAGTATTTATTGACAGTGAATTTGCACAGATGGCAAAAGTAGAAGTTGGGTAAAACAAAAATAATGAGGGGGAGGTAACATTTCTAAGATTTAGCCTGAATTTCTCTTTGCTGTAGAAGACCTGGGTTGTCTGTTTTCACAGGAGACCGTTTGATATCTGTGAATAGTGTCAGTCTGGAGGGGGTCAGCCACCATGCCGCAGTTGAAATTTTGCAAAATGCACCTGAAGATGTGACCCTTGTTATCTCTCAGCCAAAAGAAAAGCTATCCAAAGGTAACACTGTGGATGTCTCTGAGCTATGGATTCTGTTCCAGTTCCCACAAAAATTGAGAACCTTGACATATAAATTAGATTTAAGCTTTTATTTCCTTTCTGGAAATTTAATATGTGTAGTTCTGATTGCTTTAATTTTATGCATCAGTATAAGTCTTTCATTCATCACTTCTAAGATTTTCTGTTGCATTCCTCTTTACACACATAAAAATGATTTGTTGTGCAGAATCAGTATCACTTGAGTAAACTCCAAGTACTTGGTGTGTTCTATCACATCTTAGGCCAAATCAGAAATAAAATTCTTAATCATTGCCCAATTAATATATTTATATAACAGTTATCTATGAAATCCTGTCTTGAACCTGTTTATAAAAGGGAAAGGATGCCAACATATCAGAAATGTGAAAGACATGTATGTAAAAGGCACATATGTAAAAGATATATGTATGTAAAATATGCATATATGTAAAAGACCATATAATTTTGTACCATTTTTCTAGATTCCACGTATATGTATTATCTATAATTTTTTTACACATGTCACCTGTGATTTTTGTTTTAGGAAAGCTTTCCTAAGTGGCTTTTTAAAAGAACTATGTATGTAAGGAGTATGGAATTACCTTCTTTGATAATTACTTGGAGTCTAAAACATGCAGTTTGTTAAGACAGTATAAAACAAGTATATAAATAACCAATCAACAAGGATCAAGGATTTTTAGAGATTCAAGTTATTTTTGAATAGGGAATTAAGAAAGTCTTCACAGAGGAGACTTAACTTGAAACAGGTCTTGGGGAATGGAAATGAGTTCAGATGAAATGGGTATACATTCCCATAGAAGCTGCCCAAAGAACGACCAAAAGAGGAAGCAAAGGAAACGGAAAGCATCTTCAGTGTTTGTGGGACCTTGTCATGGTTCCAAGCCCTGGGTCGGGTGTTGTGCACATGTTACCCTGCGTAAAATCCTCCCAGCAGCTACAGGGAACATCATACATGTATGTAAGCCCAGGCGTGTGTCACTAACCTGTCATTCTCATGGATGGATTTTGACTTTGCAGTGCCTTCCCCTCCTGTGCACGTGGCCAACGGCATGAAAAGCTACATGAAAAAGCCTTCCCACCTGCAAGACAACACTGCAAATTCTTCTGAGGATCACTGCTGGCCACGGGGCACCCCGAGGCACATCTCAGAGAGCTCGTTTGGGCTGTCTGGCGGCCTGCGGGAGGGAAGCCTGAGCTCTCAGGATTCCAGGACTGAGAGTGCCAGCTTGTCACAGAGCCAGGTCAATGGGTTCTTTGCCAGCCATGCAGGTGACCGCAGCTGGCAGGACTCACAGCGTGGCAGCCCTTCCCCATCTGTGATATCCAAAGCTACGGAGAAAAAGTGGACTTCTACTGACAATAACCGAAGCAAAGCTAAAAATACAGGCGTTTCTGATGCACCGGATTACTCTGACCGTGGAGATTCAGACATGGATGAAGCCACTTATTCCAGCAGTCAGGATCATCACATTGCACAAAAGGCACCGTTTAATTTGAATCTTGGTTTTTATTTTTTTTCCCCCACTTAACAAAACAAACAACAGCAAATGTATTATAGAGCAGAATAATCTACTATGAACAGAGTACATTATTCTGGAAAGGAGAAATCGTTTATGTATGATGCTACTAACTGCTACTGCATTTGATGCTAACTTTCAGAGAAATTAGCAGCTTTGAATACTAATTCCAAAATGGCTATTATTCTGGAAACTTGCTTCGTGATTACACAAAAGAATGAATAACCAGATTATGATTGTTTTCTATAAATTGTTTCTCTCTTGCATACTTAATATTTATATTAATAAGAGAACTTAATATCTGAAAAAATTGTTCCTAAGTAATTCATATAATGGACAGTTGACTTTACTATTAACAACCTAAATTACTCTGAAGTTCTGAATGTATGATAATAAGAACAATAACATAGAAAATTGACTATTTCCTAGAAATATTAGACATGATATAATTTAGACCCATTTTCACAAGTGGTTTCAGAAAAGAACCTTAAGCCCTTTGTTCACTGAAAAACATTCCTCATTAATGTCTCCAGCATTCCTCCTGAGAGAGTTATGTTCTTATAGATTGGGCTTAGCTGTTGTGCCTATGTTTGTATTGGATTTAAACATTAGCAAAATAAACTTGAGGCCTACTCATCTAAAGGCCCAAGTTAAAAGCTACTATATGATATATATGGATTTTTTTTAAAAGGAAATAGAAATGCTTTCTAAGTTTGAGTGTATAAAAAGCACTGGATAAGGATTATGTAAAAGCCAAGGTTTGAACTGGATTCTGGGCTTCCCTCAGCCATGTCTTTTTACCTGAAGCCAGCCCTTTAAGCTCTAGGTCTCAATTTCCTCAGTTTTAAACTCTGAAGGCACTGGCTTAGATGACTGTTAAGATCTTTTCCAGCCTTCATCATTTTTGAGTCTACTCTATCCTTTAATATCTTGCTTTTACTTAATTTTTCAAACAGAGAAAGATCTTCCATTAATAATTCAGTTTGACTCTAACAAGAAATGCTTTTGTTTGTTTTTCTTTGTTAAGGAATCTTCCTCCTCCATGAATACATCCAACAAAATGAATTTTAAAACTTTTCCTTCATCACCTCCTAAACCTGGAGATATCTTTGAGGTTGAACTGGCTAAAAATGATAACAGCTTGGGGATAAGTGTCACGGTACTGTTTGACAAGGTTTTCAAATGTTTTCTCTTCTCCATTTCCAGCAACCTATTGTATGCCAATTTATTTTGAATTATTTTGCTTCAAAAGGGAGACTTGTCAAATATTTGCAGAATTTTAAATTGAATTATATCTTAAGACTTTTTTTTAAAAACTTACGTGTTCTAGTCACTTTTTCCTGTGGTTTAAAAGAAATTAGACAAATGCTGTTTTCCCCCAGAGATTTCATATTTGTTTAATCTGAATACAAGACTTGAAAAATATAAAATTGAGAAGTATGTCTTGTATATACTTGGCAGCTTCTACATCAGCATGGAATAATTTTAACCTACATCATAAATAATTAAAGTCTAATATATATTTATAGGCCCTTCACTTCATAATACATCTTGGCATGTAAATATGATTAGTAGCTTAATATTAGAAGTTCCCAAAAATATGTGTAATACTTTTAAAGAAGTTAAAATATAAGCATATGCTATTTGATGAAACTGCTTTAGAATTCTATTAATATACTATACCCTAAACTGTAATATTATCATTTATATTTGAAGGATGTTGTTTGTTATGAAAAGCCATTTAGAAATAAGGTAGAAATAGCACTCTTAACATATAGAGATCCAAAAGAAAACCTGATTTTCTATCAGTTTTCAATACTGTAATCCTTTTTATCTTGTCCTAACTTCTTTAGAATTTTATTATCTTCCTACTGTGAAGGGAAATAAAAGCTGGATATCCACAAGAGATGTAGCATCTACTCATTAGATCTCACCTACTCTCTAGCACAACCTCTATACCAAAACCTTTTAAAATGAAAAGAACATTTTCCATTGACTCATGAGATTTGCTTTCAGATTAGCAAATATGATCTGAAGTATATTACTTCCTATGCTGTTTATTTCTGACAGTTATATTCTCACACTAATATCGCACAGCTGGATTTTGCTTGCCGTTTGTACCTAATGCATGGTATAGACCTCTAAAAGGAAGAGTACCTGCTCATCCAGGCAAAGATCTGGCATGTCATTATTTTCTGTATAAAGAATGTTCCTAAAAAGTAGCTGCATTCACATTTGGAAAACTTACTAGAAATATTCTTGGGTGTTGAAGTAATTGCATGTGCTAATGTGGTGCTGCTGCTTTGGCTGATGAATGAAATACTTTCTAGGTCTCAGACCTGAAAGATGGAGTGTGACATTTTTCATGTGACAAAACGTTATTTGTCTTTTTCTACTTAGGGAGGTGTGAATACCAGTGTCAGACATGGTGGCATTTATGTGAAAGCTGTTATTCCCAAGGGAGCAGCAGAGTCTGATGGCAGAATTCACAAAGGTAGAGTGTTTGTAGGTATGGGAATTACATAAGGATTATCATGTCAACAAATAAAGAAGAAATGGGAAAGTTGATGAAGACATTCAAATTATTCATAATATAAAATAAGAACATATTATTTTAAGACTACAACATGAAAAATCTCCTTGATATGATTCCAGAAACTCTTATTTCCAGCTTATCCTCTGTGCTGGGCTTAGTCGCTCAGTCGTTTCTGATTCTTGGCAATCCCATGGACTGTAACCCACCAGGCTCCTCTGTCCATGGGGATTTTTCAGGCCAGAATACTGGAGTGGGTTGCCTTGGCCTCCTCCAAGGGATCTTCCTAACCCCGGGATCGAACCCAGGTCTCAGGCACTGCAGGCAGATTATTTACCATCTGAGCTACCAGGAAAGCCCATCCTCTATCTAGTATCAGAAAATATTTTGTTTTAGTTCATGCTTTGTACTTTTTAAGAAGAAAATTTCCAGAGAATTGGAAAGGGGTAGTGCCCTTCTAAAAACAGTGACATCTGCATTTCTAATAAGAACTAACTAGGTTAGTTCCCTCCCATCTCTCTACATTTGTAGCTCAGTGGGTCATTTTTTTTCATAATTAAAATTGATTTTATAGTATATATAATATCCAGTTTGAAAATATATCTAAGATTAGCTGTAGAATAGCGAAAGGAATTAAGTACATGTTAAAGAAACTCTGTGACAGACTTTTGTCCAGAATTTGTCTGAGTCTCTCTCAAGCAAATTACTACAAAACAAGACCTTAAGGTATTAAAGAACATGTAGAATCCTCATTTTATGACTTGCTTCTTTCATCTTTACTGCCTAATTTATAGGTGATCGTGTCCTCGCTGTGAATGGAGTTAGTCTAGAAGGGGCTACCCACAAGCAAGCTGTGGAAACACTGAGAAATACAGGACAGGTAAGAGATCATTATACCAGCGTTTTCTAGATACCTCAGAAGAATATAATAATGTGTGAATAATACCAATTTCACTGAGATCTCCAAATTTATTAGTCAAGAAACAAAGCCTAATTAATGTAAGTAAACATACTTGTATTTTTTTCCTTCCAAATTGGGAAGCAAATATCATGACGAAGATTTTTATTGTGGAAGCAGGCTTTCTATATCATGTTTAGTCCTAATATCAGCAGAGATCTGCCAGGAGGAAGGGGAAAGATTGCCTTAACATTTTTTTTTCATAAACATCCACAGATACCTAGTGGTTTTCACTTCTAGGTATCCTTCAGCCCAAAGGATAAATTCACGTTGTTCTAATAAATTTTTCAGTCAGGGAGTTTACCAAATTACTTATAATGGTCTTTATACTATTAGGATAATAATGACTTTTTTCCCATCTTTAATTGGAGGATAATTGCTTTACAATATTGTGTTGGCTTCTGCCGTACAACATCATGAATCGGTCACAGGTACACGTGTGTCCCTTCCCTCCTGACCCTCCCTTCCACCTCCTACCCCATCCCACCCTCTAGGTTGTCACAGAGCTCTGGGTTAAGCTCCCTGTGCCCATAGAGCAGCTTCCCAATGGCTATCTGATTTTATATTAGGATCTGAATTTTCTAAAATGTGTTTATATTATTTTTATAATGGAATTTTTTCTTTCTAGTCATTTATCTTCTTTATACAGAAAATAATAAAAAACTTGATTTTGACATTCTCAGTCCCTTGCTTTTGTCTGTTTTTTCCTGCCTCTACTTGTGTTTTGGTAGACCAGAGAGTTACTTTAAATGATTTTATACCACAAACTGTACAAAGTCCTAAAAACTTATTTATTTTCTTATGTAACTTTCTTCTCAGTTAATAAGGCACTCTTCTATTTATACAGGTGGTTCATCTGTTGTTAGAAAAAGGACAGTCTCCAGCATCCAAAGAACATGTCCCCCAGTGTACCCTCTCAGATCCGGATACCCAAGGTCAAGCCCCAGAAAAAATGATGAAGAAAATGACTCATGTCAAAGACTACAGCTTTGTTACTGAAGGTCAGACCTTGGGAGGCTGTCATCTCACTTTAAACTTATTCCTGGGTTATTCAAAATTTGAACTTTACATGTTGGATCATAATTCATACTGGATCTCTTTATTCTTGTCAAGTATAAATAATAATGTAAGGCAGCACTGTACTGAATTTAGGGGGGAAAAAACACACACAGTTGTAGCTCTTGAAGTCTGAAAGGCTTTGGCTAATGAAATCAGGCACAAAACAGATAATGGTCATTTAGTGGTGCCTAAAATAGTTGTAAAATTCAAAATAAAATTTGTAAGAGAAAAAAGTAAATATAAATAATTGCTGAGAATGACTTCAAACACATATGAAACCTTGACTCTTATATTTTCTATTTTTCTGTTTGATTTTATGGACTTGTGAAGCTAAGTCTGAATAGAAAGTCGCTAACAGTTCCCAGATACTGGTTTTCCTTACAAACTTTGCCAGCTAACTGGTAGTAAAATTGGGTATGTCACTAACTCATAATGAAAAAAGGAAATCAAGACTAATGTAGTGAATTTTTCATAAGGTTAAATGTATTCATAATACAGAAGTACTTTTCATTCTAAGTTTATCTGTCTTCCTTTTGATGGATATAAATGTCCTTTATAAACGGTGGTGGTGGCACATAAGCATTGTTTTGTCTTTATTTTAGATTTTTCTTTGCTTATACAACTTTCAGCAACACTGAATTAATCCCCAAAATAAGAAGAAAATATTAGCCCAACCTATATCATCTTTCCTGATTATGAAAATAAGATTAGCTTATCCACTTAATCTTACTGCCTTCTGTTCTTCCATTATTTCTTCCATTACTTTGTCTTTAAATATGTTTCTTCATGCTTTCCTGGTTATTATTCTGTTGATGAGAATTTTATCATCATGCCTTACAGTTTTACTGAATTAAATTATATCTCACCTAAATACTAGGTCACCTATCCACTTCCCCATAACCCTTCTCTGTCATTTGTTCTTCTTATCATACCTGTCCCTTTTATGCCTGAATTTCTCTGTCTCCTTTCTTGGATTTTTCTCTCTTTTTCTCTGTCATTCTGCAGTCTTATAAAAGATACAGAATTAAGACACAGTTTCATTTTTAGAACCTTCTTTTCAGAACCCACTTTTCTAATCAAGCAGCCTATTAGTTTATGCAGCTCAGTTCAATAAGTTAAATTTTCTTAATAACAGAGTGTGAATTAGGATTTGAATATAGAATAAGAGTGCAATAAGTACATAAAAAGCTGTGAGTATGGTGGAAATGGGCTTTTTAAAAATGTATTCAAAAGTATATATGTTTATACATGCATATATAGTGAGAGCCTGTTAAGAATATTTACATTTTTTGATACCTTTTTTTCCAGAGAATACATTTGAGGTGAAATTGCTGAAAAATAGCTCAGGCCTAGGATTCAGTTTTTCTCGAGAGGATAATCTTATACCCGAGCAAATGAACACCAGCATAGTAAGGGTTAAAAAGCTCTTTCCTGGACAGCCAGCAGCAGAAAGTGGACAAATTGATGTGGGAGATGTTATCTTGAAAGTGAATGGAGCC
Organism: Dama dama; assembly: GCF_033118175.1. Lineage (NCBI taxonomy): Eukaryota > Metazoa > Chordata > Mammalia > Artiodactyla > Cervidae > Dama > Dama dama. The sequence continues at coordinate 15,203,378 of NC_083686.1, read as the reverse complement.
TCTTTGAAAGGACTGTCTCAACAGGTGAGCCCCCAGCATGTGGAGTGCAGCATTTTTAATGAGACAGATCAGCCTTTCAGAATGAAATGGTTTAACCGTGTCTTCATTTCTCATTCATGGTTCCCCCAGGAGGTCATATCTGCTCTCAGGGGAACGTCTCCAGAAGTATCCTTGCTCCTCTGTAGACCTCCACCTGGGGTGCTTCCAGAAATTGACCCTGCTCTTTCGGTGAGACTGAGAAAAAGTATTTCACACTATTGTAGCATGTCAACAGAGTGATTAACTCAGTTGTAGTGGTTTCATTGTTGATTGATCTCCTGGGTTTCCTAGTTAATTCTTTAGCTAGGAGTATTATCTTACATGGGTCACATAACCTGTGAGTGTATTTGATGTTTATAATATAAAGTAATTCACTTTCTCTTCTTTCTCTTCTGATTCTAGGATTTGGGGAATTAATTTTCCAAACATAAGTAGAAAAAGACATTAAATATTGGTTACAAAAACCTTTTGTCCATTTCTTTGAATCGAATTTTAAAATATAATCCTCATTCTGAGTTAGTTTAGATGAAAATGAGAATTATTTAAGATTTTTTTTTGCCTTAATTTTTAATACTGGGAATCACAGAGTAGGCAATATGTTTATCCATTTCCCTCTCTTGTGTGAAGGAATAGCTAAAAGGCCCAAAATCTATTTTGGTGGTTATTTATAAATTGCATACTGGTAGTTAGGAACCCAGACATAAGTGAATAATAATCTAATTGAAAGCCTTTGGCCTGTCTACTAAAAATAGTGTTCCATTACCAATGAACATGATCACTGGGTGTCAAAGACGGTAGTGTCTGGCCCCAGAAACTTTAACCCTTATATTGGGGAGAAGGAGGGAGTATTATAAAGACATTAACAGGAAACTAACATTTCTGTAAGGTGCATTGTCAATGGCATTTTAAGAGACTTCATTGGTTTTAGGCATCAGATAGGAAGAACTGAGAAATTCTTTCAGTTCTTGAGGATATAAGTTGATACAATCTTTCTGGAAATATTTAACAAGGCTTTTAAAAACATCTTATGTTCTGAATATAGAAAATTCTATTTCTGTTACAGAAAATTGCAAGGAAATAATGAGAAACTCAGGTGAAAACCTACATACAAAGAAGTTCTAGATTTCTATTAATAGTGAAAAGCTAGAAAGAAATCTGTATCCAATAAAAACCTGTAGCCAATTGTAAGATTATTATACAGTTTATGTAGCTGTTTGCAAAGCATGTTTAAGGATCTCAGAAAATACTCATGGTAGAAACCTAAATTTTGAAAACAAGATACAAAGTACAATATATACTATGACTCTTAATTCTGAATGAAAGTACAAGTTGTACAATATAAATAGTTGTTACTTTTACATACGATTTTTTTTCTCTAATGAGCATAAATTACTTTTATCAAAAAATTAAATATTTTAACAGGAAGTACTGATGTTTAATTTTTTCATTTTCACCTAAGTGAAAATATGTTAATATAAGTTGTCACTCTGGTCTTTTTAAATGTGTCTGTTACAGACCCCCCTGCACTCTCCAGCCCAAGTACCCCTGAACAACAGCAAAGACCCTCCTCAGACAGCGTGTGCGGAGCAAGGCACCAGCTCAGATGAAAATGAGATGCCTGACAAAACCAGGAGCCCGTGCACGTCCGCACCCAGGAGAGACAGTTCCAGCGGCAGCAGTCGGGGTGGAGAGGACGACTTAGCGGAGGCTCCGGCAAAGATACCAGATATTGGCTGGGGTTCAGCTTTGCATCAGACTCTAAGCAGCATGATGTCACAGGCGCAGCATCGTCACGACACACTCAGGAGTCACGAAGACCCCATTTGTACCATGTTTTACTATCCTCAGAAAATACCTAATAAGTCAGAACATGAGGGCAGGTATTGTCGATATTGGGCTTCCCTGGTAGCTCAGCTGGTAAAGAATCCGCCTGCCATGCAGGAGACCATGGTTCAATTCCTGGGTTGGGAAGATCCCCTGGAGAAGGGATAGCCTACCCACTCCAGTATTCTTGGGCTTCCCTTGTGACTCAACTGCCTGCAATGCGGGAGACCTGGGTTTGATCCCTGGGTTGGGAAGATCCCCTGGAAAAGGGCATGGCAACCCACTCCAGTATTGCTGCCTGGAGTATCCCCATGGACAGAGGAGCCTGGCGGGCTACAGTCATGGGGTCGCAGAGAGTTGGACACAGCTGAGTGACTTTCACTTTCTTTCACTTTGTGTATATTCGGGTCCAACTGTATTTGTTCAAGTTTTTTATTGTTTGTTTGTTTGTTTCTATCATGTCACCCAAAATAACTACAAGAGTAAGGCTCTTTATTTCTTTTTTCTTATTATGTTGAAACACACATTAAGCTTCAGATAACATTAGCTCCAGCCTCAGCTCCAAAATTAACAACTGGGAATCAAAAATATATTTAACTTTTTTCACTGATTTGTGCAGCTTAAAGCGATTGACAGAGAATAAAACTCAGTAATATTAGCATATAACAGATGTGAAATAAATTTATAGTCCAGAATCAGACTAAAAATGACCTCACTAAAAAGCAGATGTAAATGTTTGTTAAGCATTTTCTATCTGTGGTACAAACTTACTATACTGGCATTGCAATGTGTTTGAAAATAGTCTTGCTTTGTCTCTGCAGTAACCCTCCTTCCCCTCAACCACTGGATGTAACTCCTGGGCAGAGCTGTCAATCTCAATCAGAATCTGTTTCCATAAATGCAATGGATAAATATCATACACATCACACTTCTGAACCAACTAGACAAGAAAGCTTGACATCTTTGAAAAATGACTTGGAAAACCACCTTGAAGACTTTGAACTGGTGAGTTATTTCCTTTGTATGAAGAACATTCTATATTTTCTCAAGTGAAATGTAGTTATACACAGCTTCCCTTTAGGGAAATTGCTGTCCTTTAGATCAGCCTCATACCTGTGCTCAGTAAATAGACAACATATCTGCCATGTTTCTCTGCTAAGAATTCAGGGAAAAGACAAAAAGACCTGGGTACACGTCCTGACTCTCCCAGTGACTTGCTGTAATTTGGCAGATGCTATGAATGAATTACTTAATTCTTCTGAGTTTTAGTAGTTTCAGCTGTAAAATGGGACTAGTAACCTCATGGTATTTTGGTTAGGATTAAATGAAATAACATATGTAGAGCACCTAACCCAGTACCTATTATTTCCCAAATTGACGAGTTACCTGTTTACTCTTTAATCAAGTTTGAATGTAATTTCATTCTCTTCCACACTGTTTTGTGGGTGCCTAAATGGAATCACGGATGCTGAAGCTGAAACTCCAATACTTTGGCCACCTCATGCAAAGAGTTGACTCATTGGGAAAGACCCTGATGCTGGGAGGGGTTGGGGGCAGGAAGAGAAGTGGATGACAGAGGATGAGATGGCTGGATGGCATCATCTACTCGATGGACCTGAGTTTGAGTAAACTCCGGGAGTTGGTGATGGACAGGAAGGCCTGGCGTGCTGCGGTTCATGGGGTTGCAAAGAGTCGGACACGGCTGAGCAACTGAACTGAACTGAACTGAAATGGAATCCTTTTCATTTGTATTATACTAATAACCCTAGAACATCTAAACTTACAAATTCATTTTGGAAGTCACATTTCTAATAAAACTAATATCCCTTGCACATAAACAGTGATAGCACAGTCATCTGAAGAAAAAGAGAATCTGAGTTTTGTCATTTCTGTCATTCTGTCTGACCACTTGGAGTTTTTAATTTCAAATGTAAAAGGTGAAAAAAAATTGTTTGAAAAAAATTTTACGAATTCTAAATTTTTTGGTAGTTCCAATTTTTGATATAATATTTTTTGAATTTGAAGAAAAAGAATAATATCCTTAACACTGATTCAAAGTCACCCTTTTAATACTTTTTTTTGTTATCTAAGTAATAAATACTTATTATAGAAAAGTTAGAAAACAAAGGAACAGATTAAAACCATCACCAGTCAAAACCCATAAACACTTTAATCTTTCCAGGCACTTTGTTTCCCTGTAATTGTGTGTGTGTGTGTGTAGCATCTACATCTTCAATTTCATTCTCAGCAGTAGAGTGAAAATAATCTTTGGATGATTTCCTTAGAAATCTGTCATCACGCCTATAAGCCCTAAGGAACCCTTGTGCCTCAGTTGAAATCTTAAAGAAAAATTTTTCATACAACTAAATACATCAAGTTGTGATATTTAATCACCCAGACTTCATGTTTTTACCCAAGAAAAGCTTTCTTCTGTTGCTCTTGGCATGGGTTTTTGTTCTTGTTTATTCTGAAAATATAAGAATGGAAGCTTTAGTAAGTTGTGGGTCAGCTATCACCAGACAAGCACATAATGTTGAATTTAAACCCAACTTTTATTTTACATTGGCAGGCAGGAGGTTGGAGGGGTACCTTCTGTCTAGAACTGGACATACTTACCTGCATTCTTCACTTGAGCAAGTTAAGCAACCTTTTAAGGTTTAGTTTTCTCCTGTGTTAATCAATGGAAAGAATAGTTGTCTTTCTCTTTGTGCAGCAAAATAGAATCACTGTTTCTTTCCTTAGGAGGTAGAACTCCTGATTACCCTAAATAAGTCGGAAAAAGGAAGCCTGGGCTTCACAGTAACCAAAGGCAATCAGAGCATTGGTTGTTACGTTCATGATGTCATTCAGGATCCAGCCAAAAGTGATGGGAGGCTGAGACCCGGGGACCGGCTCATCAAGGTAAGACATTTAAGCAGACTGTGTTTGTGCCAATGTGGCTGGACAGGTGGTGCTCGTGGTAAAGAACCCGCCCGCCAGTGCAGGAGACGCACATTCACGATCCCTGGGTGGGGAAGACCCCCTGGAGCAGGGCATGGCAACCCACTCCAGTGTTCTTGCCTGGAGAATCCCATGGACACAAGAGCCTGACGGGCTACAGTCCACAGGGTCACAAAGAGTCAGACACGACTGAGGTGACAGCATTGCAGCAGGGCCAGAGATCAAGCCAGTGCTGCAGAAGGAACAGCTAGAAGGTTGAGTCGATATAATGCTCTGTTTCTCCATTTCGTTTATGTTTTCCTTCTCCACCTCTTAAAAATAAATGCCTTTATACAGTCATAGTTTGGAAAGACTTTAAACAAGCAATCTTGAGTCTCAGAAAGAGAAAATTTCTTAAATTGCTCTAAGAGTAAATTTTCTGTATTGGCAAAGTAATATCATCTGTATTAGCAATAGTAATAACATTATTATTTCATTTATAATTTCGTGGTCATTGTGCTCATGATTTCCACAGTAAAGAAGATTATAAGTAAACGAGAGACTAGCCTCTTTTTTTTTTTTTGGCTGCACTGGGGTGTTTGTTGCAGCACATGTGGGGCTTTGCTCAGTGCAGTGTGCAGGCTTTTCATGTTGTGGCACACGGGCTTCTTCTCATTGCAGTGTGCAAGTTCTCTAGTGGCAGTGCGTGGATTTCGTTGCCCCATGGCATGTGGGATCTTAGTTCCCCCACCAGGGATGGAACCCATGTCCTCTACATTGCAAGGCAGATTCTTAACCACTGGACCACCAGGGAAGTGTCCCGAGAGACCACTCTTCATTGTGAATCTCCTACTGGCTAAAATAGATTGTATGAAAAGTTAGAGAAATTACTGTATTTTGTTGGCAACTCCTGTATTCCAAAAACTGTAATCCCACTTTGGCCCTTTCTCGTTTCCGTAGGTTAATGATACAGATGTTACAAACATGACTCACACAGATGCAGTGAACCTACTCCGAGCTGCGCCCAGGACAGTCAGATTAGTTCTTGGCCGAGTTCTGGAATTACCCGGGATGCCAGTGCTGCCTCATTTGCTACCTGATGTCACATTTACGTGCAACAGAGAGGAGCTGGGTAATGCAAATTCAGACTTTGGGCACTGTGACTTTTCTTGGATAGATTAAAACTACATACTGTTAAGCCTAAAGAAACAAATATTTTTCTACTTCCTGAAGGTTTTTCCTTATCTGGAGGTCATGACAGCCTTCATCAAGTGGTGTATGTTAGTGATATCAACCCAAGGTCAATTGCAGCCACGGAGGGTAATCTCCAGCTCTTAGACATCATCCACTATGTGAACGGAGTCAGCACACAAGGCATGACTCTGGAGGAAGCTAAGCGAACATTGGACCTGTCACTTCCTTCAGTGGTACTGAAAGCTACAAGGTACACCATAGTTATTCATGGATTTTTCTGCACACATGCATTTCAGGCCATTAGATTCTCTTAAAGATATTCCTGAATGAGTAATTCACAGACTAATTGGATGGGGAATTAGTAAAGATTACATGTTTCCTTCATCATAGTCAAATGGCTGTGTCAATTTCATGACTCATGTGCATCCCACACTGTCCAGACCAATCTTCAGACAAGTCTCACTGATCATAGTAGTAAAGCAAGGACTGTATGTCAATTGCCTTAGACCTAAATTCAGGCGAGTCCTGATGAGCCAAAGGAATGAGAATATATTGGTTGGCCCTGGCCAATCCTGGCCGATTCCCAGAGTTGGAACACAGTCCGTCCTACCAGAACCTCATGTCTACAACCAATGGGGGCATAGACTGTCGCATCCACTATACCTCCTGACCATTTCCCATTACAAGAAATGCTAATAGCAACTTTTCTTTCACTTAATAATGGAAATAATTTTTTTTAATGTATGTATTAGTGTCTTGCTATCAAATGACTACAAATTTAGTGGCTTAAACCAATACAAGTTAATTATCTTAACAGTTCTGGAAGCCAGAAATATAAAATAGTCTCATTGGGTTAAAAATCGAAGTGTTAGCAGAGCTGCATCCCTTCCAAAGGAGAAGATCATCTCCTTGCCTTTTCCTCCTTTTAGACATTGGCCATCTTTCTTGGCTCATAACCCTCAGTCATCTTTAAAGCCAGCGATCACAGCACCCTTGGGCATCGTATCTGTCTGACTCTGACATTCCTACCTTCCTGTTTAATTTATAAGGACCCTTGTGATTACATTAGATAATCCAGGATAATCTCTTCATCTCTAGGTCATTAATTTACTCACTCCTGCAAAATTCCTTTTGCCATGCAAGATAACATATTCAAAAGTTCTGGGGATTATAATGCAGACATCTTTTGAGCCGTTACTCTGCCTTCCACATGCACATGAACCCAGGCTTTCTAGATTACAGTCTTACATTATATAAGAGAAAACTTCACATTTGTGTTTGTGACACAGGGTGGACTTTACATAGTATGTATCCCACCATGTACAAACAGTTAATAAATCATTTTATCATAAGCCTATTTCTCCTCTGAACCTTTAAGTTAGATTGTATACTTTTCCCCTTGAACATAATTCCTGACCAGTTTCCCTCAATATTTATAAAAATTTGATTGCCTAGTGTTATTTTCATAAATATAGCCGAATGTTAATTAATGAAGGAGAGAAGTGTTCGGACAACTTGGGAAAATGTTTTTCTGATTCTAGAATTTTTTGCCTCCAAATTACTAGAGTATCTCTTGAAAAAGAAAGTGGAAGTGTTGGTCACTCTGTTGTGTCCAACTCTTTGCGACCCCATGGACTGTAGCCTGCCAGGCTCCTTTGTCCACAGAATTCTCCAGGCAAGAATACTGGAGTAGGTTGCCATTTCCTGCTCCAAGGGATCTTCCCAACCCAGGGATCAAACCCAGGTCTCCCGCATTGCAGATAGATTCTTTACCATCTGCACCACCAGAAAATCCCTTTCCCCAGATCTAATATCAGTTTTTTTCATCTTTCTACTTTCATCTTTGCTGAAGTCACTAAAGATATAGTAGTAGTCCCAATTACCTTCCCCTTCATCCTGCTTCAGCTACAAACTAGCCAGTTATTATTTTATTATTTAAAGAAGTGATTCTTAATCTTTTTTCAGTCATGAATATCTCCTTCCAGCATATATAGATGAAGACTGATAAAATCTTGTCTACAGCTTCAGAAAGTACCTAGACCCCTGAAGCCCATCCAAAATAAAACTCGAGGCTAAATGGTTAACAGATAGTTTGAAGGATACTTAAGCAAATATCTTAAATAATTTGCAATATTGTTTTCTTTCTTTTTCTGTTTTAAACAACACAGAGATGGTCATCCGGTGGTTCCCAGTTCCAAGAGGTCTTCTCTTTCAGCTTCAAAGTCAGCCAAAGCCAATGGTAAGGATACAGTGATTTTTTTTTTTTTTTTTTTATGATACAAGTAGTTATGGAGAGGTAACTATCTTTTCCCAAAAGCAAATTTGGCTACTATCACTAAAGTGTTCTGTTGCCCTTCCAGACTATTTTGCAGGATCTAAGTGAAAAAGTGACATTTAAATAAAAGCTTGTCTAAAATTCAGTGCATGATAGGAAAGAGTGGAGCGGCATGGACCCTGGGATTTAAAGCCAGACAGACCTGAGTTCATTAGGTCCAATGTAACCTTAGCAAGTTACCTGATCCATATCTAACCCTCTCTTTTCTACCAGAGAGATGAAAAGGTTATTATATAAGTATCTACCTTATAAGGTTATAATGAGGCATAAATACAATAATATGTCAATTTATTAGAATGATTGTCACATAGGAATTTATTCAGGCAATTACTGAATTTCTTTTCTGTGCCAGGCAGAGTTCTGGGCACTGTGAGTATAGCAATGAGTAAACAAAGTATCTGTCTTATAATCTAGCCTAGTAATAGAAATTATAGTATTAATAGTGGTGGCAGCAGTTAAGATTAATTTAATGCTTTTTATGGACTAAGCATTCTTCCAGGTGCTCAGATACTCACAGCAACCCTGTGAGACTGTTATATCCTCCTTTTATAGAAGCAAAAACCGAGGGACTGCAAAGTCTGATAGCTTGCCCAAGCTCAAAGGGTAAATAAATAGTCAAAGCAGAATTTAAACCTAGGATGTCTGACTCCATGCTTGTATTCACATAATCAGGCTCGGTAAATGTAGCTTTTATTGGCAGTATTCATATCATATAAGAATGTTAGGCACAGGGGAACGTGGTCAAACTTAGAGTGTTTGAAATGTAAATCCAGTACTTTTTAATAGAGCTAGACTTTTAGGGTATTTGGCCACCACCATGCTCAGAAGCTCAGTTGTGTCCAACTCTTTGCAACCCCATGGACTGTAGCCCACCAGGCTCCTCTGTCCATGGGATTGTCCAGACAAGAATACTGGAGTGGGTTGCCATTTCGTTCTCCAGGGTGTCTTCCCTACCCAAGGATCGAATCTGGGTCTCTTGCTTTGCAGGCAGATTCTTTACCAACTGAGCCACGAGGGAAGCCCAGTAGTAGTATCTAAGTACCAAAACAGCTCAGAAATCTCAGTTGCAGCCATGGTTTATCTTCTGAAAGCTAAAGCACATCTGTTTCTCTTCTTCTCTGTTGTTATCTTGGATGCCTTAGGGGTTCTTCCTGCTGCTCTCTGATAATTCTGGTTCACAGCAGAGTCAGACTACTTCACACAACAGTCAGGAGAGCACTTGTCTAGTGACCTCTGGGACTAGTGACTCGTTCATAACTTTCAAGACTGAGGAAAGTAGCTGTGCCCTGCCCTCCTTGTAGAAACTACCTAGTAATCTGTCTTTCTGGGATTCTCTGACCTAATTTCTTTATGAATTCTGAAAAATCATATAGTATCATTCATAGGAATTCTCTTGCAGTGATGAATATGTACAATGGTACAACCATTTTGGAAAGCAGTTTGCCAATTTCTTAAAAATTTAAGCATACCTACTGTGTGATCCAGCCCTTCCTCTTCTTTGTTTACTCAGAAGAAAATAAAGCATATTTTCAGACACAAAAACTTGTCCAGGAATTTTTTTTAGCAGCTTTCTTTGTAACTACCAAAATCAGAAACCGCTCAAATGACCAAGAACTGTTGAATGAATAACCATTTGTATAAGCAGCCTATGGAAAAACCCTAATGAACTTTTAGGCCAACCCAATAATTTATTCGAACAGTAGAATATTACTCAGCAATAAAAATGAATAGGCTGTTGATACATGCAACAACAAAATTAAAATAAACTCAAAATAGGTACGCTGAATTAAAGAATCCAGACAAAAAGAATTCATATTGTATTATTCAGTTTATAAAACATTGTACAAAAATGCAAGTTTATCTGTAGTGACAAAGCAGATCAGTGGTTGACTGAGGACAGAGGGCGTGACAGCGAATAGACTATTTGTTTCATACTATTGCAATATGATTCCTTTGAATGAGTGGTTCAATTTTGGTACCCTGTTTAATTATTTTTCCTGGCAGTTTAATAAAGTATCTCCCAGAAATAATGAATCTAATTTTTTAAAATACGTACATTTTTAACTGTGGAAGAAACAATCTCATTTATAATATATGTATTGAATTTTTGTGCTGAGGGCTAAGAGTTAAAGTCAGCATTTGGTTTAGAAACATAGTCTCCAGTTGTATCCGTACTTATTTCCCTGTGTAATTCGATAGTCTTTGTGAAATGAGATAAAGGATCTGCTATCTTTCTGGTGACTGTAGTTCAGCACCTATGATTTCTCTCCCATTTAGTTGGGAAAATCTATTTTCAGTTTCAAATACTAGAAACATTTAGACCAAACTGAGCTTTTATACCAGCTTTATTTATTTATTTTTTTTTTAAGAAAAATAGTTGACTTTGTCCTTGGACTAAACCCTCCTCTAACATTTAATCCCATCTAGTTGATTTTAAACCACATGATGTTATGACCTCTCAGTATATTAATAAAAATAAACATGCATAGAAATTGTGGGTCTTCTTTCACTATTGTCCCTAATGTGGTTCTGAGTGGCTCATCTTTTTCTTTCTGTTCCTCCTTCAGGCCCTCACATCATGGAGCCTTGTGGCAAACCTTCACTCACACCTAATAACTCATTCTCCAAGGTAAGTGAAAGACCACCTTCTTTAGATACATGTATTGATTTTAGATACATGTACTTAGTAAGCAGATTTTATTTTCTTGGGCCCCAAAATCACTGCAGATGGTGACTGCAGCCATGAAATTAAAAGACACTTGCTCCTTGGAAAGAAAGCTAGACAAACCTAGACAATGTGTTAAAAAGCAGAGACATCACTTAGCCGACAAAGGTCCGTGTTGTCAAAGCTGTGGTTATTCCAGTAACTGTGTATGGATGTTAAAAAGTGAAAGTCACTCAGTCGTGTCCAACTCTTTGCAACCCCATGGACTATACAGTCCATGGAATTTTCCAGGCCAGAATACTGGAGTGGGTAGCCTTTCCCTTCTCCAGGGGATCTTCCCAACCCAGGGATCGAACCCAGGTCTCCCACATTACAGGCAGATTCTTTACCAGCTGAGCTACAAGGGGAGCCCGTGGATGTGACAGTTGTATCGTATAGAAGGCTGAACACCAAAGAATTAGTGATTTCAAATTGTGGTGCTAGAGAAGACTCTTGAGAGTCTCTTGGAATGCAAGGAGATCAAACCAGTCAATCCTAAAGGAAACAACTCTGAATATTCATTGGAAGGACTGATGCTGAAGCTCCAATACTTTGGCCACCTGATGTGAAGAGCCAACTCATTGGAAAAGACCCTGATGCTGGGAAAGATTGAGGGCAGGAGGAGAAGGGGGCAGGAGAAGATGAGATGGTTAGATAGCATTACCAATTCAATGGACATGAACTTGCACAAACTCCAGAAGATAGTGAAGAACGGGGAAGCCTGGCGTGTTGCAGTCCATGTGGTCACAAAGAGTCAGACATGACTTAGCAACTGAACAACAATAGGATTTAGTAAGTAACTCACACAGTGGAAACCCACACACAAGTAATCCTTCATCATCGGGCACACATTCAGCTCTTAAATAGGCTAATTACTTATCTATAGCTTTAGCCCTGGGATTTTTTGATTAACGTGCACAGTTCTTTTGGTTGGCTCCTAGATATCCAGAAGAGAAGAATGTAGTTAACAGTGGGTTAGCGTTGACCAGCAGTGACTCTCAAATGACGAATCTCTGCTACTAATGAGGCAAAACTTGCTTTTTGAAAGACATAGAAAATGCTTCACTACATAGTAAAATGAAAGAACCTAAATCATTTAAGATTAGGATAGAGATATCTGGAGGTGATTTAACAAAATATTTTAATATGTAATTAAATTCCACTTTCCAGCTTTTTATTTAAGGCTACATGTATGCCCATTTGTCTGGTTAACATTTCTTTTGACTTTCTGGCATGTAGTGTATGGGACTTCCTGGGTGGCATGGTAAAGAATCCGCCTGCTCATGCAGGAGATGCAAGAGATGTGGATTCAAACCCTGGGTAGGGAAGATCCCCTGGAGTAGGAAATGGCAACCTGCTTCAGTATTCTTGCCTGGGAACTTCCATGTACAGAAGAACCTGGCAGGCTATAGTCCATGGGGTCGCAAAGAGTCAAGACACGGCTAAGCAGGCATGCACACGTGTAATGTACACAGCTCACAGCTGCATCTTTATTTTGTGGAATTGTTTTATCTCAGACACATCTCGTACAGTTTCTTCTGAACCTCAGTACTTGAATGTTTTTCCTTGTAAAATCCAGACCTGAGGCATTTCCCTCCTAGTAATCTGAAAATCTTATCAGCTTGACAAGATTTCTGGCAGTGAGCTGGGTTTAGTGCAGGAAGAGAAAATGAATTTACTGACCAGAAGCCCCAAATTCCATGCCTTTCATCTCACTGCATTGTCTCGAACTTATGATATGGTTTAGCATGTCATATGATTAGGACACAAAAGTAAAACTTTCTTAGTGTCTGTATGTTGATAGATTAAGACATGGCTACACATTATGTTCTGTTTATTCAGAAGGTCTCCAATTTCACATAGCTGAAGCAAATGAATTTCCATGTATTTCTAATGTTAGTCATGCCGTGTAGTGCTTATTTTCTTTGTAAATATCACCATGTTGTTGAAAGGGAGAAAGGGTAGAGTTTCTGTTTAAATTAACATAAAACTCTAGAAATTAGAACTTTTGTTATTTGTGATTGCAAACTTTCTTGTTGGAATTAAAATCTTCCAGGAAGGCTCCCAAACAATATTCTGTCCTTGCATACTAACGTCTGTACTGTGAATTTCTCATGTAGAACAGAGTTTTACAATCCAGTGAAATTTTTGACTTTATGTAACCACTATTTGAGGCTTCTCATATGGCTCAGTGGTAAAGAATCTGCCTGCCAAGCAGGAGATGAGGGTTCAGTCCCTGGATTGGGAAGATCCCCTGGAGGAAGAAATGGCAACCCACTCCAGTATTCTTGCCTGGAGAATCCAGCTGACTAAGGAACCTGCCAGGCTACTGTCCATGGGGTCGCAAAGAGTCCAGCACAGCTGGGTGACTAAAGAACAGCAGCAACCACTATTTATAGAAATAACTTTATCCTTGCATCTACTATCCTTTTCATTTTAATTTAAAAGGTAAAATCTTTAGAGCAAACCACCTTTTATTTGTATAAATTATTTTCATTTATTCAAATCACTTAATTTTGCATTTTTTCCCCTAATCATCTTTCTTTTTATAGGTTGCATGCCATGAAGTGCTTCACAATTAACCATCAAATTTTAAAAGTTACATTCCACTTAATAATTACTTTATAGATACAAATCCATTGCTCTTTTCCTGGAGCCAAGATGAGATTTAGATTAGATTTGAAAATCTTTACAGCCAACAGTTGATCAGGTCACTAAATCGAAGACTGTGTCCATGAAACAACTTCACAGATACTTAAAAGATTGACTTTTTTTTCCATTTCCCTCAACTTCTAAGATTAGTAGTACTATTTAACTTGTTTTTTTTTTTACTATTTAACTTTTCTGAAAAATTCTATGGAAGATAAGTCCCATAAAATATGCTTTAAAAAGAGATTTCTGTAGTCAAGTAAGTTTAGGAAATAGTACACAATGCATTTATCTTTTGACAACTCACAGTTTATATTAGTAAGCATTATGAGAATTCGTGAAATAAAAATGTTGTTTAATCTAGTGTTTCTAGACATATTTGATGATGGAAGGGCCCATCCCCTTTGCATGTATCATTGCATTGGTATTTCCTAGAAGCGCTGATGCAATGTGGGGAGATAGAAGAAGGATTTTCTACTGAGAAAGACAGGGAGACGGACATGGAGAGGCAATGTGCAGTCTCTACCTAATCCTAGAAGTTAGTAAAATAGGAAACTAATGATTGCTTTGTTTTTTTTATACTTTAGGTTAATGGAGAGGAAATCATTGAAATTTTGTACCCTGAAGGAAAATGTTCTACTTATCAGACAAAGGAATCAGCAAACCTGATTCTGTACAAAGGTAATTTTCCAAATCAGCCATCCAATTACTCTAAGTGCCCTAATAATTTAAGTTTTAAAGAAATATTGGTAGCCTTTCTTATTTGCCTTACATGCTCCTGTATTTTACAAGGAAAGATTGTTGTTCAAAGAAATAAAAGAATAGCATAAAATTAATATTATTAGCTATACTACTGTACAAATTTCCAGTATTCATTCTCACCTCTAAAATTAAAACAATTTTTAATTGCTTGAAGAGAGAGCAGCCTTATTTGATAATGTTTCTTGTATTCTTTGAAGCAGCCATTCACAAGCTACCTAATAACTGAGAAATTTTTTCTTAAAGATGTTTGGGCTGCCCTATTATTATACATTATATATCCATAATCTTTGTAACTTCTTTGGTTGAACTTCTTTAGTTTCTTTTATAAATTAATAATTTAGGACTAGTTTAGGGAAATAAAACATTAAATTATTAATATTTCATGAAAAGGTGTATCACACACATTGATTTTGGTTTATTCAGTTGCATTTGTGTGGCCTTTTGTCTTAAGAGTCAGAATAGTTCTAGAAGTAAAAAGTTTTCCCTGTCATTGCTGCTTTTTCAGAGTAAATGCTTAAAATTTGAAGTGTCTGCCATGTTATATATGCCACATGGTCTCTTTCTCCTATCAATATTTTTTAAAGTAAAACCCCATGTTGATTACTGTTTTTCAAGAATCTGATGGACAAGAAGATGAGAACTATGATGATCCTCAAGAAGCTGAAGTTATCCAGTCTTTGCTGGATGTTGTGGATGAGGAAGCTCAGAATCTTTTAAACCAAAATAATGCAGCAGGAGATGCCTGTGTTCCAGGTAGATGAACCAGAATGAGTAAGTTGGTACCCTAAAGGATACCGGAAGCCTCTACAGAGCATTTTAATTCCTCTTGGCCTATTTCTCTTGCCCAGGTGCATTGAAAGCCAATGGGAAGTTATCTGAAGAGAGAGCAGAAGATACATACTGTGATGGTTCCCCTTTACCTGAAGATTTTACAGAGGTAAGGATAATACCTAGGTAGACACTCTGTGATGCTGTATCTTGTTAGAATTCTCTGATAAGGTCTTACCTCTCCCAGCCTACCAGTTTCCCTTCTAAATATTAGAGATAATATTCTGATGGCTGGTTACCTCAGTAACTTCAGAGTTAGAACTGATATCTTTTACTCATTTTGCAGAAAGAACTTACCTTTAAATCATTTAACCTCTTTTGGTGAAGGTTTCCATTCAGGAAAAAAGTGCCTGAAAATCTTGATTTTTTTTTTTTTGGTATCTTTATTATTGTTGCACCAAATAAAAGTTGGTAATTCCAAGATCCCATTCCAGTTAATACCTAACCTAGGTAGAAAATTTGATTTTTATCCTTGAATGCTTATTTTCTTCTGTCTTTCTTGAATTCTTGTTCTTAATTATCATGAAAACATATTTTTTCAGTTATTCCATGGCTTTTGCTGTGATTGGCCTGCAATTTCAGTTGAAACATGTTTTAATAGATTTGGGCTGCTAGCTCATTCATAATACATTAGATTAATTAGTTGGATCCAAACTAATAAAAATAAGCTGTCCAAGAATTAGTGTTCAACATATATAAATTTGTCAAAATTTTTAAGAAAATAAAACTCAAAAGTTGGAATCATCTTAAATTCATTTTCTTGTTGCATTTGAGAGTCATCCTAGGCCAAACAATTACATTTAGAATGAATAAACAACAGGGTCCTAATGTGTAGCACAGGGAATCGTTTTCAATATCCTGTAACCATACTGGAGAAGAATATTTAAAAAAAGAATGTTTCAAACAAAAAGTCATCCCATTCCAGAGAAAGTATTACTATCCAAATTTCCTTAAGCCAGAAGAAGAAAAAGAGAAAGAAACAATTTTCAAAATGTAATGATAAACTTATTTAAGACTAAGGCTTCATATCTTCTGGGGTATTGAGCTGACTAAGAAAAAAACATGAAATAGTCTCTCAGTTGTGTCTGACTCTTTGCAACCCCATGGACTGCAGCATGACAGGCTTTCCCGTCCTTCACCATCTCCCAGAGCTTGCTCAAATTCATGTCCATTGAGTGGATGATGCCATCCAACCATCTCATCCTATGTTACCCCCTTCTCCTCCTGCCCTCAATCTTTCCCAGCCTCAAGGTCTTTTCCAATGAGTTGGCTCTTCGCATCGGGTGGCCAGAGTATTGGAGCTTCAGCATCAGTCCTTCCAATGAATATTCAGGGTTGATTTCCTTTAGGATTGGCTGGTTTGATCTCCTTGCAGTCCAAGGGACTCTCAATAGTCTTCTCCAGCACCACAATTTGAAAGCATCAATTCTTCAGTGCTTAGCCTTCTTTATGGTCCAGCTCTCACATCCATACATGACTACTGGAAAAACCATAGCTTTGACCATAAGGACCTTTGTTGGCAAAGTAATGTCTCTGCTTTTTAATACGCTGCCAAGGTTTGTGATAGCTTTTCTTCCAAGGTGCAGGCATCTTTTAATTGATGGCTGCAGTCATCATCTGCAGTGATTGTGGAGCCCGAGAAAATAAAGTCTTTCATGGTTGCAGTTGTTTCCCCATCTGTTAGCCATGAAGTAATGGAACTGGATGCCATGACCTTCGTTTTTTGAATGTTAAGTTTTAAGCCAGCTTTTTCACTCTCCTCTTTCACTTTCATCAAGAGACTCTTTAGTTCCTCTTCTCTTTCTGCCATAAGGGTGGTGTCACCTGCATCTGAGGTTATTGCTACTTCTCCCGGAAATCTTGATTCCAGCTTGTGCTTCACCCATCCTGGCATTTCACATGATGTACTCTACACAAAGTTAAATAAGCAGGGTGAAAATATACTGCCTTGACATACTCTTTTCCCAATTTGGAACCAGTTCATTGTTCCATGTCCAGTTCTAACTTGCTTCTTGACCTGCATACAGATTTCTCAGAAGGCAGGTCAGGTGGCCTGGTATTCCCGTCTCTTGAAGAATTTTCCACAGTTTGTTGTGATCCACACAGTCAAAGGCTTTAGCATAGTCAAAATAATAGGTAAGCCTGCTCAAATTAGGCATCATTGTATCTATATGAATCTGATCTTGCTCATTGTTTGAGGATAATTTCCCTCACAGGTCTTCTTAATCTTCCTAATGAGTATCTTCAAAATTGTCAAAACCAAGCTGCTTTGGATTCTTATCATGCATGTATCCACACACAGTCTCATAGACACTTGATTATTTTCATGAAAAACTTACAAATAATTAATGTGTGTAAATAAAAGGAAGCATTTATCTGTTTGGTATGTATTTCCTAACCTTAAAAAAATGGCTACACAAATATTGAATAGCTTACAATATATCATGCTGTAGTGTTTTTTACATAAGATGCTGTTCTTTTGTACTATCAAAAGATTAATAATTACAGCAATAAGCTCTTTGTAAAAGGTTTTCTGAATATTTTAAATCATACTGACTTAATCATATTTTATTAATAATACTATTTAAAATACGCCTTGCAATGTATGTTCTGAAGTCTCTTAACTAAGGCCATAATGACACATCTCTCTAGACAGCATATTAAAAAGCAGAGACATTACTTTACTGACAAAGCTCCTATAGTCAGAGTTATGGTTTTTCCAGTAGTCATGTATGGATGTGAGAGTTGGACCGTAAAGAAGGCTGAAGACTGAAGATGTTTTCAAATTGTGGTGCTAGAGAAGATTCTTAAGAGTCCCTTCGACTGCAAGGAAATCAAACCAGTCAATTCCAAAAAAAATCAACCCTGAACATTCTTTGGAAGGACTGATGCTGAAGCTCCAATACTTTGGCCACCTGTTGCAAAGATATGATTCATTGGAACAGACCCTGATGCTGGGAAACATTGAGGGCAGGAGGAGAATGGGGCAAGAGAGGATGAGATGGTTGGATGGCATTACTGAATCAATGGCCTTGAGTTTGAGCAAACTCTGGGAAATAGTGAAGGACAGGGGAGCCTGGCATATTGCAGTCTATGGGGTCAGAAAGAGTCGAACACCAGTTACTGACAGAACAAAAACAACCCTTGACTACTGTAGTCTCTCCCTGTCCCCCGTCCACAGTTCCACTTTCAGAGGTTTCAGTTACCCACAGGCAACCTCAGTTAGAAAATGTTAAATGGAAAATTCCAGAAATAAACAATTCATAAATTTTAAACTGCACACCATTTTAGGTAGTGAGATGAAATTTTGTACATTCTTGCTCCCACCCACCCAGAACACAAATCATCACTTTGCCCATAAGTCAGTTAGTAGCCATCTCGGTTATTGGAGCAGCCATTACAGCATCAAAGTGTGTGATGTAACTTATTTGTGTTTCTATAACTTATTGCACTTAATAATGGCCCTGAAGTGCCAGAGTAGTGATGCTGGCAGTTTGAATTCACCAAAAAGAAATCATAAGTGCTTCCTTTAAGATGAAAGTTCTCGACTTCATAAAGGAAGAAAAAAATCATATGCCAAGGTTAGTTCTGTAGTACAAACAAATCTGTGAAATAGTGAAAAAGGAAAAAGAAATTTGTGCTAGGTCTGTTGTTGCACTTCAGACTACAGATGTTATGGCCACAGTGCGTGAAAAGTGCTTAGTTAAGATGGAAAAGGCATTCAGTTTGTGAGTGAAAAACTGTCTGCAGTTTCCGTCATTCACTGGGGGTTTTGGAACAAATCCTGCTCAGATGAGGTGGGGATTACTGTGACTCTTCGTAAAGTACTTCAGGCCAGTGTCTGTGTCTTATTTATGAAAGAAGGAATGAATGTCAATCATAGGCCTCACTGTAAATTATCATTTAATGTTTCAAAACTCTTCACTTCAGCTGTTACTGAACTTGTTGGATTATTTGGGGGATAACAGGGTTAGAAGGGGCGTCAGGGCTTCTGTCAATTTTTGCTTGTACAGTCTAGCGGTCAGTTTGGGAGATGTATACATGCAGATGGCTCAGGGGTAAAGAATCCGCCTGCCGGTGCAGGGGACGCAGGTTTAATCCCTGGGTCAGGAAGATTCCCTGGAGGAGGAAATGCCAACCTACTCTAGTATTCTTGCCGAGACAATTCCATGGACAGAGCAGCCTGGAGGGCTACAGTCCACGGGGTTGCTCAGTCAGACACGACTGAGCAGGCACGCATGCACACACAAACCATACATAGATGAACTTTGCAAAATTAGTGAGAAATCAGTTAATGCAAGTATTAATATAGTGTATGTCAAATTGGGCTTTATTTAGTTATTTTAATGTTGATAATAACACTTTACTCTTATAAAAGACTTTATACTTTGCAAAATGATTGCACGCATGGTAGATTCCTAGATCAGGATTATAGTAGGGAATAAGAAATCCAAATGACTTTACTTGGAAATACAAGTTTTAGACCAGACTAAAATTTTCAACTCTTAAAAACAGATAAGATCTAAGAAGCTTTGTTTTTTTTTAGCTGTCAGTGGATTTAAAACAATCTAATCTTTTTCTTCTCCATAGAAGTTCTGTGTTTCCCTCAGATCAATTGAAAATGATATCAGAGTAACTTAATTATAGATACTTTTTAACTCTACAATGTCTGTAACAGTGCAACTACAAGTTGTGATAAAGTCTATGAAGTTTAAAAAAGAAACTGCTTGAAAAGAGAATAACCAAGGAGAACTATGTTTAGCCTGGGTGGTAGGAAACATCCTCAGAAGATAAAGACACTTACATTAGTAAGGAAAAAGTGAAAAAAGATGAGTGATTTTGAAGAGCTCAAGAAAGGCCCATCAGTTAAGTCTAGTTAGGGAAGGCGAGAGTAAAACCAGATGGAATATAGAGGTAGACAGAAGTCAGACAATGCAAAGTCTTGAAATGAAAGGAATTTCCCATTTAAGATTGTTCTGATGAAGATTGAGATGTAAGATTAACCATGTAAAAATGCCACTTGGCATCTTCTTCTGAGTGTAGCAAAATGCTTCTTCAAGACTTGGGTCTCTGGGACTAGCTATGAACTAATTAATTTGTGTTCCCTAGAGAGATACCCCTTACTTTAAAACTAAAAGGGCGAATGTGGTATCACTTATGTGTGCAATCTGAAGTATGATACAAGTGAACTTACAAGATAGAAACAAACTCACAGATAAAATAAACTTATGGTTACCAAAGGAGAAAGGGGTTGGGAGTTGGGATTACTTAGTTTAAGATGGACAGATACTGACTTTTATATATAGAATACATAACAACAAAGACCTATTATATAGCACAAGGAACTGTATTCAGTATCATGTAATAAACTATAATGGAAAATAATATGTAAAAGTGTAGTTTTGTATGTGTTTATAGATATATATATTTTTGTATGTATATAACTGAATCACTTTGTTGCACATCAAAAACTAACACAACATTGCAAATCAACTGAACTTCAATTTAAAAAATATTTTTTAATAAATAAATGGGCAAGGTAATTTAACACATTGAAAATTTTAGATTTTAAACTGTTGTTCAGTTGCTAAGTCATGTCTGACTCTGCAACTGCATAGACTGCAGCATGCCAGGCTCCTCTGTCCTCCACTGTCTCCCAGAGTTTGCTCAAACTCATGTCCACTTAGTTAGTGAAGCTATCCAACGATCTCATCTTCTGTCATCCCCTTCTCCTCCTGCCTTCAATCTTTGCCAGCATCAGGGTGTTTTCCAGTGAGTCGGCTCTTCACATCAAGTGGCCAAAGTATTGGAGCTTCAACTTCAGCATCAGTCCTTCTAATGTATATTCAGGGTTGATTTCCTTTAAGATTGACTAGTTTGATCTCTTTGCAGTCCAAAGGACTCTCAAGAATCTTCTCCAGCACCACAGTTTGAAAGTATCAGTTCTTCGGCACTTTGCTTTCTTTATGGTCCAACTCTTACATCTATCTGTACATGACTGCTGGAAAAAACATAGCTTTGACTATATAGACCTTTGTTGTCAAAGTGATGTCCCTGCTTTTTAATACGCTGCCTAGGTTTGTCATAGCTTTCCTCCCATGGGGCAAGCATCTTTTAATTTCATGGCTGCAGTCACCATCTACAGTGATTTTGGAACCCAAGAAAATAAAGTCTGTCACTGTTTCCACTCTTTCCCATTCTATTTGCCATGAAATGAACTCTTAGAGTTTTGAATGTTGAGTTTCAAGTCAGTTTTCACTCCTCTTTCACCCTCATCAAGAGGCTCTCTGGTTCCTCTTTACTTTCTGCCGTTGGAGTGATATCATCTGCATATCTGAAGTTGTTGATATTTCTCCAGGCAGTCTTGATTCTAATTGTAATCCATCCATCCTGGCATTTCTCATAATGTGCTCTGCATATAAATTAAATAAGCAGGGTGGCAGTATACAGCCTTGACATACTGCTTTCCCAATTTGGAACCAGTCTGTTGTTCCACATCCGGTTCTAACTGTTGCTTCTTGACCCACATACAGGTTTCTCAGGAGACAGATAAAGTGATCTGGTATTCCCATCTCTTCAAGAATATTCCACAGTTTGTTTTGATCCACACAGTTAAAGGCTTTCACGTAGTCAATGAAGCAGAAGTAGGTGTTTTTCTGGAATTCTCTTGCTTTCGCTGTGATCCAAAATGTTGGCAATTTGATCTCTGGCTCTCTGCCTTTTCTAAATCCAACCTGTACATCTGGAAGAGCTCAGTTCACATACTGCTGAAGCCTAGTTTGAAGGATTTTAAGCATAACCTTACTATCATGTGAAATGAGCACAATAATAGTACAGTAGTTCGAACATTCTTTGGCATTGCCCTTCTTTGGGATTAGAATGAAAATTGACCTTTCCTAGTCCTGTGGCCACTGCTGAGTTTTCCATATTTGCTGAGTATTGAGTACAGCACATAAACAGCATCATCTTTTAGAATTTTAAATAGCTCAGCTGAAATCCCATCACCTCCACTAGCTTTATTCATAGTAATGCTTCCTAAGGCCCACTTGACGTCACACTCCAGGATGTCTGGCTGTAGGTGAGTGACCATACCATGGTGGTTATCTGGGTCATTAAGATCTTTTTTGTATAGTTCTTCTGTGTATTCTTATCATCCCTTCTTAATCTCTTCTGCTTCTGTTAGGTCCTTGCTGTTTCTGTTCTTTATCATGCCCATCCTTGCATGAAATGTTCCCTTGATGTCTCCAGTTTTCTTGAGAGATCTCTAATCTTTCCCATTTGATTGTTTTCCTCTGTTTCTTTGTATTGTTCATTTAAGAACACCTTCTTATCTCTCCTTGCTGTCCTCTAGAACTCTACATTCAATTGGTTATATCTTTCCTTTTCTCCCTTGCCTTTCACTTTTCTTCTTTCCTAAGCTGTTTGTAAAGCCTCCTTAGACAACCACTTTGCCTTCTTGCATTTCTTTTTCTTTAGGATAGTTTTGGTCACTGTTTAAAAACATGTCACAAGTGCACATGTAAACAATCATTACCTTAGGTTTTCCTTTTTCTTTTTCCTTACCTCTGTACATTCATAGCGCCCATGTAAGAAATGAAAAACCAAAATGAATGTGAACATGGGTAAATGGAACTAGCAATAATTCTTGAGCCACTGTGGATGCCTCAGCCGCAGTTTGGAATGTGTTAACTGAATATCATGTTGTCTTTGTAACATGAGGATGAACAATAACAGGAAACATTGGAAATAATAGGGAAAAATTGAACATTATATAAGATAGTTTTTTTTTTTATAGTAGGCTATTTTGATACTGATTTCTCTTTATCGTAGTCTACCAAAATGAATGGCTGTGAAGAGCATTGTGAAGAAAAAGGTAAAAGTGAAAGGTAAGAAAATAATTTTCAAGTATCTGTAACAATTTCATTCTTTTTTTAGAAGCACTCTGAAGATTTCCATTTAGATGTTGATTTTTAAGTCAATTTATCTTCTCCTATAAAATGAGACTTGTTGAGTAAATTATGAAACTACAGTTGAAAATTTTTAATGTTTTAAAAATGTTGTTACAAGGCGGTTCTAGTGACATGTGACAATGTGTTTATTATAACATTGCTCCCAAAAAAAGCAATATATTCTCTTCACCATCAGAAAGAATTCAAGAAGGGTCTACAAGAAGATACAGTGATAATAGTATCTTCTCCTGGTATATTTATAGGCAGCTTATTTTTCTACTTCTCTATTTTTCTATACCTCACAAATTTCATTCCTTAATAAAACCAGAGCAGGTAAGAAAATAAAAGAAGTAACCCCCACAAATGTTTTTCCTGTTGAAAACAGTTTCTAATGTAAGATCTTTTTTTTTGTAACACTAAATGATGTATCAGGAAAAGTTATATATATTGTTGGCCAGCAGAGCGGTTGTATGTGAATTTTACTTCGTGTTAAATGATAACCAAGCAGTCGAAGGGAGTTATTTGCAAATTGACAGTGAATTTTTCACTAAGTAAAGTCAATGCATGCTAAGTCACTTCAGTGGTATCTGACTCTTGACCCTATTAATGTAGAAGTGCATGGTTTTATACTTAAAAGATTAGCAAATATCTGGGCCAACTACCAGTATTTAGAAGACACAGGCTTTTCCCTGTTTGGCAGGGAAGGGGGAACAACAGTAAATTAGTATATAATTTCTTCAAGTGGCAACTGAAAACATTATTAACATATAGATTTTTTTAACATGTTCCCAATTCTTGGAAACACTTTTGAAATTTTAAAATCTCTGAAATCATGAAGGATTATAAAATCATAGTCACTGATATTATTTCTTTCTTAATGTAAACTAAGTAATAGTGAAAAGTAAAGTCGCTCAGTCATGTCCAACTCTTTGCGACTCCATGGACTGTAGCCCACCAGACTCCTCCATCCATTGGATTTTCTAGGCAAGAGTACTGGAGTGGGTTGCCATTTCCTTCTCCAGGGGATCTTCCCAACCCAGGGATTATTTTTAATTATTAAAATTATTAAATACAGTAATAATTGTGGTGGAAATGTGTGGTTCAAGGACATAGTATTTAAATTTATTTTGGTGCGGAAACTGAAGAATATATTATAAATTTGTTTTTGTTGTCATAGCTTAATTCAAAAGTCAGAAGAAAAGAAGACTGAGGATGATGAAATAACATGGGGAAGTGATGAATTGCCAATAGAAACAACAGAACATGAAGATTCCAATAAAGGCAAGAAATTTATTAGCAGCTTTTAATCAAAACAATAGATAGAAAAAATAAGTGTTTGAGAATTAGTTTTCAGAATATATAGATATGTTATTTCACCATAGGTCTACATTATTAGATTCTATACATAAAGTTAAATCACATACACAAACATCAACGTTCATTTATATGACCAGATTTTTTGCACAGTTATTAGAATAAAACTGTCAGTGGCTTGGAATAATACATGTAAATAGATGTATCAGTTCAGTTCAGTTCAGTCACTCAGTTGTGTCCGACTCTTTGCAACCCCATGAATCGCAGCACGCCAGGCCTCCCTGTCCATCACCAACTCCCGGAGTTTACCCAAACTCATGTCCATCGAGTCGGTGATGCCATCCAGCCATCTCATCCTCTGTCGTCCCCTTCTCATCCTGCCCCCAGTCCCTCCCAGCATCAAGGTCTTTTCCAATGAGTCAGCTCTTCGCATGAGGTTGCCAAAGTATTGGAGTTTCAGCTTCAGCATCAGTCCTTCCAATGAACACACAGGACTGATCTCCTTTAGGATGGACTGGTTGGATCTCCTTGCAGTCCAAGGGATCACCAGCCCAGGTTGGATACATGAGACAAGTGCTTGGGGCTGGTGCACTGGGAAGACCCAGAGGGATGGGGTGGGGAGGGAGGTGGGAAGAGGGATCAGGATGGGGAACACATGTAAGTCCATGGCTGATTCATGTCAATGTATGGCAAAAACCACTACAATATTGTAAAGTAATTAGCCTCCAACTAATAAAAAATAAATGGAAAAAAAAAAAAAAAGAGTCTTCTCCAACACCACAGTTCAAAAGCATCCATTTTTCACCTCTCAGCTTTCTTCACAGTCCAACTCTCACATCCATACATGACCACTGGAAAAACCACAGCCTTGACCAGACGGACCTTTGTTGACAAAGTAGTGTCTGTGCTTTTTAGCATGCTATCTAGGTTGGTCATAACTTTCCTTCCAAGGAGTAAGCATCTTTTAATTTCATGGCTGCAATCACCATCTGCAGTGATTTTGGAGCACACAAAAATAAAGTCTGACACTGTTTCCACTGTTTGCCCATCTATTTGCCATGAAGTGATGGGACCAGATGCCATGATCTTAGTTTTCTGAATGTTGAGTTTTAAGCCAACTTTTTCACTCTCCTCTTTCACTTTCATCAAGAGTCTTTTTAGTTCCTCTTCACTTTCTGCCATAAGGATGGTGTCATCTGCATATCTGAGGTTATTGATATTTCTCCCAGCAATCTTGATTCCAGCTTGTGCTTCTTCCAGCCCAGCGTTTCTCATGATATACTCTGCATATAAGTTAAATAAGCAGGGTGACAATATACAGCCTTGATGTACTCCATTTCCTATTTAGAACCAGTCTGTTGTTCCATCTCCAGTTCAAACTGTTGCTTCCTGACCTGCATATAGGTTTCTCAAGAGGTGGGTCAGATGGTCTGGTATTCCCATCTCTTTCAGAATTTTCCACCGTTTATTGTGATCCACACAGTCAAAGGCTTTGGCATAGTCAATAAAGCAGAAATAGATGTTTTTCTGGAACTCTCTTGCTTTTTCGATGATCCAGCGGATGTTGGCAATTTGATCTCTGGTTCCTTTGCCTTTTCTAAAACCAGCTTGAACATCTGGAAGTTCACAGTTCACATATTGCTGAAGCCTGGCTTGGAGAATTTTGAGCATTACTTTACTAGCGTGTGAGATGAGTGCAATTGTGCAGTAGTTTGAGCATTCTTTGGCACTGCCTTTCTTTGGGATTGGAATGAAAACTGATCTTTTGTATAGACACATAGAAATACAAAATCAAAATTTTGCCATCTTGGAATAAGAAGTCAAGGACCACCTTTTATTTATAGCAAAGTAGGAAGAACAGCTGAAAGACAGGAAAATGTTTAAGAGCAAAAATCAATTGGTCTGTCCTCATTCTTACTGCCTCTTTCTTTTAATCTGAGCTAACAGAGCAATAAAGTTTCATCTAGTGTTAAACTTCTCTTTTATCATGTAAGGAAATGTTATAACAGCATGGTTTTATAATTTGAAGTCATTGTTGAAAGAAACTAAAGAAGTTGAATTAATACTTTTTTGATTTAGGTAGATTGTTGGTATCAAAGGAAATGCTAAAATCCTGTAGCACAGGTTCATCCCTCCAGCCTCTGAGCTCCTGTTGCATTCACACTCAGTCTTGTAAAAGTTCGCAGTTATTTCGTATGATTGAATTTTGTATTCACAACTAGCCTGCACCCTAGACAGACGTTAAGCTTCTTGAGTATCCCCCGGCAGTGCCTGGAATTACTGTTGCTTGCATAGTAGCTGCATCATCAAAATCCTCCTATCAACTGATTGATGTAATTAAAGCTACACTTGTGCAGACTATAGCAAGAAGTCTCTCCTACATTTTTTCCCAGATAACAGTTGTCTTCTGTTATCAGCAGTTTCCATAGACAGTGCAGATACTAAATTAGACACACACCACTTCCTTAGACGCTGATATCACTTGTTTGATAAACTTCTAAAGACCCTAAGGATTTCATTTGCGCGGAGAACACTATCAAATGCCAGAGATAGTGGCACCGAGTACCAGGGATGGGTAGAGGAGGAAAAATCAGTGTTTCCAGGGCAGTGTTCCCTTGTAAGGAATTTCTGGAGCATCCCTTCTTCATTTTTCTTCCATGTGCTTGGAAGCCGATTTAAATGCAAAGTAAAAACAGGACTAAATACATTTTTATCAAGTAAACAGTGCCATTTGAATCCAGAGAAACAGAAACAGTTTAAACTCCTTTAGAAACGTTTAAGTAATTGAGAGTCAAGAGCCCTGAAGAACTCCAAACATTCAGCAAGGAGTTCCCTTGAAAGTTGGGTACAAGGATCTTGCTATGACCAGGATTTCCCTTTGTTTATTGTAGATATCTGCCTACCTGCTAATTCTATTGCCTTATTAATTCCAATACTCTCAACTTTTGTAAAAACCAGATGAGGTGAGGATAAGCTCAAATTAGTTCTCTTATTGGCTAAATTAGTTCTGGGGGAATTTTTTTTAATTAACTGGTGTCTTCTTTTTAGAGCATCCCTTTCTGACAAATGAGGAACTCACCACACTCCCCATCGTCAAAGTGCTTCCCTCCGGGAAATACACTGGTGCCAAGCTGAAGTCAGTCATTCGAATGTTGCGGGGTTTACTCGACCAAGGAATCCCATCTAAGGAGCTGGAGGTAATGAGCTTCTGACAGTGGTTCTTTCTCAGACGAAGTTTTATGCAAGGTTAAGAGAAATTTTGAAAAATTTGAAAATGTCTGCTTCTTTACAACCTCCAACTATAAAACACCATCTAGTCATTTCTAGCATCCTCAGTCACTCAATCGTGTCTGAGTCTTTGCGACCGCATGAACTGTAACCCTGCCAAGCTCCTCTGTCCATGGGATTTTCCAGGCAAGAATACTGGAGTGGGTTGCCATTCATTTCTAGCCGTAAATTAATTTTTCTGATTAGAATCCTAATAGAATAATTTAAAGGAATCTCTTTAGACATTTTGGAGCTTGATAAATCTCCTTGAAGAATATCCTTATATTAAGATGAAGAGTTTTTTTAAAAAGCCAAGTATCAATTCTAACCATCCACTAAACTTCATAGTTAATACACTATAGATGTAATGCATCATTTGCAACAGTTTATTGATTTAGTACTGGGATTTTAGGCTGATTTGTATTAACAGGACAAATTTCTAAACAAAGTTTGCCCTAATCAATAGTCAGTTTTGCTGCCTGTACATTTAAAGCATTTGCAATCGTTACAATGAATTACTGTTTATCTCAAATTTAATTTTATTTCTATTTTTAACAGAATCTTCAAGAATTAAAACCTTTGGATCAATGTCTAATTGGACAGACGAAGGAAAACAGAAGGAAGAACCGATATAAAAATATACTGCCCTGTAAGTTCCAATTTGGTTTCAAATAAAATGTATGTGTAATATAATTTTAACCAGTTTAAAACTTAACGTGCTAGTTTATCACTCACATAAGTGTGCACACACACAGAGACATACATCCAGAGATTTACATCAGTAACAAATAAATTTATATATATAGTGTGAACTCTTTTAAAAGTTTCTATGTATTCTGAAAACTGATTAGGGGAATCTTAAATGTATCTTCAGACATTCATGAATTTTTAAGGTCTTTCTAAAAGTATTAAATGGCTTCTGGATAAGCAATTTCTTAGTTCATGTATCATAGTCAGATCTATATATTCCACATTTTAAGCACAGAGAAATGTCTGTGGTCCATAACAGTTGTGTATGTGCATGTGGCCAGTGTGGGACTACCAAGTTGCATTGTCCTGTGAATTGTTTCACATACCACATGGAAAAACTAGTGATCCTTTTTACACATCCCATTTCACCAATCAACATGTGACTTTTTAAAAATATATATGAATATGTGTATATAACTAAAATACTAACATCTAGCAACTTCTTATAATAATCAGGAGTCATGTTTACATATATTGGCATATTTAATTATATCACATGACACATTGACCTTATCTTTGCCAGGAAGTTATAACTTCAAAGATAAATAACAGAACCAATCATGACAAACATGCAATAAAGGTAACACAATTGAATTTTTTCAGTCAGGGTAGAAGATACAAAATTCATTTAGAAAAACTTCCTTTAAGAGTTTAATTTCTTATAAATCAAATGCATTTCAAGAAAATTTTTTTAAAAAGAATGAATCTTAGACAAAATTTTTAAATAGAATAAATAAAATAAAAATGGAATAGAGCATGGTTTGACGTAAAGTACAATTTGGCAATCACAGAAATAACCAGTTAAATTTGTGAATATTTAAACTAGAAATTACTTCCAATGTTAAGTACATACAAATTAATTCTCTTGGATAAGATGGCTTATATAGTGCTCACTTCAGCAGCACATATACTAAAATTGGAACGATACAGAGAAGATTGGCATGGCCCCTGAGCAAGGATGACATGCAAATTCGTGAAGCATTCCCTGTTTTTTAATGGACTATTACTCAGCCATAAAAAGGAACGCATTTGAGTCTGTTCTAATGAGGTGGATGAACCTAGAACCTATTATACAGAGTGAAGTGAGTCAGAAAGAGAAAGATATTTATCTTATTTATCTGTATTCTGACACATACAAACGGAATCTAGAAAAATGGTACTGAAGAAGTTATTTACAGGGCAACAATAGAGAAACAGACATAGAGAATAGACTTATGGACATGGGGAGAGGGCAGGAGAAGGTGAGATGTATGGAAAAAGTAACATGGAAACTTACATCACCATATGTAAAATAAATGGCCAACAGGAATTTGCTGTCTGGCTCAGGAAACTCAGACAGGGGCTCTGCATCAACCTAGGGGGTGGGATGGGGAGGGAGACGGGAGGGAGTTCAAAACGGAGGGGATGTATGTATACCTATGGCTGCTTCATGATGAGGTTTGACAGAAAATAGCAAAATTCTGCAAAGCAATTATCCTTCAATAAAAGATAAATTTTAAAAAGAACATGGCTTATATAAACTTCTCACTGGGGAACCTGCTTTGAAAATTTATGTTTTGACTATATGAAATTACAATGCCTGGAGAATGAAGCAGCCTACCTTTTTATTTATTGCATTAGTTTATTATTTTGGCTGCTTATTTAAAGGAATAAAATTAGATAAGCAAGCATTAATTGTGCCAATCATATTTGTAATAAGTACTTTGGGGGGAAACTCACTGAGTTACATCTTAAATATACTTGCAACATGAGGGAAATGTACAAAATTATTTCATTGTCCTACATGTTGAAAATATGCCTTTAGTAAAATATGTTTGTGATTTCATCTATGGTTATGAGGAAAGTCTCAATCTTTGACTCACCTAGTCTATGAGGCTCTTGTTTAGAAATGCATGATATAGATGACTGTGTATTGTGATGGGAAATTCACAGATGATGCTACCAGAGTGCCTCTGGGAGATGAAGGTGGATATATCAACGCCAGCTTCATCAAGATACCAGTGGGGAGAGAAGAGTTTGTCTACATCGCCTGCCAAGGACCTCTCCCAACAACCGTTGGAGATTTCTGGCAGATGATTTGGGAACAGAACTCCACAGTGATAGCCATGATGACCCAAGAAGTAGAAGGGGAAAAAGTCAAATGCCAGCGCTATTGGCCTAACGTCCTAGGCAAATCGACCATGGTCAGCGACAGACTTCGACTGGCTCTCATGAGAGTGCAGCAGCTGAAGGGCTTCGTGGTGAGGGCAATGACCCTGGAAGACATTCAGGTGCGTGGGTTCAGTCTCTCCATGATTACATCAGTGTCTTTCTCTGAATAAAAGCTAATGATTTGAGTCCCATTTCAGTGGAACTAATTCCACCTATTATTTTTAATCTAACAGAAACTTTACTGTGACCCTCATCATGAATTCTGCAAGTTTCCTCCAATAAGTTGTTTAGTGACTAAGTCATGTCCAACTCTTTTGCAACCCCCTGGACTGTAGCCTGCCAGACTCCTCTGTCCATGGGATCTCCCAGGCAGGAATACTGCAGAGGGTTGCCATTTCCTTCACCAGGGGATCTTCCTAACCCAGGGATCAAACTCACATGTCCTGCATTGGCAGGTGGATTCTTTACCACTGAACCCCCAGGGAAGCCCTTCCTCCAGTATATACTGTATTAAAATGAAAATGGAAATGCAGGACTTTTACAGAATCAACCATCATCCTTTGCTTGGTGTGATAGCACAGAACAGCTCAGAAACTATGTGCTAGAAACTCTGTTTTTTTTTTTAAAGGTCAAACCTCTAAGTATGCTCAAGAAAACTTTTTTAAAAAAAATCTCCACATGGAAAATAATCCCCTACAAAGACAACATCTTTTAATATAGGGACAATTGTAGCATACGTGTTTGTTAATCAGGTAATTCCGATTGCTCCACCTAAGCACTGAACAAATTATCTTGAGTTAGATAAGTGGTTATACCTGAAGTTAAGCTTCTACTCCTTCTTCACCTCCACACACCCTCACATTTTTTCCTTCCTCCACCCAGTAATGCTAACTTGGTTTGAGTAATTTGTCTCCTATTGGAGTTTTAACTTTGTTAAAGAATAATTTTATTTTCATAGAAACAAAGTTTATTGACTCATGTTGGTGGCATGTAAACAGAGCCTGAGAATTTCCTTCATGATTTCTAATTCGTGATTTTACAAAGATTATACCTCTGTATTCATTTACACCAGCCTATTTGATTAGAAGGACTGATGTTGAAGCTGAAACTCCAATACTTTGGCCACCTCATGCGAAGAGTTGACTCATTGGAAAAGACCCTGATGCTGGGAGGGATTGGGGGCAGGAGGAGAAGGGGACGACAGAGGATGAGATGGCTGGATGGCATCACCGACTCGATGGGCATGAGTTTGAGTAAACTCCGGGAGTTTGTGATGGACAGGGAGGCCTGGCGTGCTGTGGTTCATGGGGTCGCAAAGAGTTGGACATGACTGAGCAACTGAACTGAGCTGAACTGAACTCATTACTTGGGGTAATGCCTGGTGCCTGAGATGGTAAAGAACCTGCCTGCCGTGTGGGAGACCCAGGTTTGATCCCTGGGTCAGGAAGATCCCGTGGAGAAGGGAATCATTCGCTATCGACTCCAGTTCAGTTCAGTCTCTCAGTCATGTCTGACTTTGCAACTCCATGGACTGCAGCACTCCAGGCTTCCACTCCAGTATGCTAGCACAATTGTTTGATATTTCTTAAACGACTTATTTAATCAACACGTTTATAGAGCTTAGACTTTTTTATAGAATCTGGGGATTCAGAAGTTAATCATACAACCAAAGGAAATTGCTGACCTCATGGAAAGTAATTTCTAATAAGATACTGATGTTATGATACTGATACTGATGCTATGAGAAAAACACCATCACGGGGACATTGTGGGGAATGAACCGTTTCAGTCAGAAAGAGCAAGTGCAAAGGCCCTGAGACAAGACTGTGCCTAGTGTTTTTAAAGAACCAAGAGGGCCCTATGCTGGAGCAAAGTGGCCAGGAGAAAGAGGTTAGGTGTGAGAGGAAGCCGGACCACATCTGTAGGGCTTTTAAGCCCCTGCAATGACTGTGGCTTTTACCTGAGTGAATTTGAAAAGGGGTCATTTTTTTTTAAAAAAAGGTTGTTATTCATAACAAAACATAATTTGCTTTTAGGGTTTCCAAAAAGTAGTTTTTACCAATATTTAAAGTATGGATCTAGTAACCTTTTTTATTTTTCATTGGAGGATAATTGCTTTACAATGTTGTGTGGGTTTCTGCCATACCACAATCTAGTAACCTCCTTTATAAAGGTCCTCCATGTGTTGTCTGATGGAGTCTCTTTGTCTCTTCCATTTTTATCTGGATCTAATCCAACAGACCAGGCAAAATTTAAAAGGACAAAATAATAAGAATTAATTATATGTGAACGACATAGTACACCTTTATCTACTTATTCTGTTGTACAATTTCAGACAGGAGAAGTACGACATATTTCTCATCTGAATTTTACTGCCTGGCCAGACCACGATACACCTTCCCAGCCAGACGACTTGTTGACGTTTATCTCCTACATGAGACATGTTCACAGATCGGGCCCAATCATCACACACTGCAGCGCGGGCATTGGACGTTCAGGGACCCTGATATGCATAGATGTGGTTCTAGGACTAATCAGTCAAGATCTTGAAGTGAGTACAGGATGTGTTGTGATCTCAGAATTTTTTATTCATTAGTTTGTATGAATGACAGTTTTCTTACTACATAGAATTGTATTTTAGTAAACTTTCAAAACTGCATAGGGCATAATCAAGAAGAAAATAATATTCCAAACTTACATTTGTTTTACTGGGATTTTTTTAACCATGTATTTAAAGCCCCTTATGTGGTATTGCATTTTTACTCTGTATAGTCTTTAGACTTGTGTAAGATATTCGTTGCTGTTATCACACTTTTAGAGACAGAAATACTGAAGCGCCAAAGAAAGTGTATCTTTGAAATGAAAAAGTTTTATTTTGTTGTTGTTATTGTTACCTATAGGTGAGAAACACATACTTTATTATACAAATTGATACTGAATTGTCTATCTATAAGCAATTACTCCTGATTTTTCAAATTACTACTAAATAAGCAAAGTTAATAAGTATAATCTTACTTAAAACCTAAATTAGTATAAGTCATGCTTAAAATGTTATGATATCTTCCTATACATAAAGTGTAACTAATCATTATCTCTTAAAGAATTTGCCAAGAACCGTACTATCTTGCTCTTCACACTCTCATGATAATTTAAGTAGGACAAAGCAAAATAGTCTGTTTCTCCCTTGGGAATATAAAAAGATCAGGTATTTTATTCTGAGCAGCAAAATATAGGAAAAATAGTTAATGGAGACACTAGAAAGTAACGTTCCAAAGGAAAGAGAATTCCTATTGGGGATTTTCTAATAGAATAAACTTCCTGATTCTTAGAAAGATCATAAATAAAATTATCAAATGATGGCAAAGTCAGTTCACCAACTTATTTTGTCTGGAAGAGTTTCTCAAGACTAATAGAAGGGAAAGGAGATTGGGTTGAAGAAATCTATATAAGCCACTCCTTGGTGAATCTTTGGGGTTCAAAGTCAGTTATCATTTTTATATAACATACAGACACTGTTTCCTTTGGCAGTTTGACATCTCTGACTTAGTGCGCTGCATGAGACTACAGAGACACGGAATGGTTCAGACAGAGGTGAGTGTCGTCTCGTACCTTCTGATGAAGATTTTTGTGAAAGTATTTCTAGGGCTGTCTATTTTCAATGTAGCCTTTTAGTTTAAAAAACAAGAAAATGCAATACCAACAATGAATAGATTACAGAGAATAGGATGGCACATTGGGGGCAAAAATTTGAGGTGGGACAAAATAGCATGTAATTAGTGGCGTTTCCTCCCCCATTCCAACCTAAAAAAGAGAAAGAAGGTAATATTTTTACTACAGAATTTTCCTGAGGGAATAGATTCAGCCCCATTGACTTGAAGGCAGAAAGGAGGTCTGGAGTTCTTAGCTTGGAAAAGAGTTCATTTATCCTGTGCTTTGGTCATTTTCATTTCTCTTACCTAAAGTCAAAAGATAGGTTATATCACCCACTGACCTGCAGACATGGGTCCTTCCCAGGGACTACATGACGTAGAGTGTCTGTCCACTTGTGTAGTTCCACTATCCTTTTTGTTTATATTGGGAGGGGAATACATTGCACAATTCTGTATCCCATGTCTTACATTCAACCCTATAACAATTTTTCCATATTTTCAAAATTGCTCAAACATCACTTCCAGTAGTGGTGAAGCTATATATATCAACATATATTCACACTATACATCTGGTCTTCTCTTCCTCTCTCTCTTTTTCCTCTTTTTTTTTTTTTTTCCGGTCTGGTGTGGAAGCTGTGTTCATATATCTATTAATTTATATTTCTCTACCTCCCAAAGAATACAAAAGTTTACTATTTTTAAAATTAAAACTTGCCACCTTTCCTTTCATATACCTTTTAAATTCAAATTAGTTCTTCTAAATATTAAGCTGATTCATAGTCACTTTTTTTAGGTAAAAAAACATATTAAAAAAATTGTTCTTTAGATCCAGGAAGTTCAGTTGTTCAGCAGATATTTATTAAGTGCCTACTATACGCCAGGCACTCTTCTAGGTGCTTGGAGCATGTCAGTGAATAAGATGAATAACAAAGATCTTCTGCCAGAATAAAAGATCTTCTAGTGGATGGTGATGAACAAGGCAGATAATAAATCCATTAACTGTACTCAGTTAAGATATAAGTTATGATATAAGATCTTTGAAAGTGATAAGTGCTTTAGAAGGAAAAAGGGTGGAGTAGAGGATGAGTCATGGCAGGCTGGGTGATATTTTACATAGAGTGGTACCACTGAGGATGTAACCCCTTGAGCAAAGATGTGAAGGACGTGAAGCAGGCGGTCATGTGGATGTCTGGGAGAAAAAACCTTGCAGGCAGACAGAATCACCTTCCAGAGCGTGTCTTCTGTGTTCAAGAGTAGTCACAACCCGTGTGGCTGAGGCAGAGGGAGCAGGAGGGGAGGTGTGAGAGGAGGTGATGGGGCCAGAGCTTGGGGCTTCCGAAGTCTGAGTGAGATGGAGGCATCACCGGATTGTCAGTATGGAATGATGTGAGCTAACTCCCATCTTAAAGGACCACTCCGGCTGCTGCTGGGAAGGAGGGTGCAGGGTTAGAAACCAGAGGACCGCAAGTATCACCAAAGCACAAAAAATAGAGGTGGCCCACCCATCAGAGACAACGTCAGTTAGCACTCACCCAACCCGCCCCCCAGGCTTCTTCCTTCCACATTTTGTCAGTCGGGTTTCTGTTCCTTGGCATTTTCATGACACTGCACAATTCTGTATCCTGCTTTTACTTTCAACCTTATAACACAGCTTTTCCATATTTTCAAAATTACTCAAACATCGCTTCCAACAGTGGTGAAGCTATATATCATCTATTCAGACTATTTAGCTAAAGTCTGCTCTCCTTCTCTTTTTTTTTTTTTTTTGGCTCTAGGATCAATATATTTTCTGCTATCAAGTCATCCTTTATGTCCTGACACGTCTTCAAGCTGAAGAAGAGCAAAAAGAGCAGCCCCAGCCTCTGAAATGACATGAGAAGAACAGCCTTCTGGATGTCTGTCCCTTTCTTTGCTCTCTACTTAAAGGTCACAGGACAGCAAGTCCATAGAACCTCATTATGCTTATTCTCCTCTACCTTAGAGGGGTGTTCTTAATAACAGTAAATAATGGTGACATGCTGTATTTTTACAGCTGCTTCAACCTGTGATAAGTATCAGAGATTTTTTTAACACTAACTAAATAATGCAGATCTTAGGGATGATTAAGGCAGCATTTGATTATAGACATATCCAGTCTATTTTTCATGCACCAATCTTGTTTATAGCAAAATTATTTTCCAGTATTTTTTTAAAAACTAGAGCTATTTTATAGGGGATACTTGAAGCCAGTATTTAAGCTTTAAATGACAGTAATATTGGCATAGAAAAAAAGGTAGCAAACGTTTACTGTATCAATTTCTAATGTTTACTATCTAGAACTTCCTGTAATATATTTATATACTTTTCCATGAATATAGAGATACCAAATATGTTTGTAACTGCATCATGTTATACATCAGCTCACTTTGTAAATAAAAATACACCTTAAAACATGAACAAGCCAAAAGTGTGTGCAAACAAGTCTAACATTTTCAGTGTGCTGTTTTTTAACAACATCTAGGACCCTGTGAAGGCAGGAACTTCTGGACTCCAACTTCCCATCTCCCCATTTGGTCCCAGTCATGCCAACCACAGAGACTGGGATTATTGTTGGAACCCCTGGAGATCTTCTGCAGGCTTCTGATGTGAGAGTCAGGTACTGACTAAAAGTGGCTAAGAAATTCAGTCTCCCTTCCTGCCTCCTCCCCATAAGCCTAACTGATACCTGAATCAGAATTTTCAAGTCCTAGTTGTTGCAAAACTCAGAATATTTTGCTGACAAGGGGTAATGAAAGAAAACAGTATCATGCTTCCTGGGAGGTTGATATTGATTCTGCCTGAAGGAAGCAGCTTCCCAGGCGGCGCTAGTGGAAAAGAACCTGCCTGCCATTGCAGGAGACATAAGAGACTTGGGTTTGACCCCTGAGTGGGGAAGATCCCCCAAGAGGGACGGCATAGCAACCCACTCCAGTATTCCTGCCTGAAGAATCCCGTGGACAGAGAAGCCTGGGAGGCTATAGTCCATAGGGTCGCAAAGAGTCAGACATGACTGAAGCGACTTAGCATGCTGCACAAAGGGAAGAGATCGGCTTTGAAGGACCCACTTCCGATTCTCGCTACCGAACGTGTTTCACTAACTCCTAGTTCTGACAGCATTCCTCCACTCTGCCATGAGTGACAGCATCCCAAGACCCTGGAAACTGGTTCCTCTTCATAGGATTGACCGATTCTGAGCTAATTAACTGGAATGTCTGATCTTACCCAAGATCTACTGGGAACTACTCCTGAAGAGCTGAGGCTATTTAAAGGCAGAAGACAACATCAGGAAGTGCGCGAAAGTCCACAGGGATATGGCTGAGTCCTCACCAAGCAGCAGGTTTGAGTCCTACCTCACAAGTGGCAGGACTACCCTGGTGACTCAGAAGGTAAAGAATCTGCCTGCAATGCAGGAGATCGAGGTTCGAGCCCTGGGTCAGGAAGATCCCCTGGAGAAGGGAATGCAACCCATTCCAGTATTCGTCCCTGGAGAATCCCATGGACAGTGGAGCCTGGTGGGCTGCAGTCCATGGGGTCACAAAGAGTCCTGAAAGTGAACACTTTCAGCTCACTTTCACTTTTTGAAAGTAGCTCTGAATCTAGCAAGAGAAGCATACTTCATCACCATCATTCCCACTTCCATCAGAACAGTTTCTACAGACTGGGTCGTAGTAAAAGATTTGGAGTCGGGGGTTGGGGGGGTTTCTGTTGCTTTAAAAGCTATTTGGAAACTCCTGAGTGGGCTGGAATCATGAGACCTTGTTTTCCGGTCATAATAAGCACAGGAAAGGAGGCCAGCGGGGTCCGGGAGCCAGGACAGCTGGCGGTGATTAGCTCCCATCCGAAGTCCACAGAGATGGGCGGGGGAAAGCTGGAGAAGGATGCTTTTTCTGGAAAGAACGTAGCTAGGAAATGCAAACTGGGGGAAGATAATGTGAGTTTCACTTTAGAAAGCATGCTGAGGCCACAGAACCAGGGCGGCACGTGGAAGCACTCAGCAAACGAATGAATAACTACAACGCGGCTCCTAACACACGTTAGATAGCTAAGTACCAGAACACATACACCCAAACAGAATGGCTCAGACACAACCGAAGTTTATCTAAGAGTTCTGGGTAGGCGAAGAGCTCGGCAGACTACCTCTCCTCCCTCCAGTTGGTAGGAGCCCAGGCTGATGGAGTTTCTGTAATCAACACAGAGTTTCCAAGGTCATCGTGAGAATCATCTCCATACCCCCAGCCAGAAAAGGGGGAAAGGCTATGGAGGGACGCCTATGGGGGATCTTTTGAGCTGGGCAGCCTGGAAGCAAAGCACATTTCTGCCACTCATTCTATCAGCAAGAACTGGTCAAACAGCATCCCTGAGCACAAAGAAGCTGCGAAATGAGTTGGCTGAGCAGCTGATCCCAGTGACAGGACAACTCTACACAAAAGGAGAAGCACAAGTAGTGATGGAATCTATAAAACTGAACTAAAGTTGCATATTCTACAAAGTATATCTTAGTATGATCCTGAGCACTATAAGATTGGATGTATCATTTTTGTCCCCAAGTTTGTTATATGTATTAGTAGAACTATTTCTGTATTACGATAAAAAGGAGAGAAATGGTTATTGAGAAAAGGACAGGTGTTCACATCTGTGGTTCCAGGTTGCCTGTTAGATCTCTTGGTTTTAAAATATCTAGTTACCTAAATGCAATGCAATACATCCAAGAAATTAACAACTTACAAAAGCTTCCCTTCAGTCAGATATCTTGATAGTGAAAGAATGTATTCCCATTTTATATAATTCAAGGTACTTTGTTATGGTCGAGATAAATGTAACAAATTATGCATTGACCTGCATAATATTTTAAAGTCAATTTAAATTTTAATATATCAATTTGGAGTTGCACTTGACTGCAACCAACCAAAAACTAAATCAACAGGCTTACACAATTTAGAGATTTTTTTCTTTAAGAAAACAAGTTCAGAAGTAGACAGTTGCCGGGATTGATTCTACAGTGTGATGATGTCAGATGTAGTCCCATTTGTGTATTTTTGGTTTTGTTTCCCTTTCCTGAGGAGACATATCCAAAACATTATTGCTAAGACCAGTGTCAAAAAACATACCACCTATGTTTTCTTCTAGAAGCTTTATGATTTCAGGTCTTATTTGTTGTTGTTGTTCAGTCACTAAGTCGTGTCTGACTCTTTGTGACCCCGTGAAGTGCAGCATGCCTATCCAGATTCCCTGTCCTTCACTATCTCCCGGAGTTTGCTCAGGTTCATGTCCATTGAGTTGGTGATGCTATCTAATCATCTTATCCTCTGCCTCCCTTTCTCCTCCTGCCTTCAGTCTTCCCCAGCATCAGGGTCTTTTCCAGAGTCAGCTGTTCACATCAGGTGGCCAAAGTATTGAAGCTTCAGCTTCAGCATCAGTCCTTCCAGTGAATATTCAGGGTTGATCTACTTTAGGATGTCTGGTTTGATTTCCTTGCAGTCCAAGGGACTCTGAAGAGTCTTCTCCAGCACCACAATTTGAAAGCGTCAGTTCTCTGGCACTCACCCTTCTTTATGGTCCAACTCTCACATCCGTACATGACTACTGGGAAAACCATAGCTTTGACTAGACGGACCTTTGTCAGCAAAGTAATGTCTCTTCTTTTTAATATGCTGTCTAGGTTTGTCATAGCTTTTCTTCCAAGGAGCAAGCGTCTTTTAATTTTATGGCTGCAGTCACTGTCTGCAGTAATTTTGGAGCCCAAGAAAATAAGATCTGTTACTGTTTCCATTTTTTCCCCTTCTCTTTGCCATGAAATGATGGGACCGGATACCATGATCTTAGTTTTAGAATGTTGAGTTTTAAGCCAGCTTTTTCACTGTCCTCACTCAAGAGGCTCTTCATTCCTCTTCACTTTCTGCCACTATGTTGGGTGCATATATATTTACAATTGTTATATCTTTATGTTGGATTGATATCTTATGTAATCATTATGTAATGTCCTTCTCTTGTTACAATCTTTGTTTTAAAGTCTATCCTGTTTGATTTCAAAGTACTGGTGCCCCAGCTTTCTGTTGTTTTCCACTCCTCGCTTTCAGTCTGTGTATGTCTTTAGATCTGAAGTGAGTTTCTTGTAGGTAGCATATATGTGTGTCTTTTTTTTTTTTTTTTTTTTAATCCATTTAGTCACTTCGTGATAATTGGTATATATTTATTGGCATTTTGTTCATTGTTTCCTGGTTGTTTTGAAGCTCTATTTTGTTTTTTTGTTTGTTTGTTTGTTTGCTTTTACTGTGCTTTTTACTGTGTTTTTACTGTGCAAATGTGGAATCCTAGTTCCCCAGTCAGGCATTGAACATGTCCC
Source organism: Dama dama (assembly GCF_033118175.1). Lineage (NCBI taxonomy): Eukaryota > Metazoa > Chordata > Mammalia > Artiodactyla > Cervidae > Dama > Dama dama. Next base: position 15,162,682 of record NC_083686.1, on the reverse strand, counting down.
CCTGCAGTGAAAGCGTGAAGTCTTAAGCACTGAGGTATTCCCACCAGGGAAGTCCTGTTCCTTCATCTTTTGCTTTCCTCCCTTATGATTTGATGATTATCTTTAGTGTTATGTTTGGACTCCTTTCTCTTTTGTGTGTGTATATTTAAGTTGATTTCTTAAGTTCAAGTGCATTTGTAACAACCCTGCATTTTTGTTCCCTCTCCCCACATTTCATGTGTTTGACATATTTTACATCTTTTTGTTTTGTCTATCCTTAACTAATTATTTTAGATATAGATGATTTTACTACTTCTGTCTTTTACCTTTCCTACTAGCTTTATAACTAAACTTGATCTTTTTAAGTTTCTCAAACTTAAACTTTGATCTACTACCTTTATGTATATTTGCCTTTACCAATGAGACTTCTTTCACAATTTTCATACTTCTATTGTTGGCCTTTTCTTTTCCAGAGACATCTCTTTAACATTTCTTATACAGTTGATTTAGTTGTGCCGAACTCTGTTAGCTTTTGCTTCTCTGTAAAATTCTCTCTCTCCTTCAAACCCGAATGATAGCCTTGTTGGGTAGGGTATTGGTGTACATTTTTTTCCGTCACTTTGAATATATCATGCTACTCCCGTCTGGCCTGCAACCCACTAAAAAGTCAGCTGATAATCTTATGGGAATTTCCTTGTACATAACTAGTTGCTTTTCCCTTGCTTCTTTTAAATTCTCACTTTATTTTTAATTTTTGCCATTTTAATTACAGTGTGTCTTAATGTGATTCTCTTTAGTAGGTTTATCTTGTTTGGGACTCTGTGATTCCTGGACCTGAATGTACTGATTTTTGTTTTTTTCAGCTTGAGTGAATTCCTCTGCTGTCTTCTAGTTCACTGATCCATTCCTCCATATCATCTAATCTACTGCTGATTCCTTCTAGTGTATATGTTTATTTCTTTTATTGTAGTCTTCAGCTCTGTTTGGTTCTTTATATTTTCTAGCTCTCTGTTAAACTTCTCACCGTGTTCATCCATTTTTTTTTTTTTTTTAATATTTATTTATTTGGCTGTGCCGGGTCTTAGTCTCAGTATGTGGGGTCTTTGATATTCATTGAGGCATGTGAAACCTTTAGTGACAGCATGTGGGATCCAGTTCTCTGACCAGGGATTGAACCCGGGCCCCCTGCATTGGGAACAGAGTATGGCATCTTAGCCGCTGGACCACCAGGGAAGTCCCCATCCATTTTTCTCTTGAATTTGTTTTGCATCTTTATGATCATTACCTTAAACTCTGTTGGGTAAATTGCTTATCTCCACTTAGTTTTTCTGAGATTTTGGTCTTGTTCCTCATTTGGAACTTATTCCTCTGTCTTTTCATTGACTTAATTCTCTCATTTGCATTAGGTAGGTAGGTTATGTTTCCCAATCTTAGAAAAGTGCCTTATGTAGGAGACACATGATGGGCCTCAGCACTCACTCACTCCCTCTGGTCACCAGAGCTATATGCTCTAGGCATTCACCTTATGTTGGCTGCATGGGCCCTTTTTTTTTTAATGGCAGGGCTGACTACAGTGGGCACATTGTTGGGCAAGGCTAGTCCTGGCCCTGTTCCTGCCAGGCCCTGCCTAGTGCAGTGGCTTCAGGCCCACTGGTGGGCACCACTGGGTCCCAGTGTAGTTGACTGCACAGCCAAAGGAGGTCAGCCAGTGCCAACCCACTGGTGGACTGGTCAGGGTCTCAGGGCAGCCCGCTGCAGAACCCAGGGGGTCCCAACCTGGGGATCACCCAGGGGTGATTCCAACCCACTGGTGGGCAGGATAACATCCTTTTTAAGAAAGGAGACTGAACCTTGCTCAAGATTGTCCAAATAACTGCTGGGATTCAATTCTAGGACTGCCTGACGACAACCCATTCTAGCTCTTCAAGTGTATTACAACAAATAGCCCTGGTAAAGCCCATGTTCTTTCCGCTACACTCTGCTGTCTCAACTGCCCACCTGGGTCTTTTCCAGACACAGAGCTGACTCATTCTGCTTAACATTTCTCTGCACTCCCCCACTTCTGAACTTCATAGAGGCCCTGCTTTTATGAACACGTGATTATTTAGATCAGTTAGAATATAATTTATTCAGTTAGAGCTTTTGTTTACATTCTTTTTAAAGATAATGCCTGACCTCTTAGACAACCTTTTTTTTTTCTTATTTATTTATTTGGCTGTGTCGAGTCTTAGTTGTAGCATGCAGGATCTTTCAGTTGCCACGTGCAAGCTCTTAGCTGCAGCATGTGGAATGTAGTTCCCTGACCAGAGATCAAACCCCCAGCCTCCTGCATTGGGAGCACAGTCTTAGCCGCTGGACCACCAGGGAAGTCTCAACTTGACTATTTCTGTTTCCTCTCAATAACACGTTTACATACCATCTCTGAAGATGGCAATCGTCCAGTGTGACTACTTTCAAACCCTTACCTTGATTTGTGTTGTTTCTGTCTTAAAGGATGGCTTTTGGTGTACTTGTCACCAGACCTGTCCTGATGGGGGTAAACACTGATCATGCAGTTAATACTTTGAGAATGGAACATGGGAATTTACCATTTTCTGTTAGGTGCCTATGTAGACAAATGATTTAATCCCTATCTTGTGGATCCTTTCAAACTCATGGTAATGCTCATTTTGGAACTGAGGATCTCTGAACATCCAATTCTACTATATTAACTGCAGCAGTTGAGAATTAACAATCATGTCACACATGTGTGTACTTCCTTTCCATATAAATATACTTGTGATACCTAATATGTCTCTGTACTACCATGAAGATGTCCTTAATTGGGAAAATACCATAATAACCATTGACATTATATATATAACCTATAAGTCCCTGGGTATAGTTACAAAATAAAATGTAAAGCACTAAATCTCAGACAATATGCTTTTACACATTTCACAATTTACAAATAATTTAAAAATGGAACCAAACAGAGCCCAATAAAACACAGTAATAGAAAGTTACATGATACAAGTCGTATTTCATATCAGTAGAGAAAGATGACTGATACAGTATATGATGTTAGGACAATTAATTAGATTTTTAACAGAGCATAGAAAAAATAAATTCAAAATAGAATAAATATGTACATATTTAGTCGATAAAAGTAATAGAAAATATAGGAAATATTTTGATAATGTTAGAGGAGAAGGATGGGTTTTATCTACTGCCAGACAGTATACACGGCAGCTAGTAAATATGTTGACCCCAAAAAGAACTCCCTGAAAAGGGTCCACATACATTCACGAAAAAGGGGTCCTTTTACAATTCATGATCCACACAAAGATATAAATATTCTAACATTTGATAGATATTAAGGTCAAAAAACAATTTTGAAAGACTAATAAAGTTGAACATGTGAAACTTCCATACAGCAAAAGACATTATACAAAACTAAGAGACAAGAGAGGTAAAATATTGACAAAACATAGAGCAAAGAGTCACTGTCCAGCATGTGTTAAAATTTATCAATCAAAAAGGAAAAAATACAATAGAAAAGCGGGCAAAGGACATGAACACGCACTCATGAAAAATACTCTGCTTCACTCAATTTTAACAATGCAATTTTAAATGAGATATTTTCACAAAGCAGAACGATCACTCTTAAGATGAATGTGGCTGTGGGAAGTCAGACACTCTCAGGCTCTGCTGTACAACGTTCCAGAGAGCTCTCTGCCCAGCATTTTAATGTGCAATCAGCCTGGCAATTCAAGTCTAGAGAAGGATCCTACAGAAACACTGGCACGGAGGCACAGGTGTTTGTAACAGCACTGTAATACCAAGAAGTTGAAAGCTATCTAAATGTCCTTGAGTAAGAAATGGTGAAATGAATTACAGTCCTTCCATACACTGGAATACTTTTATGAAGCCACTGTTCTGAAGAATGAGGTAGGTCAACACAGACTGACATGTAAAGATGCTCTGTAATATATTGTTGGTCTTTGTTGTTCAGTCGCGAAGTCATGTCCAACTCTTTGCAATCCCACAGGCTGCAGCACCCCAGGCTCCCCTGTCCATCACCATCTCCTGGGGTTTGCTCAAACTCGTGTCCATTGAGTCAGTGATTAATCATTTAGTGATTTATGAAACAGTATACATGGAATGCACTTTTTAAATTATATAACTCAAATCTACACATGAGAAGAATAAATGTGCCTGTCTCGAGGGAGTAAAAATATTACCTTCAAGGGTTCATTAGATTCCCTCTAGGGAATGTAATGTAATCCCTTGTATTACATCTATAAATCTAAGAAGATTTTCAAGCCCTTAAAGACCAATCTTCATTTGAGAAAAGACCCCATTTTTACAAGAGTTGTATGCTTTCTCCCCACTACCCCAAAGCACTTGCCCAAAGTCAAGAAATCAAGTGGGTCCAGACTGTCCTTGCCCTGCAGTGTGAGGTGCCATCTCCTCTACCCAGAGTCCTAACTCTTGTGAGATTAAAATTCACAGCTTGACGACTTCATGTAACGATGGGGATCACGCTTCACTGTACGGAAGACGAGAACACACATAGCAACTAGCAAACATGTGTAAACCCGCAAAGGAAGAACCAGAAATAGGCAGAACATATTCTCCAAGGGGATCCTATGACAACTCAAAACAGTCCACACATAAATATGTTAACATCACACACTCAAACATTCCCATAAGCCCTACCAACAAGATTCACTCATCAGCTCTGTGCTGTCTCTACTGGCTGCTGAGGAAGGCAAGGAGTAGTCAAGCCAACAAGCCCCTACTTGGCACGTGAGATGTCATCAGTTGGCGTGGGAGCCCCGTGGAGATCCTTGGGTCCTGATGGCCCAGGACTCAGAGTGGCTTCTTCATTCACCTCCAAGAAAGCAATGGCCTCTTTGGGAGAAGTGGATTTCTTCCTATGGCGGGCTTGACAACCTGGCTTCTCGTTTCCATGTTTGTTCTTCAATCTCCTCTTGTACATCTTATATGCTAAATGTTAAAACACACCAGTATTTAAAAATCACTTTGGCAAAGACTATAATTTGGTAACATTGTACACGGGTCAAAACTTTGGGGGTTTGTTTGCTTTGGATCACGTATGTATAAACACATGGGGAAATAAAAAGGAAGAAGAGAAAACTAGAACAAAATAATTCAGTGTATCAGGATGGCTATTTCTGTCTGGAATGAACCTTCTGTGATTGAGACGCTCATCAGATTGCTGACAACTCATCCATTCATCCAGTCATTCATTCAGTTAGTCAGCAACTCCTGTGAATTGCCTACTATGGATCAGGTGCTCCCCTGGTGATTCTGTGACTGGGAATGGACCAAGCATATTCCTTCGAAAACAGTCTCACCATGAGAAGGTATTAAAATTTGGATCTAAGACCAGGGTTTTACTCTTCTAGAATATATCTTGTGGGAAAATTAAACCCTGGTGTTCGATCAGTAATTAGTATATAATCAGTTATATCAGTAATCTTTGAGTCTTAGTCTAATCCGTTCTGTGACAACAATAAAAAAAATTCACAATGGCTAAGACTAATCTATCAATCTATGTATTTTAAATTTAACTTCTGTGAACCTGCACAATGATAGGGATAGGCAAGTACATATGTGCTGTGCTGTGCCTAGTTGCTCAGTCATGTCCGACTCTTTGTGACCTCTGGACTGTAGCCCGCCAGGCTCCTCTGTCCATGGGATTCTCCAAGCAAGAATCCTGGAGTGGGTTGCCATGCCTTCCTCCAGGGGATCTTCTCAACCCAGGGATCAAACCCAGGTTTCCCACATTGCAGGCAGATTCTTTACCGTCTGAGCCATCAGGGAAGCCCAAGGACATATATATGTATATTTTTTAAATATATGTGTATGCATTATATTTCACAGCCATTCATCACAATTCTTAGTCACAGAAGTACTGTGAAATAACATTTGGAATATTTCTTAATAAAACATAACAAATGTCATTTTTGAGATTAAATAATTGCTCATGGACAGTTCTGAGAGTGCATTGTTTTTTGCAAAGCACATTGGTTTATAAGCTCACTTTCACAGTTTTTTTTTTTTTTTCTGTGAAACTTCCACTTGTGGCACAGGATCTTGTTTATACATTTTATGTTCCCTAGAAATGTCATGCTAAAAATGTATCACAAGGGCAGTCCATGTAGATTCATGTTGAAAAAGGAGTTTGTGAACTGGGTGAACAATTTTCAGTCAAGCCTACTCACTGGGGGCTTTACGTACCAGCCACCATGAGAAACCCATCCAGCACCTGGAACAGTCCATAGGCCAATGTGAAGTTAAGAATCTGGACCAGTTGCTCGGCAGTGAAGGATAACTGCAGCATGGTGAAGCACATCTGAACATTCTGAGTTCCAGTTTCTAAGGAAATTGTCCTGCACCTACCAAGACAAAAATGTTACGCACCAGCAATAAGGACTATACAAAAATTTTCTCTTATGTATAGTAATAAGTGCAAGCCATGAGCTGAGAGTACTAAAAATGCTTACTAAAAATGCTTCAATAATTATTTGCTGAGTACCTACTCTGTAGGTGGTCTCTTAAGAAGCACCTCTTGAATAGGGCTCTACCAAGCTTCCCCTGGGAATCTGGGTGAAAAGACAAGATACACAGGAACAACACACGACCAAGTATGATCACGGGTCAGCGAGGTGGGGCAGAAATTCAGAAAAGTGGCATAAATGCCACTTTTAGAGAAGGCTTCACAGAGGAAGGGTGGGATTAAAGGATGGAAAGAGTGAAAGAGGCATTTAATGTGGGAAAATGCTTGTTTGGGGACAGGTATGAGTGTGGCCTGGTCAGTAAGCATTGCTTATGCTCTAAGCCAGCCTGTGGGAAGTGAAGGACTGGAGGAGGTGAGAATGGAAAATTGAGTCAGAGACAAAACAGTGTAAACTAAAGAATCTGCCTGCCAATGCAGGAGACTCAGCTTCCATCCCTGGGAGGGGGAGAGCCCTTGGAGAAGGAAATGGCAACCCACTCCAGTATTCTTGCTGGGAGAATTCTAGCCTTGTCCTGTGGACAGAGGAGCCTGGCGGGCTACAGCCTACGGGGTTGCAAAAAGTTGGACACGACTTAGCAACTAAATAACGAACTAAATGACACTTGAAAATAAACAGGGTTTCCCTAGTGGCTCAGTGATGAAGAATCTGCCTGCCAGTGCAGGAGACCTGGGTTCGATCCCTGGGTCAGGAAGATCCCACATGCTGCAGGACAACCAAGCCTGTGAGTCATGATTACTGAGTCTGGGCTCTAGAGTCACAACTGCTGAATCCCGCATGCCTTAGAGTCCGTACTCCACAACAGGAGAAGCCACTGCACTGAGAAGCCCAGGCACCGCAACTGTAGAGTAGCCCTCACGGCAACGAAGACCCAAATAAATTAATAAAATTATTTTTTAAAAAAAGAAACATAAAAATCCTATGTGAAAACAAAATGTCTGCAATGAAGTCTTTGGTGAAAGGGTTTAGTAATAAGGTTTGTCTACTTTTCTCGGTTTTATTTGTTTTCAAAGGAAGGAAGGAAGGAAGAGCAGGAGGGAGAAAAAGGAAAACCTAGGCAGGACCTTGGAGGCTGGATTAGGCAGTTTCATCTTTTCCAATTTCCAAAGGGCGTCTCAAGGTTTTCACAGATGGCAGGAGAGAGGATAGAGGCATTTGATAAGGCAGCTCCTCTACACAAACTGGCTTCCCAGGTGGCGCTTGTAAAGAACCTGCCTGCCAATTCAGGAGACTTAGAGACAAGGGTTCGATACCTGGGTTGGGAAGATCCCCTGGAGAAGGGCATGGCAACCCACTCCAGTATTCTTGTCTGGAGAATCCCATGGACAGAGGAGCCTGGTGGGCTGTGGTCCATAGGGTTGCAAAGAATCGAACATGATGGAAGCAACTTAGCATGCTATGCAACCTGGACTGAGATGTGAAGGTAACAAGGGTGTGTAAAGTGGGAGTAAACATATTATCACTAGTACAGGGCAAATTCGGTGGCTCTAATTTTATTTCTAATTATCCTGTTTCTTATTTTGCTTTCTGCAGATTACTCTCACTTCTTTCAGAGACCTTGTCCATAACTTGACATGATTAAGCTACACAGCTGTACCTCACACCTGGACCATTCACAAAGCAAATGCAGTATCTCAAGCCACCAAGTGTGGAAAAAAACAAAACTGTTGACTACACTCTGCCATAGGAATCCTTCTCTCCCGACTCAATTATATTTCAAATCCTCAACAGTCTGTGTTCCTCAGGACAGTCAGCCCATGGATTCAACCCACCTCAGATCAAAACTATTCTGGAAAAGAAAAATTCTGCAAGGTTTCTAAAGCAAAACTTGAATTTGCCTTGCAGGCAACTATTTATATATCATTTACATTGTATTAGGTACTATAAGTAATCTAGAGACAATTTAAGTATATGGAAGATGTGCATGCATGCTCAATCACTAAGTTGTATCCAAGTCTTTTGCAGTCTCATGGACTGTAACCCGCCAGGCTCCTCTGTCCATGGGATTTCCCAGGCCAAAACACTGGAGGGGGTTCCCATGCCCTCCTCCAGGGGATATTCCCGAGCCAGGAATTAGACCCGCATTTCCTGTACTGCAGGCGGATTCCTTATCATTGAGCCACCTGGGAAGACCTATGGAAGATGTGCATACACTAAACACAAATACTATGTCATTTAAGGAAGTTGAACATCCTTGGAGTCTGCTATCTTCAGGGGATCCTGGAACCAGCCCCCTGCAGATAGGGCTGTACTGACCTTGTAAAAAAAGTGAAAGTGAAGTTGCTCAGTCGTGTCTGACTCTTTGCAACCCCGTGGACTGTAGCCTACCAGGCTCCTCCGTCCATGGGATTCTCCAGGCAAGAATACTGGAGTGGGTTGCCATTTCCTTCTCCAGGGGATCTTCCTGACCCAGGGATCGAACCCGGGTCTTCCGCACTGGAGGCAGACGCTTTAACCTCTGAGCCACCAGGGAAGACCAAATCTTAATTTTGCCACATTCTGGTTCTATGAACTTGGTCAGGTTACTTCTCCAAAGGGATTGCTCATCTGTAGAATGGGTAACCAAGAGTATCTACCTCTTAGACTTGCAGTAAGAAGTAAATGAGATACACTTGGCAGAGCCTCACCAAGTATTTGGTACCATCCTGAATGTTTCCCAAGTAGACAAAAATGTAAAGCCGATTAAAAATCTCCCACTTCATGTTTTTAAATACATATATGTGTCTATTCTATTTCTTGGATAAAATTGTACCAAGGATCATAAGAAGAAACCCTAGAATTTAAATTTAAATGGGGAGATCTACATATCACAGTGGATTTCTTCTCAAACTGACAATGTTTGTGCTGTGCTAACTTCCAAAGAATAGCAAGGAGAGATAAGAAAGCCTTCCTCAGGGATCAATGCAAAGAAATAGAGGAAAACAATAGAATGGGAGAGACTAGAGATCTCTTCAAGAAAATGAGAGATACCAAGGGAACATTTCATGCAAAGATGGGCTCAATAAAGAACAGAAATGGTAGGGACCTAACAGAAGCAGAAGATATTAAGAAGAGGTGGCAAGAATACACAGAAAAACTGTACAAAAAAGATCTTCATGACCCAGATAATCACGACGGTGTGATCACTCAGCTAGAGCCAGACATCCTGGAATGTGAAGTCAAGTGGGCCTTACGAAGCATCACTACGAACAAAGCTAGTGGAGGTGATGGAATTCCAGTTGAACTATTTCAAATCCTGAAAGATGATGCTGTGACAAAGTGGTGCACTCAATATGCCAGCAAATTTGGAAAACTCAGCAGTGGCCACAGGACTGGAAAAGGTCAGTTTTCATTCCAATCCCAAAGAAAGGCAGTGCCAAAGAATGTGCAAACTACCATACAATTGCACTCATCTCACACGCTAGTAAAGTAATGCTCAAAATTCTCCAAGCCAGGCTTCAGCAATACGTGAACCATGACCTTCCAGATGTTCAAGCTGGTTTTAGAAAAGGCAGAGGAACCAGAAATCAAATCGCCAACATCTGCGGGATCATCGAAAAAGCAAGAGAGTTCCAGAAAAACATCTATTTCTGCTTTATTGACTATGCCAAAGCCTTTGACTGTGTGGATCACAATAAACTGTGGAAAATTCTGAAAGAGATGGGAATACCAGACCATCTGACCTGCCTCTTGAGAAATATGTATGCAGGTCAGGAAGCAACAGTTAGAACTGGACATGGAACATCAGACTGGTTCCAAATAGGAAAAGGAGTACATCAGGGCTGTATATTGTCACCCTGCTTATTTAACTTATATGCAGAGTACATCATAAGAAACGCTGGGCTGGAGCACAGGCTGGAATCAAGATTGCCAGGAGAAATATCAATAACCTCAGATATGCAGATGACACCACCCTTATGGCAGAAAGTGAAAAGGAACTAAAAAGCCTCTTGATGAAAGTGAAAGAGGAGAGTGAAAAAGTTGGCTTAAAGCTCAACATTCAAAAAACTAAGATCATGGCATCCGGTCCCATCACTTCATGGCAAATAGATGGGCAAACAGTGGAAACAGTGGCAGACTTTATTTTTGGGGGCTCCAAAATCACTGTAGATGGTGATTACAGCCATGAAATTAAAAGACGCTTACTCCTTGGAAGGAAAGTTATGACCAACCTCGACAGCATATTGAAAAGCAGAGACATTACTTTGTCAACAAAGGTCCATCTAGTCAAGGCTATGGTTTTTCCAGTAGTCATGTATGGATGTGAGAGTTGGGACTATAAAGAAACCTGAGCACTGAAGAATTGATGCTTTTGAAATGTGGTGTTGGAGAAGACTCTTGAGAGTCCCTTGGACTGCAAGGAGATCCAACCAGTCCATCCTAAAGGAGGTCAGTCCTGAATATTCATTAGAAGGACTGATGATGAAGCTGAAACTCCAATACTTTGGCCACCTGATGTGAAGAACTGATTCATTTGAAAAGATCCTGATTCTGGGAAAGATTGAGGGCAGGAGGAGAAGGGGACAACAGAGGTGAGATGGTTGGATGGTATCACTGACTCAATGGACATGGGTTTGGGTGATCTCCAGGAATTGGTGATAGACAGGAAGGCCTGGCATGCTGTGGTTCATGGGGTCGCAAAGAGTCGGACACGACTGAGTGGCTGAACTGAACTGAACTGATGCTGAAGTTCCAATACTCTGGCCACCCAATGCGAAGAGCTGATTGATTCGAAAAGACCCTGATGCTGAGAAAGGCTGAGGGCAGGAGGAGGAGATGACAGAGGATGAGATGGTTAGATGGCATCACTGATTCAATGGCACATGAGTTTGAGCAAACTCTGGGAGATAGTGGAGGACAGGGAAAGCCTGACATGGCGCAGTCCATTAGGTTGCAAAGAGTCAGACAGGACTGAGTGAATGAACAAAAACAACAGTATTTATGTATTATATACCCCACATTGTAATGATAATATTTAAGATAAATTCCTATTGTATTTCTCAAATTTGTCCTATCTCTTCTTGCCCTTTACAATTAGCACTTTTTAAAAATTTGGCACAAACAATAGATAAATGCTTAATCTTTGATCATCCTCTAGAATGATCTCTATATTTAGTGAAACCATCTCACCCATCCTCTTAAACTATTAGACTAAGAAGAGAAGTGTGTCCAGATTGCAACAAGTGGTTTGAAACCAAGGCCAAATTGATGGGAAGTTGTAATTTGTGAAATTAGGATTGGGATATTGACACCATTAATGAACGATCCCTGGGTTGGGATGATCCCCTGGAGAAGGGAAAGGCTACCCACTCCAGTATTCTGGCCTGGAGAATTACATGGACTGTATAGTCCATGGGATCGCAAAGAGTCGGACACAGTTGAGCGACTTTCACTTTCACTTTTTCATTTATGTGAAGAATTACTATGATCTTTCCATTCTCTTTATGATGAGTTGTCCTGTTCCACCCACTTTATAAGGCAAAACTCTGCTTCCAGACACAGACAGGCAGCAAAGTCTGCCAACAGCAATGTGTTTAATTTGTCCTCTTTAAAAGTTTATGGATAATTTAACTGTACCTCTGCCAAGATTGGTGGGTAAGAAGTGCCAGGAGAAAGCCTATGACATGGCCAATCAAAGGAAAGATGAAACTGATCATCAGAAGAATGATGTCTGAATTCCAAGATCCTTTCATCAGCACCATACCAGCCACTGCGATGACCAAAAAGAGGAGTCCGCCAGCAATGGCCCCAATCTAAGACAAATCAATGAAAGAGGTATGCATGAACATCATGGTCTTTTTGCAAAGTCCACCACTGCTCTAAAAGCCTTGAAACCTAGAAGAGAGGAACAAAGAGAGGACTTAGAGAACCACTGAATCCTATGTCATTTTACAGAGGTCCAATGTGGTCAAGTGGCTTAGCTGTGGAGCTAGAATTCGATGCAGCTCAACACAAACCTAAGTCTTCTTATTTTATGATCAGTACCTTTTTCCTTTCAAGTGGAGGATTTTGCCAGAATTGGATGGTGAAATTTTTCATGGGTAGGACAAATTTGTGAAATAAGGGGAAAATCTGTTAATAAGCATCCAATACCTCTACACACAGGGCTTCCCTGGTGGCACTAGCAGTAAGGAATCTGCCTGCAATGCAGGAGACATGAGAGATGTTCGATCCCTGGGTTGGGAAGATTCCCTGGAGGAGGAAATGGCAACCCACTCCAGTGTTCTTGCCTGAAGAATTCCATGGACAGATGAGCCTGGCAGGCTACAGTCCATAGGGTCACAAAGAGTTGAACACAACTGAGCTCCTCTGCACACAACCTCTCGGACCCCACCCTGGAATCTGTTGTCTGAGACCTACCCTGCCTGACCATCCACCACTGTTTTCCCACCACCTTCAACTGCCAGAGACTTCTTACAGCATTGATTCCTGCGATTCTCTCCGCCAAATGAAATTTACCGATGCTTCATTAGACCACCTGAGCTAACGTGATATGAGAGGTACTGACAGATATCTCTGTCTTCTCCAAAATGAATACTCTCATATTTCTGTTGTTCAACAGAAACAAAAATTCAACAAAATTTATTTTCCAAGAAAGGAAGCGAGACCCAAAATATTGGCGGAAAATCAGGATCTTGGCAAGTTCCCACTCACATCATGTACACAGCAAACTGCACCCAGCGACAGCATCAACCTTGATTTTAAATGATTCAGGGTGTGGAGAACCAAAACAAAATAAAAACAACCCAGTGTACCTTAGGTGTGTCCTGGGGTCAAAATCAGGGAAACACTGAGCCTCCGCCTAACCGAAGATGCTGCAACATACAAAGGCCTCTGAACTTTCTACCAAGAGAGGGATCTCAGAGTTTAAACTTTACCAAAAGCAACTTGTTCAGAAAATGAATTGGATCTATGTTGATGTCTGGCAGAAACCAACACAATTCTATAAAGCAATTATCCTTCAATTAAAAAATAAATTTAAAATTAAAAAAAAGAAAATGAATCAGATCTAAAATGAAAAGAGGTCCAAAGAAGACATACAGATGGCTAACAAACACATGAAAAGATGCTCAACATCACTCATTATTAGAGAAATGCAAATCAAAACCACAATGAGGTACCATTACACGCCAGCCAGGATGGCTGCTATCCAAAAGTCTACAAGCAATAAATGCTGGAGAGGGTGTGGAGAAAAGGGAACCCTCTTACACTGTTGGTGGGAATGCAAACTAGTACAGCCGCTATGGAAAACAGTGTGGAGATTCCTTAAAAAACTGGACATAGAACTGCCATATGACCCAGCAATACCACTTCTGGGCATACACACTGAGGAAACCAGATCTGAAAGAGACACGTGCACCCCAATGTTCATCGCAGCACTGTTTATAATAGCCAGGACATGGAAGCAACCTAGATGCCCATCAGCAGATGAATGGATAAGGAAGCTGTGGTACATATACACCATGGAATATTACTCAGCCATTAAAAAGAATTCATTTGAACCAGTCCTAATGAGATGGATGAAGCTGGAGCCCATTATACAGAGTGAAGTAAGCCAGAAAGATAAAGAACATTACAGCATACTGACACATGTATATGGAATTTAGAAAGGTGATAACGATAACCCTATATGCAGAACAGAAAAAGAGACACAGAAATACAGAACAGACTTTTGAACTTTGTGGGAGAATGTGAGGGTGGGATATTTCAAAAGAACAGCATGTATACTATCTATGGTGAAACAGATCACCAGCCCAGGAGGGATGCACGAGACAAGTGCTCCGGCCTGGTGCACTGGGAAGACCCGGAGGAATCGGGTGGAGAGGGAGGTGGGAGGGGGGATCGGGATTGGGAATACATGTAAATCCATGGCTGATTCATATCAATGTATGACAAAACCCACTGGAAAAAAATAATAATAATAATAATTAAAAAAAAAACTAAAAAAAAAAAAAAAAAAACCTACTGCCATAAACTTTCTCATACTAAAAAAAAATAAATAAATAAAAAATAAAATGAAAAGAGGGCTAGGAACAAAAAATGAAGACATCCCAAAATAACGATTAAAGTATCCTAATTTTAATGAAGATACTCTAAAATATAGTTATGCACATTATTAAATATTTTCTGCCACAACTCCTATGGAATAGCCAAAGGGTTTTGAATTTGCTCTTTACAAACATATAGAAAATATTTCTCCAATGACACTGATGAACTAGTAGAGGATTTGGAAACACCAAAATCATTATTTTCTTTGTTAGGTACTCTTTTAAGGAAGTAATTCAAAATAGAGTACTTGAAAAGTAAGAGGTTCCTGGGACTTCTCTGGTGGTCCATTGGTTAAGAATCTGCCTTCCAATGCAGGGGACACAGGTTTGACCCCCTGGTCAGGGAACTAAGATCCTACATTCCATGGGGCAACTGCAGAGCCTGTGTGCCACAGCTAGAGAGCAACCCATGTGTCGCAGCTAAGAACCGACATAGCCAGAAATAAATAAAAAGCAAGAGGTTCCTGTGATCATACTCTTTCCTGTTGTTTGTAAACAAAATTATAACCACCCACTGCCACCCTGGAAATTTCCTCCTACTGAAACAACAGTAAAGTCACCATGTGCCATCCACACGCATACCATTTAATCCTTCCCCCAGTTCCCTGTGCCCGACTGATCTGTCTGCCTCTCAGCCTCTCTTCTCATTCTCCACCCCACTGGAGGAAGGGTGGGGGTGGTTCAGTCCCACGCCAAAGTGGAGAAGCAGCATCCATGCAGGCGAATGGAGTGGCATGTTCTGCCAACTACAGCAAAACTCCCAGAGCTTAAGCTGAACCAAGGTATAATCCTCAAACTAAAAGGAACTGAGATTTTATTTGCCGAAATTCCAATTAGCTCCAAATGTTTCTTTCTTTATAAATACAAAAAATAACTAAAACATTTTTTAAATCTTCATGACAGCAGCATACATTAATAGGGTAAAAGCATATATCTTCTAAAACAATACATACTTGGAATCCTAGGGGATGGACGCCATTGTTGAGAATGCCTTCTTTCAAACCAGATAATTTTTAAAAGCCACTTAACAAGGACATGTGCTTGTTTCTCCAATAAACTAAAGACAGCCCTGAGGAACTATATTTAATGTCCTGGAATAACCCATAATGAAAAAGAATATAAAAATGAATACATATGTGTATATATATATGTAAAACTGAGTCATTCTGCGGTACACTAGAAATTAACACAACATTGTAAATCAACTATACTTCAATTAAAAAAAAACAAAAAAAGACAACCCTGGAAAGTCAAGAGGAGGTAAGAGGTCCCAGTTCCCATCATTCCTCAACACGTTCTGGATGATTTCATTTTGACAGCGATTTGTGTGGTCAGAAGTCCTTGCTTGTGCGTACAAACTCCATCTTTAGAGGCTCCCCCAGGAATGCTTCTGAAAGACAGCGCTGCTCCCTGCTCTTCCAGGAAACCAGCCACATCCTAAACACCGAGCCCCATTTCATGCAGCCTTGACCAGCCTTCACCAGAGAGCACCACGTGAAGCCTTGTGAGTGAATGGGCGCTCTCTGTCCACACGCAGGCCTAAGCTTTTCTGCCCCTGAAACATGAGTTCCACGCTGTGCAGGATGTCATAAGCCTCAACGTAGCAGCCCACGGAAGTGATAAGGCAAGCCTTAGACTGGAGGAAATTGGGCAATTGGATACAAAAATGCAGGGCATGTAAAGAAACTTGCTGGGTGTGGGCTGTATTCTACTGGGCTGTTTGTTCTGGTCACTGCCTACATCTGCTTGGCAAGTCTCAGTGTCTGAAACGTCCCATGGAACTCCTTACCTTAAGAATAATTTTGGATTGTTTTGGCCACCTATAATTCACATAGATACCAAAGGCCACAGGAATGATCAGGCACACAAGGGTGATTCCTGAAGAGAAGAAACATCTGTCAGACAGTAGGTATCCTTTCTCTACCCTTACCTCCCAGTCCTCAACAATTTATGTCTATTTCATGTAGATAAAAGCTTTAATTAAAGCAACAGTTTATTTCTGCATCCCACCTCCAAAAAATTTTTTTAATCTTTGAAAGACAGTCTTTGAAGGGTAAATAGTAGCACTGAATGCCATCACATATTTCTCTCAGAATCCTTCAACAATCACATGGAATTTTAGAGACAATTGAAAACGTAAAGATTAGAAAACAGATGGACCCTTTTGTGTCTTTGAAATTCTTTGGCTGCTATCTATGGGGTCACCACTCTACAACTACAGCTATTATTTCTCTATTTGAAGCCAATGAGTGATTTGCTTTGCAAAGAATCCCTATTGCAAAACAAACACACCATCTGTTTTAGAAACCAAAGCAAGTTCTCATGGTTTCACTTGTAACCAGGTAACCCATAGGCAGGTAGAGAAACACATCAGTACATCGTTTAGTGAACACAAGTAAATGAAGACATTGAAGGCAGGCTCAGTATAGCAGAGGTCTACTTGCCCAACAGGAGCCATACACTGACATTTTCCAGTGCCACGTTCCAAACCTGCTCACTTGAAATACTAGCCAAAGTCATATAAGTTGCTTATAATATTTGGGGCTTAAATTGTATACAAGTGCCTATTATTATATATTGTCAAAACAGAATATATTAAATCCCTTAGTAATATGAAGAAGTTGCACATAAAATTATGATTTCCAAATTAAGATTTCAGTTAAATTTTACAAATTCAATGGGCTTCAGCTGTTATCAGGATGTGGTTCTGTTCACAGTTTTGAATTATGGGCCATGGGTTGTAAGCCCTCCAAGTAATAACTTGAAACTCCAGATTGACACTTTGGAGTTCAAGAACCACAGTTTCTATCAATGCTTCAAAGATGCTAATCAAACCAGGATAGACATTATCATCCCACCAAGTTTTTCCTCCAAGCTGAGTAAGTTCACAGAGCTCTCTAAAAAAAGGACAGAGTTTAAGGAGATGATGAAGGAGATATGGGTGTAGTTGTGATGTGTGGATATGCTTTAACAGTTAATAAGAATCATTTGTGTTGATCAGTAAAGAAGTCGAGGCTCACGGGTGATGTGACAGATGAAACCAGGGGAACTAAGGTCTCATAAGAGTCACTGAGATGCAGTCAACCTGTGGGTCACAAGGAGTCCAACTACTTTCTAGTGAATTATATACGGAGAGTTTGTTTTTAATAAGTGAGTTTTCTGACTTTATTTTCAAAACTGAACACTTGTTGGCATTAAGAACTCAGACTTTGCAGTCAGATTCCAGAGTGAGAAATCAAGTTCTGCACTTACCAGGTGCACAACCTTGGTCAAGTGACTTCACCTATTTCTGAAAATACAAGAAATGGAACTGGTAATAGAATCTATACTGTTGGGTTATGTGGAGAATTAAATTAGATATATGTAGAATCCTCTGTATAAAGCAGACACATACTAAACAACAGCTGTTATTATTACCATCACTATTACTATTTCATGTCACAAGCCCAATACAGACCTATGTTCTGATACGGAATGGTGAGATTCTGTTCGAGATTCCAGGGCAAGGTGTAGAGATAAAGGCAGAGTGGCATCATTCCCAGGGCAGCCACTGTGGAACAGGTTGTCATACTGATGCTGAAAGTAAAATTAAAGTCATGCTTACAAGGGAGGTTTTTTAAGTAAAGAATTTAATCCTTTAACCAAAACAACTTCTGGGGCACAACTTCTTACACATGACGTAAGGTAATTTACTTGAAACTCCCTCCTGTCTTATTATTCAACAAATGATGGCTGGATTTGTAGTCTAAAGAAAGATTTCCAGCAGTTCTTGTCATCTATCAATTAATTCATATTTTATGAACATTTTCTTGTCCTAAATGTTCTGATAGTCACTGTAAGGATTCATATTTTTCCTTATACCGTTCTTCTTTATTGGTACATAACCCATAGACAATAAGATTTCATTTTAAAGTATCTTTAGTGAGGAATTCCCTGGTGGTCCACTGGCTAAGACTGAGCTCCCAATGCACAGGCCCCATGTTTGATCCCTGGACAAGGAACTAATTCCCATGTGTCACAACTATAGATCCCATGTACCGCAACCAAGACCCAACATAGCCAATTAAAAAAAAAAAAAAGTATCTTTAGTAAATGTGACTATGCTATTCTATTTCCAGAATATTTTCATCACCTCCAAAAGAAGATCCCCCCATTAGCAGTCCCTCCCCATTCCTTTCTTCTTCCATCCCTGACAACCAGGAATCTACTTTCTAATCTATGGTTTAAGACATCAAAATTTTCCCACTTTTATATCAATTCAGAGAGGGAGCCAAGAAGTCTTATCTGGGTCCTGAAGTCTTATAATGTTTCAAAAAACAGGGACTGAGCCAAAAGATGCCAGGCTATAATCGAGATTGCTTATTCCCTCTGACCAACAGTTTTCTCACTGGCTTACTGTTTCTGTATATAGGATTTTTTCCCTATCTGGGTGATAAAATCAACAAGAAAATGAATCAGTAAAATTAGAGGTGTGTGTGCTAAGTCACATCTGACTCTGTGACCCCATGGACTGTAGCCTGCCAGGCTCCTCTGACCATGGGATTCTCCAGGCAAGAATACTGAAGTGGGTTGCCATGCCCTCCTCCAGGGGATCTTCCCAAATCAGGGATAGAACCCACGTCTCTTACATCTCCTGCATTGGCAGGCGGGTTCCTTACCACTAGTGCCACTTGGGAAGCTCAAAATTAGGGGAAATAAGATAAATGGAAGGGCCTCCCAGGTGGCACCTATGGTAAAAGAAACTGCCTGCCGATGCAGGAGTCATAAGAGACATGGGTTTGATTCCTGGGTAGGGAAGATCCCCTGCACGAGGGCAAGGCAACCCACTCCAGTATTCTTGCCTGGAGAATCCCATGGACAGAGGAACCTGACGGGATACATTCCATAGGATTGCAAAGAGTTGGACACGACTGAAGCGACTTGGCAGGGATGCAAGGTAACTGGAAATGAGATATCCTTCAGGTCAACAAAATACTTCATCTTTAAAATTGCTAGGAAAATTACACAATCTGTTTACAAACATACAAACTGTCTATAGACACGAATACTGCTGCTCTACTGATTACCTGAGGCACAGAAAACATCATACAACACAAACCAGGGGTAAAGCAAGAGTTTGTTCACTTTAATGCTAGCCCTCGAGAGTCAGAGAATGTTTTAATATTCACTATTTAGGTTCTCAGAGCAACCTGCCTTGCACGTAGTATATATGCCGAACCTGTGTCTGTGGTGCAGATGGCTGAGAGACTGAGGCTTACTACCTCCCACCCCACCAAGGAGAGGGGGAGGAGACCCTTTGCATGGCTAAGGTCAGCTGCAGAGAGAGCAAGGGTCCTCAGCACTAGATCAGGTCAACAAGTCAACCATCATTCTTCCCCATACTATGAATCACCAATGTTTCCATTTAATTAAGTACCCTGCCTATAAAATAATCTGCCTGTGATGACTTTGACATTTTCTATCAAAAGAACAGTTGTGAGAGACAGATGGTAAAGAAGGCATAGTGCTGAAGAATTGATGCTTTCGAACTGTGGTGCTGGAGAAGACTCTTGAGAGTTCCTTGGACAGCAAGGAGATCAAACCAGTCAATCTTAAAGGAAATGAACCCTGAATACTCATCGGAAGGATGCTGAAGCTCCAATACTTTGGTCACCTGCTGCAAACTCCATTGGAAAAGACCTTGATGCTGAGAAAGACTGAAGGCAGAAGGAGAAGAGGGAGTCAGAGGATGAGATGGCTGGATGGCATCACCGATGCAATGGACATGAACAAACTCCAGAAGATGGTGAGGGACAGGCAGGCCTGGCGTGCTGCAGTCCATGGGGTCGCAAAGAGTTGGACACGACTGGGTGACTAAACAACAACAATCAGAAGAATGCTTATACTCCCAGAAAAGCAGCAATCATTATACTTCAGTGATATTAAAAATACTCCTCTGGGAACTTCCCTGATGGTCCAGTGGTTATGACTCCATGCTTCTAATGCAGGGCGCCTGGTTCAAACTCTGATCAGGGAACTAAGATCCCACATGCCATGTGGCATGGCGAAAATAATACTCCTTCTATACTCTCAAATCATTGCCTGTAAAAATGCAAAATGGCACAAAATCTGGAAGGAGTTTGGCAACATCTAGCAAAACTTTGGCCACCTGTCTTTGGCCACCTACAAAGAGCTGACTCATTGGGAAAGACCCTGATGCTGGGAAAGATTGAGGGCAAGAGGAGAAGGGGACAGAGGATGAGATGGTTGGATGGCATCATCGACTCAATGGACATGAGTTTGAGCAAACTCCGGGAGATAGTGAAGGACAGAGAAGCCTGGCATGCTGTAGTTCATGGGGTTGCAAAGAGTCGTTTACAACTTAGCAACTGAATAACAGCAGCAAGCAAAATTACACGTGTGTTTATGCTTAGATTCAACAATCCGCCATCTGGAAATCTAACCCAAAGATGCACCGTCAAATATTTAGCTGACTGATGACCCTTTCAGAAAACTAGACTTAGGTAATTCACAAGTATTTGTATATATCATCCTTCTCCTGTCTGTTTTCATTTAAACATTCCTATTTCATGGTTGCTTGTTCATTGAATAGAGGTTTACTCTTTTTTCTTTTTAGAGCAATCACACAATACAACTTACTCTGTAGCTTGCTTGCTTTTGTGTTCTTTTCCACTTAATATCACAGTCATTTTCAGGACAACAGATATAAGAAACTCATTTTTTTTTTTTCAAAAGAACTGCAACATAAACATGCCAAAATTTCCTCAATTACTCCATTAATAATGAAAAATTGCTTTGAGTTTTCTTCTGTTATAAACAATGTTATAATAAGCACTCTTACACATATTTCACTTGAATAATTCTTTTCCATCTGTAGAATAGATTCTCCAAAGTTGAATCACTATGTCAAAAGCCTTTTTTTCATTTTAATAGATACTATCAGATTACTTTCAAAAAATTTTATTATATTTCACAATCTTCCCTACACTGGAGGTGATCGATCCCTTTTACCTCACTCTTCTTTTGTTATACATCTGATTCTCTACGAGGTTGTGCTTTCTGATGCTTATTAGCCTCTTGGAAACCCCCTCACAACAGCCTTGCTTGTCTGATTTTTTTCTCAACTTGCAGGAGCTATTTTAAAAGTAGGGTTGTTTTTCAGTCGCTAAGCCATGTTCAACTCCTTGCGACCCCGTGGACTGCAGTACATCAGGCTTCCTGGTCCTGCACCATTTCCCTGAGTTTGCCCAGATTCATGTCCATTGAGTCAGTGATGCCATCCAACCATCTCATCCTCTGCTGCCCTCTTCTCCTCCTGCCCTCAATCTTTCCCAGCATAACTGTCTTTTCCAATGAGTCGGCTCTTCGCATCAGGTGGCCAAAGTACTGGAGCTTCAGCTTCAGCATCAGTCTTTCCAATGAATATTCAGGGTTGGTTTCATATCATCAAATGTAATACAAACATTTTTCCAAGCTTATGTTTTAACTATGCTTATGACTTTTGCCACAATAAATAACGAACACAGAGGTAGTCAAATCTGTCCATTTTTTCCCCCCGGCTTCAGTGTTCCCTGTTTTATTAGAGATCTCCCCTTCTCCTGAGGTTTTTCAAATATTGCCCCCACTTTTTTTTTTTTCTTTTTTTTTTTTTGCATTTTAATGATGCATAGCATGTGAGGCTTTAGCATCCTAAAAAGCATTGGCCACTATGGTTCGGGTTAGCAAATCTGCCTCTTGATTAAACGTATGGAGGGGTCCAGGTAAATTAGAATGAGCTCTTATATGTCCAACGTAAAATTGCTTTGACCTTTTCCAAATTTGCTGTTGAAGGGTAGATAATAATTTAAAAATTATGGTTTTATTTTCTGTCAAAACAGCCGTTTCAATTTGAGGAAACAACTTAACTACATACTGCGAGGCAGAAAATAAATAAAAAGCCTGGTCTGAAAACTCTTTGAACGCCTCTATCACGGCTGTTAATTTTGCTTTCTGGGCTGATGTTTCCCCAGTATTTAAGCTTGAAAAGATTTAGAAGTGTAAGCAGGGGCGTTATCAGTTTTAAGACATTAAGACAGCACAAGTCTAACAGTGAGGGGTTATTTTTGGTAGAAGCAGAATGAGCTTTTATATGTATCATAATCTTAAAGAACACTTATTTACTTTACTAAAGTATCAAAAGATTTTAAAAACAAATATAAATCACTTAAAGGCAAAGAAATTCATAATTTGTTATTGAAAGAGTCATTCTAAGAAAACTTTGTTCTCTTAACATAGAGAGTAGACTAAATTCCAGTCTGTTACCAATTTACCGGATAGCAAACAAAACAAAATTTTTCAGTTAATCTTAGAAAAGTCTTTTTATAAATCTTGAAGAACTAGCAGTATTTTTTTAAAGGCATGAGAGTGAAACCATACAAGGCATGTTTAAAATCTAATTAAATTGTAATTGACAAAATAGCCTGGTCATTGCTGTGACTTGTAACATTTTAACGTGATAACTAAAATTATAACTGACATGTTACCAGGACACATCAGATTTTCATGAATTTCACATAATTTCTAGGATATCTATATAGGTAACATCAACCATACAATATAACTCCTCCAACAATAATTCTCATGCAATTTAACATGTCAAATGAACTCAGGTAGTTTAATAGCTCTTTGGGATGTTACAGGGGCCCTCTGAAGCATCCCAAAGTCAGCTAGAAGTCAAGCTATTTAGGCAGTTTTGTCAATAAATATCAAAAGGGTTTATAATACTGTCAGGTAGAATCATATAGATCACTGTGAAATAATATATTTACTTAGCCAAAGTAAAAAAGATTTTAAAGGTAAACATAGAACAGATTACTTCAGAGGTAAAGAAACTTAAAATCCATTATCAAAGGCAGTTCAACATCTCAAGAAAACTTGTATTTATGCACAACACTCTTCCTTTGGAGTGCACTTTCCATCAAACCTTCCTAACACTTTCTGTACCCATTACTTTGTTCTCCCATACTGAAACAGCCACCTGTAAGTCAGACCTACTTCCTTTTCCCTTCATAAAATGTAACTTCATTCCTCATACCTTTTTTACTGAACACACACATCCTACTTTCTTTAAGCAACCAAGAATTTACCTTTATATTAACATTCTATAGATTGGTGAACATAAATACCAGTGATAATTTCTAAAAAAATTCTAACGAACATCTCAGGATGGCATCAAACATTATTTATTAATAGTCTAAAATCTTTAGTTCTCTGTAAGTTAATATTCAGTAATGAATGTTTCAGAATCTTATTTTATTTGGAAATGACCTAGCTATTTAATAAACTTTTATTATTAGTTTAGCACAACTTTAGAAATTTAGGTTACCAAAATCTAGAAAAACTGTTTCAGACAGACATTTTTAATCTTAATAAAGTTCAAAAGCTCATATCTCATTTACTTTTTTTTTTTTTTTTGAAGTTTCTTTACTTGAGGTACTTTTTTGCTGACAAACTTGTAACAGATAATACAATATAACAATATTTAACTTATAATAAACCTAGGCATAATGAAAATATTTTACTAGATGTTAATTTTTCTAAGACATGTCCATATTAGATAGGTCAACAAACAAACATTAATATCAGGTATTTAATAATGAATATTCTCCAGTTTACCTGAACCTGGAATTTATAGTTTAATTTAAAATTATTTGATTTGTAAGCGTTTACCTTTTTATTAAGTCAATTAAATAGAGCTCAATTACCAATTAACCTAAAAAATATCACCCAGAGACAAAGACACACCAAGACATATTTAGACAGACACAGTACGAGATCTCGCTTCATATTCTAACTTTGGTGATGAATTAGATATTACAATATAAAATTTACTAGTTTATAAAAAAGTTGAAATAAATAAAAAATTTTTAAAGGCTTTTCCCCTTTTTCTCTCAGTCTCAGGAGTTAGAGATGGTCTAGATAAGTGTTCCTGAGAGCCCTGGTCTCAAGGCACAGGGAAAGAAAATCAAGTTCTAACAAAAAGCAAAATGGCCATCAAAAATCACAACACAGAACACAGAGTTAAAACACACATATAAACCTGGCAGTCCTCATCAGACACTCCCTTAAATACAAGAATACAGTCTCTCAGAAAACCTTCTATACAGACACAGAACTTCAGATGTCTTCAAAGATTTTAAGAGGAGGAAAAAAAGGAGGAGGAGGAGGCGGGAAAGGGGGGCAAAAGGGGTGGCCTTACAGACGTCTCCTGCCACCTGCAGACACCCAGGCATTACGGGACTTTTCCCTGGGCTTCCAGAGAAGGGAGGACTGGAACTCGGCCCTACCAGAATTCGAGTTCTCTGCCAAGAGGAGGTGATCAGTCTCCAATCCTCAGCTCAAGCTGAGGCCCTTCGACCAAATTCCTGCGTCCAGGACCAGGGGATTAGAAAAGGATACGAAGGGCTAAGGAGAGGACAGAGAGAGGGAAGGGGAGAGAGGTCAGTAAAGTCTCTTGTTCCTTACCGGTCGGGGCACTCTGGCCAGTTGTCTGCGTCAGGAGGAGACCAGGGACAAAAGGCTCCCAGTTGCGGCCGCTGGGTCTGGTCCATTGGCAGGCAAGCTGGCCTCTGAGTACCCCGAGTGGTCAGGATGTCAGTCTCAGCGAAGAAGAGTCCCACCAGTTGCAGGAAGGGGGACCCCTTCCAGGACCCATAACTGAGCTCTTATAAATGAATTGTCAGAGGAGACACATGTGCTGAAAAAGCAAGAGATCTCATTGGAAAGAGCACCAGGGTGGAGGGCAGGAGGGTAAGGGCCACTTTTTACTTTTTCATAGGTTTACATTCTACATTTATATTTTCAGCTCATCTAAAATTTATATTTTATATTGTATAAGGTATGACACTGATCAACTGTTTTCTTTCATTTACTTGGCTGTGCTGGGCCTTAGTTGCAGCACTCGGGATCTTTGCCCTAGGGCCCGCTCGCCACAAGAAGCCGCCACAGTGAGAAGCCCATGCGCTGCAATTAGAGAGTAGCCCCACTTGCTACAACTAGAAGAAAACCTTCGCAGCAATGACGACCCAGCACAGCCTAAATAAATTAATAAAATTAAAACAACAACAAGAACGAATGTTGGAGTTGGGCAAAATCTTCTTCCTAACTAAAGAGCAAATTAAGGAAGAAAAGCAATTTGCCACAGCTTTCAAATCTTTGTATCCATGAAGAGTGTGTCTGGGGCACTTCCTAATTCCTAGTCTATGATAGTGCTACATTTCTGGCTCTTCATACCACCACGTGCTGAAAGGAAGTCGATACTATATCACTTTGATCTTGAACTTCTGGAGAACTAGCACAACATTTTCCTCCTGTATGACTTTGGATCAAATCCCAAAAAGGTGGGTCTCCCAGGTGGGGCAGTGGGTAAAGAATCTGTCTGTAAGGCAGGAGACACAGGTTCGATCCCTGGGTCGGGAAGATCCCCTGGAGAAGGGAATGGCAACCCACTCCAGTACTTTTGCCTGGAGAATCCCACGGACCGAGGAGCCTGGTGGGCTACAGTCCATGGGGTCGCAAAGAGTCAGACACAGCTGAAGAGACTAAGCATGAGGCACGCACCAGAAAGGTAGGATTCATGACACTGGGAAGCAAACTGCGAGATTCTATCAGACACATTCTATACCCTTGATTACACAGGTGACGATTTCCACCCTTTACACAACTCACGCCCATCACATGCACAGTAATGGTCAAGGATGGATAGCGATCCATGACCCTGGTGCTCTGCCAACAATTACAAACGCCAACAAAGCTTGGAAAAGCACACAGTGAATGTTTATGAGTGTGATGGATAGTCACACCTTTTGTTTTACTGCCATGAAATTCCAATGCAGCATAAACAAAGGATGTGGCCAACTGGGTCTCTTGGCTATTCACCGAGGAAAATTGTTGGCAAAATCTGACTTCAGTATAACAAGATTCCGCTTGCACTAAGCAGAATGGCCTCACCGTCCACAAACTATTATAGAGAATAATGAGACAGATTCAACAAGTCTTGACAAACAGGTAAACCCTGAACCTCCTTTAAAACATGGAAATTACATATATGTGCACTATACTAAAGTGTAGTGTCCATGGGTATACTATTTTACAATGGGTTTAAATTATTCAATGGTTTTTAGCTTGAAACCAATAAACTCTGGAATGCTGACACTCAAAACTGTGAAAGAATACATTTGCTTTCCCACTGAAAAAAAGAAAAAACCACTTATAAAATTATCTAGCTAGCCAGAAAGACTATACTAGAATATACTATATTCCAGGACTAACCTGGAATATACTATAAGATCAGATCAATAGACTTGGCCCTAGAGATAAGTTCCAGGCCAGGTTCTTCATCCCCAAATATACACATTACTCCTGTCTGCTGCTTCTCAAGAACAGTAATCAGCATCTATTGAGCACCACGTGCTAAGTAGCAGACTTCATTACATACATTGTTCTCTTTTCATCTATAAAACAACTCTGTGTGTGGGTATTATTTTCATTAGGGAAAAATACTAATTATGTAGCATTACAGACAGAAACTTACACTAAGTCACATGGATTCAGTCTCAGTTCTGTCTCTCTTCTCTTCAGTTCTCCACCAGGCCCTGTTAAGCAGACCTGAAGAATCTGAAGTCCTATTTTCAAGGTCTCTGCTGAAGGATCAAGAGCTTCCTTAAAGTCAAAATTGGCCACCGACTCTCTCAGGCTCTACCACCATGAGTGCCCAGAGTTCTTTCTTTGCTGCTGAGGACAAAAACATGTCCTCAGGGAAGAACAGACTTGGTACATCAAAAGTTATCAAACTAGAGTTCCCAGGTGGCCTAGTGGTTAGGACTCCAGGCTATTGATGCCAGGGGCCAGATTCAGTCCCTGGTTGGGGAACAGATCCTGCAATATCCTGAATGTACTTAATGCTACTGCCTTTACACTGAAAAATGTTAAAACGGTAACCACTATGTTATCTATATTTACCACAATGGAAAAAAGGACCTCATATGACACCAATGAACTTACCTATGAAACAGAAGCCGACTCACAGGCATAGAGAACAGACCTGTGGTTGCCAAGGGGGAGGTAGGCAGGGAAGGGATGGATTGGAAGTTTGGGATTAGCAGATGCAAACTATTATATACAGAATGGATCAACAGGGTCCTACTGTATAGAACAGGGAACTATATTCAATATCCTGTAATAAACTACAATGAAAAGAAAAGAAAAAGGGACCTCAGAGAGTCTAACCCATTGCTTTTACAAATGAGGAAACAGTCCAGAAAGGCAAATTTCTCAAAGGCACACAGCTCCTTGAGCAAGAACTAAAACACAGACCTCTGACACAGTGCTCTTTTGCCTAACCTATATAATAATAATAATTTTATGTATATATACATATACGTGTGTGTGTGTGTGTGTGTGTATTACCTCATTCGATCCTTGCAACAACCAGTGAGGTAGCTCATGTTTTTCCCTATTTTAGAAGTGGGTTTCCCTGGTGGCTCAGACAGTAAAGCGTCTGTCCACAATGCGGGAGGCCCAGGCTCGATCCCTGGGTCGGGAAGATCCCCTGGAGAAGGAAATGGCAACCCATTCCAGTATTCTTGCCTGAAGAATTCTATGGACAGATGAGCCTGGCAGGCTACAATCCATGGGGTCACAAA
The DNA here is from genome assembly GCF_033118175.1 of Dama dama. Lineage (NCBI taxonomy): Eukaryota > Metazoa > Chordata > Mammalia > Artiodactyla > Cervidae > Dama > Dama dama. The sequence continues at coordinate 15,134,467 of NC_083686.1, read as the reverse complement.
GAGTCGGACATGACTGAGAAACTTCACCTCACTTCCCTGATGAAATTAAAGCATACAGAATTTACATGACCTGCCAAGATGACCCAGTTAGTAAGTGACTAGGACTTGAAGCTCCCAACGTAGGGGGCCCAGATTCAATCCCGGGTTGGAGAACTGGAAGGAAAGTTATGACCAACCTAGACAGCATATTAAAAGCAGAGATGTTACTTTGCCAACAAAGGTCCATCTAGTCAAGGCTATGGTTTTTCCAATGGTCATGTATGGATGTGAGAGTTGGACTATAAAGAAAGCTGAGCGCCAAAGAATTGATGCTTTTGAACTGTGGTGTTAAAGAAGACTCTTGAGAGTCCCTTGGACTGCAAGGAGATCCAACCAGTCCATCCTAAGGGAGATCAGTCCTGGGTGTTCATTGGAAGGACTGATGTTGAAGCTGACAACTCCAATACTTTGGCCACCTGATGCGAAGAGTTGACTCATTTGAAAAGACCCTGATGCTGGGAAAGATTTAGGGCAGGAGGAGAAGGGGATGACAGAGGATGAGATGGTTGGATGGCATCACCGACTCAACGGATATGGGTTTGGGTGGGCTCCGGGAGTAGGTGATGGACAGGGAGGCTTGGCGTGCTACGGTTCAAGGGTCACAAAGAATCGGACATGACTGAGTGACTGAATTGAACTGAACTGGAGAACTGGATCCCACATGCTTCAACTAAAGATCCCACATGCTACAAAAGGACCAGGCACAGCTAAACAAATTTTTTAAAAATTTCTTAAGTGTGGGATATGTTTAAATAACAGTTAGTAGTCCATTCTTACTACAGGCCATCTGTGCTTAAGGGGTTAATGGGAAATAAACCTACAGAAGTCCATTAGACTTGAATTAGGTTCTATTCAATTTAGCAGGTGTTGAAAAGACTTTGAAAGTGAAAGTGAAGTTGCTCAGTCATGTCCGACTCTTTGCGACCCTGTGGACTGTAGCCCACCAGGCTCCTCCGTCCATGGGATTCTCCAGACAAGAGTACTGGAGTGGGTTACCATTTCCTTCTCCAGGGGATCTTCCCAACCCAGGGATCGAACCCGGGTCTCCTGCATTGGAGGCAGACGCTTTACCCTCTGAGCCACCAGGGAAGCCCGATGAATATAATTCCTTTTCTCCTCACAATACCACAAAGGAACTACTATGATTTCTAGTTACAAAAAAGAGGTCCCAAATCAGGATATAAAGACACGCAGTCAAATCTCAGAGCCTACCTTAACCACTTACTACAAAACCATGATGGAGAGATGGAAGGCAGAGAGTACATTGTGAAGATGCTGCAACTGGCCAAGAAAGGAACTGTGGGGCCTGAACAGAGGTGATGACAGTGGAGAGATAAGAAGCCAAGCTCTGCGTGATGCCAAGAGGCTGGGCTACGGTACGAGCCACAGGACTGAATGGAGGATGCGAAGCATGGACGGAGTCACAGGGGACTGCTAAGATGATGAGCCCAAGTGACTGGGAAGAGGCCTGGGGTCAGCAATGGACACTCAGAATACAGAAACTAGTTCAGACATGTCGATTCTAAACACCTTGTTTGAAGTGACCACATGGAGAACCACAAGTAGACTGAATGAAGCAGAGAGTTAAGGCATGTGAAACACAGCTGGGGTCATCTCCAGAGCACTAAATCTAAATTTCATTTATAAAATGAAGTGAAAGTAAAACTGTTACTCGCTCAGTTGTGTCTGACTCTTTGCAGCCTCATGGACTGCAGCCCACCAGGCTCCTCTGTCCACGGAATTCTCAAGACAAGAAGACCGGAGTGGGTAGCCATGCTCTTCTCCAAGGGATCTTCCCAACCGAGGGATCAAACCTGGGTCTCCTTCATTGCAGGTGGAGACTTTACCATCTGAGCTACTAGATGCTGGACTAAATGATCTTGGATTTCATCCAGTATGAAAAGCAGAATTCCTATCAATGATTGTCTACTGGGTTTTGCTTAAAAGTTATTTTTGTTGGTAATCAAGTAAGAAAAGCAATGAACTTGGATACTGTTTCAGTCAATAATACTGAGTTTCCAATTTACAATTTTTACAGAAAATTAAGATTTATTACTCTTGTATCTATAAGCTTTTGAAAATCTAGTATTTAGTCCCCATTTAAAAATTTCATTTCTTGGAATTTAAATTTTTTTACTTGATTTTTTTCTTGTTTGTGAGCTTTGAAATCAAAATTTTATAAGAAAAAGGGGAAAGTAGCTAATATTTACTGTGTACCTACTATGTGCCTGGCACCCTGCATACATATTTCCTTGTTAAAATACAGTCTCATGGGGAATAGGTCATCTCCAGAGCACTAAATCTAAATTTCATTTATAAAATGAAGTGAAAGTAAAACTGTTACTCGCAGTTTTTAACCCCATTTTACAAATGAGGCTTATAGGTTAAATAATTTGACCAAAGTTAAAAGCTAATTAAGCAAAGTAAAATGAGCTTTACCTTTTACAGACTTCCTATTATTGGTGCTTTTATTATAATGTCAGCTAATAAGAGATGAAGGTAAATGTTGTCTTTCCCAGAGGTATTTAAGAACACTGTTTAAAGACATATGCTCCTACCTAAATGTCCATCAACAGAGGAATGGATAAAGAAGATGTGGTACATATATACTATGGAATACTACTCGGCCACAAAAAGGAACAAAATTGTGCCATTTGCAGAGAGATGGATGGACCTAGAGACAGTCACACAGGGTGAAGTAAGTCGGAAAGAGAAAAAACAAATCCTGTGTATCAACACATATATGTGGAATATAGCAAAACAGTACAAGTGAACTTATTTGCAAAGCAGACATAGAGACACAGAGGTGTACGGATACCAAGCTGGAAAGAAGGGGGTTTAGGACAGATGGGAGATTGGGATTGATACTCACTACTTACTATGTATAAAACAGATAACTGATGAGAACAAACTGTAGAGCAATGGGAACGCTACTCAAGGCTCTAAATGACCTAAATGGGAAGGAAATTCAGAAAAGTGGCGACTGAGGTAAACACAGAGCTGATTCACTTTGCTGTAGAGCAGAAGCGAACACAGCGTTGCAGAGGAACTATACTTCAATAAAAAAGATTTTTTTAAAGATGTATGCTCATACTCAGAAGATCTAGTTGTGCTAATAAATAGCATGGAAGAAGGTGCCCACATTGCAGACTGATGAGAAACAGCTGTGACTTTAAATCTGAATTTTGCCATATTCAATTTGTAGCATTTGGCAATCGACTTAACCAATCTGAGACACAATTTTCTCAGCTATAAAATTCAGAATTATAAACGGTCATTTACAAGGTTATTTTGAGGGCCAAGAAAGAAGAGAAAGAGCATCCATGAAAGCATCAATCCCATGCCTGTTCAGGATACTTAATAAATATGTGTCCTTTTTCTTTCCAAAAACTTGCAGTCCCTGAAATTTATCACTGTTATATAGGCCTTGTGTAAAGAATATTTATCATTTCTCAATTATTATGTTAATGGTCAGCTTTATTGAATTTGAATTAGCAGTGCACATGAGGGGGGAGGGTTTAAATGAGCGAGGCAAGTGACTAATTTATATCTTTGATAAGTGGGTAACTAAAAACATAACCATATGAAAATTAATTATTGGTCTGCTTGGCATGAACCCATTAAAATTTATAGGTGAAATAAGTTCCATATGCTAAAGACTGAGCACATGCAGGAAACCAGAAACCCATACCTGCAGCTGACTCACTAACGTCAACTCCCAGCAAAGCCAGCACCTCTGGTTCATTCATTCATTGTACAATAAATTTCAGCTAAATGGCATACATATCGAACAAAGATTTAAATTTATAAGTAGGTCTTTCCTGGGGCAAAAGGTGAAACAGCTTGTTCATAAGTAAGCAAAGATTCTAGAAAGACCACTGCTTTGTAGCCCTTTTTTTATCATTGTGACTCCATCCTTTCCTCCAATGCCCTTTTTCCCCCCTCATCAAAACAAGGACTCCAAAATATATGTGATTAATTCATTTTCATTAAAATGTAAATGAATGATAAAGCTTAATGTCTCCCGGGGGTATTCAACTACACTGTAACTGGGAACAAGATCATTGACCTAAATGAAAGGAATGAGATTCTAGTAGTGAATGCTAAGCATCTGCAAAAGCCACAAAAAAGTTTTTGTCATAAGAGTCTTTGTGTTACTCCGCAAGTCAACTCAATAGGTCTCTTAAAACAGGATACCCCTGAAGCGCCCTTAGCCAGTCCCCCAGAATACTGATCTCATAAAGTAGGTGCTCATTAGGGTCACAAGGCCCTCATTCTGCTTGTGCAGACACCACCATCACCACCACTACAATAGCACCCAACTAGCCTTAGCTTCCTGGGACTCTGATCCTATTGTGAAATTAGGACTGCTGTTAAAGCCATCAGCGTGGGTGAGAATGAGTTCACGCCCAGGAAGGGCCACTGGGTGAGGAGGAGACGTGACTTCACCACTGTGTATGAACCCAACCCCTTTACTCAGAAAAGAGTAACAGTTGCCAGTAAAACAGAGGACAGTCACAGCAAAGTTAATTTTAAGTTCAAAAAGGAAACTCCTGGGGACTTCCCTGGTGATTTAGGGGCTTAGACTCCCCACTTCCACTGCAGGTGGTGTGGGTTCAATCTCAAGTCTGGGAACTAAGATCCCACACATGCTGTGTGGTGCGCCAAAAAACAAGGGGGAAAAAAAAAATGAAAGTCCTTCTGGGACTGAACAAGTCTCTGTAAAATGTTTCCCACTAGAAATTCGATCTAGATTGGCAGAGTTTTTAACACAAACGTGTAAGCCTCCCACACCCACCCCAGGCAGGGGAAGACAGCTGAGCTTCCCTCATGTAACTTACCTGAGATCCATATCTCCATCCACCCAGAAGGTGAAAATGTTTGAGACGGTTCCCCCTGGGCAACACCCCATGATGAGGACAGCCATAGCTTGGAGGGGCTTCAGAGAGAAGCTGATGATCAGGAGGTAGGCGATAAGAGGCATGAGCCCAAACTGGCAGAGCAGTCCTACAGCGATGCCCCAGGGTCTCCTGATGTGTCCCCAGAGCTTCTGGACCTCCACAGAGCATCCCAAGGAGAACATCAGTAGGCCGATCATCAGGGCGGACACCACTGTGAACACGAGTTCCAGGTTCCCGTACGCCTTCAGCCCCTCTGGCAGCTCCTCCGCCGAACTGTTGGCCAGGCAGGCCGAGCCGCTGGAACAATTTGCTCTCATCTCCTTATCTCCTTAAGGCAGCATCACAAATGAACGTCCTGCTGTGATGGCTGGGCAGGTCTATCCTGCTGTATTTTGTAATAATGCCACCAAGTCACACAAGGAGGATCATTCCAGGAGCCAAGGGCCAGCCAGGTGATTCACCCTAATTTGGTCAATTTATTCACAAGGGGTATTATAAAAGTAATTATCATGGCCAAGAAACATAATAAACTGTGGTAAGGAAGGCTCTCTACATCTACTGATACTCACCAGTGAACATTTAAGTGAAACGAAACAGGCAAACTCACTGTCAAGTGGAGCAACTGGTGTGCCGTCAGCAGTCATGCTGGATTTCAGGAAAGGAGGCTGGTTGGCAAGACGTAATTTCTCCAGATTCAGGAGGGATTTCCAAGAGCCAGCATGCAATGTTTTGCAGAGAGAAAGGCTAACTCTGGGGGGAAAGAAAAAAACAAAGGCAGCTAACCCAAAGCCACACCTCATAGCATGAGCAAAACACTTCAGCCTAGAGAATTCTATGAGGAGCATAGAGGAGCCTGGCGGGCTACAGTCCATGGAGTCACAAAGAGGCGGACACAACTCAGTGACTAACACTTTCCCTTTCGGTTGAAGAAATTAAAACAAAAGAAGGCCAGTTAAAGAAATGTCAGGAGGGAATAAGGATCATTTCAAGAGAGATTTGGAATTAGTCTTTTTCTTCTTTCTGTTTCCATTAGAATGTGTGTCTAAAACCAATGATTAAAGGCCTGTAAGAGTAATATGGAGTTAAGGACCCAGTGCGTCTCGTGAAACATGTGGAAACTCGTTTCTGATCTGAACCCAAAATAACTCAAGAGAAAGGTCACTTTCCTTCGGAGAATAGAGTCGGCTTTGAGATGCCCCACCCCTGGGACTTGAGGTGAGGTCTGGGAATTCAGCAATGAGATGTGATAAAGGGCTTCTCTGGGGAAGGCTCAGGACAGAGGCTGAGGTCAGCCTGTGACCACAATGGCCTGGGGCCTCTCTGCGTGTCTTAACCACACAATCACATGTTTTGTTGGCAAAACCAGGCGAGAAAAGAACAGTCCCATGAAACTAAGGCTCCAAAACAGCAGACACCACACCCTTTCTCATTGAAAGCAGGAAGGATATTTGTGGCACAGAGGCTGAGGACAGGGAACACTTTATAAATGGTCCCACGTGTCTTCCCAGTGACACTAGCTCTGCATTGTTTATTTCTGGATTAGCAAATTACTTTCCATGACAAAATGCTCTGGGCATGCTTGCTGTATACAAAAACAAACTGAATTTTACAATGTGAAATGAAATCTCACTATTTGCAGGAAGTATAAACTGACTCAGGCAACCTACACCCCCAAAAGCAGCTCCGAAGGGAGAACCTTGCTGGAGGCCATTCACAGGTCTTGTTTTATGCCCAAGAACAAAGTAACATCTACAGCAAGCTTGGTGAGCTTGTCAGGAGACAACCCAGAACCATCTGCATTGTGTCTATGCAGAGTCAAGCAAAGAAATGGGCTTCCCTTATGGCTCAGCTGATAAAGAATCCGCTGCAATGAGGGAGACCTGGGTTCAATCCCTGGGTTGGGAAGATCCCCTAGAGAAGGGAAAGGCTGTCCACTCCATTATTCTGGCCTGGAGAATGGAGAATTCCGTGGACTGTATAGTCCATGGGTTGCAAAAGAGTCAGACACGCTGAGTGACTAAACAACAAAGCGAGAGAGACATGCTAGGTTATTTGCACATATGTGGCTGTGTCTGGTGAAGCAGAACATTTTTCTAACCTTATTTAGTAAGAAAGAATCAGATTATTTCTGTTTGGGTAATGTCAAAAAATCCCTTGCAGACCTTTGTTACTGAAAGAATCACTTGAACAACTCTTCTTAGTTATACAAATGTAAGCCATACCCAATAGATGACCAAGTGAAAGAAACTATGGTGATTTGGTTTTGCTACTCAGCTCTAATAGCTGGAAGATGAAATGAAATGTTAGTTGCTCAGTCATGTCTGACTCTTTGCCACCCCCTGGAGTATAGCCTGCCAGGTTCCTCTCCCCATGGAATTCTCCAGGCAAGAATACTGGAGTGGGTTGCCACTCCCTTCTCCACCCAGTGATCGAATTCAAGTCTCCTGAATTGCAGGCAGATTCTTTACCGTCTTAGCCATAAGGGAAGCCCTGAGGAGGGCGCTAAATTTGCAAAGTAAACTTAGGTAGTCTCCAAAAGCGAAGGTGACCTTGGCCACTTGCCTTTTAAAATATAGTGTTATCAGAATTTCTCAAATGAAGTAGGATGATTCCAACTGAGGTCCATTGACAGGAATAGTTACTAAAGTCTAATTACACACCAAGAAAGGGATGTCTGGACTGGTGACAAGTTCCTCTGGACCCAGTTGTCTTGAGAGAGATGCCACAGCGTGATAAAGGACACAGTGACTGAGTACATGGACGTAGCTGGAAAAGAAGTGACCTTGAGAGGTCAAGCTTGGGTCCCACCAGGATGTGTGCAAGGCAGCAGTGAGAGCGGACCCACTGGCCTCGGTAGAACCAATTTATTCAAAACATCCTGAGGCAGGAAGCAGATGGGCAGCCCCCCACCCCTGGCCCCAGGATAGACACTCCAAGATGAAAATAGCAGGAAAATCAGGGAGGAGGCTGAGCCCTGCCCAGACATAAGATAAGAGACCACATATTTCTCCTTCTCAAAGTCAGGAGACCTCCCTGACTACACATGCACAGAAAGACTCCTTGGAGGTCAAAAGGGGAGTGATGCTAAGTGATGCTAACTACACATAGACCTCTTTGGTGGAATCCATTGTGGCCAAGAGATATGTGAGGACCCTGAGATATACCAAATACGGACTCTGAGCCAGGCAAATCAAAGTGACTAGCCAAAGAAAAAGTCAGAAGAAATGCCCCATAAAAGTGATTCAAACTACCACAAGGGCTCAACTCTCTCTCTGAGTCTACCCAAGTCTATCGACAGGTACTGTACTCTTTTTTCCTCCTAAATAAACACTTTTCTTGTTTCACTACTTCTGTCTTTGTGGGAATTATTTTCTGCAAAGCCAAGGAGAAAAGGAAAGATATACCCATTTGAATGCAGAGTTCCAAAGAACACCAAGGAGAGATAAGAAAGCCTTCCTAAGTGATCAATGCAAAGAAATAGAGAAAAACAATAGAATGGGAAAGACTAGAGATCTCTTCAAGAAAATGAGAGATACCAAGGGAACATTTCATGCAAAGATGGGTTCGATAATGGACAGAAATGGTCTGGACCTAACAGAAGCAGAAGATATTAAGAAGAGCTAGCAAGAATACACAGAAGAACTGTACAAAAAAGATCTTCACAACCCAGATAATCACGATGGTGTGATCACTCACCTAGAGCCAGACATCCTGGAATGTGAAGTCAAGTGGACCTTAGGAAGCATCACTACAAACAAAGCTAGTGGAGGTGATGGAATTCCAGTTGAGCTATTTCAAATCCTGAAAGACGATGCTGTGAAAGTGCTGCACTCAATATATCAGCAAATGTGGAAAACTCAGCAGTGGCCACAGGACTGGAAAAGGTCAGTTTTCATTCTAATCCCAAAGAAAGGCAATCCCAAAGAATGCTCAAACTACTGCATAATTGCACTCATCTCACACGCTAGTAAACTAATGCTCAAAATTCTCCAAGCCAGGCTTCAGCAATACGTGAACCATGACATTCCAGATGTTCAAGCTGGTTTTAGAAAAGGCAGAGGAACCAGAGATCAAATTGCCAACATCTGTTGGATCATCGAAAAAGCAAGAGAGTTCCAGAAAAACATCTATTTCTGCTTTATTGACTATGCCAAAGCCTTTGACTGTGTGGATCACAATAAACTGTGGAAAATTCTGAAAGAGATGGGAATACCGAACCACCTGACCTGCCTCTTGAGAAACCTATATGCAGGTCAGGAAGCAACAGTTAGAATTGGACATGGAACATCAGACTGGTTCCAAATAGGAAAAGGAGTACATCAAGGCTGTATATTGTCACCCTGCTTATTTAACTTACATGCAGAGTACATCATGAGAAACGCTGGGCTGGAAGAAGCACAAGCTGGAATCAAGATTGCCGGGAGAAATATCAATAACCTCAGATATGCAGATGACACCACCCTTATGGCCGAAAGTGAAGAGGAACTGAAAAGCCTCTTGATGAAAGTAAGAGAGGAGAGTGAAAAAGTTGGCTTAAAACTCAACATTCAGAAAACTAAGATCATGGCATCTGGTCCCATCACCTCATGGGAAATAGATGGGGAGACAGTGTCAGACTTTATTTTTTTGTGCTCCAAAATCACTGCAGATGGTGATTACAGCCATGAAATTAAAAGATGCTTACTCCTTGGAAGGAAAGTTATGACCAACCTAGAGAGCATATTAAAAAGCAGAGACATTACTTTGCCAACAAAGGTCCATCTGGTCAAGGCTATGGTTTTTCCAGTGGTCATGTATGGATGTGAGAGTTGGACTGTGAAGAAAACTGAGCGCCAAAGAATTGATGCTTTTGAACTGTGGTGTTGGAGAAGACTCTTGAGAGTCGCTTGGACTGCAAGGAATCCAACCAGTCCATCCTAAAGGAGACAAGTCCTGGGTGTTCATTGAAAGGACTGATGCCGAAGCTGAAATTCCAATACTTTGGCTACCTTATGCGAAGAGTTGACTCATTGAAAAAGACCCTGATGCTGGGAGGGATTGGGGGCAGGAGGAGAAGGGGACGACAGAGGATGAGATGGCTGGATGGCATCACTGACTCGATAGACATGAATTTGGGTAAACTCTGGGAGTTGGTGATGGACAGGGAGGCATGGTGTGCTGCAATTCATGGCGTCACAAAGAGTCAGACATGACTGAGCAACTGAACTGACCTGAACTGAACTGATTCTGCATGACTTTCCAGTTGTGCCTCAGCATCCTACCCCACTCCTGGGGAAGGACCTTCTGAGCTCCCTTGGGGTCATTCTCTGGTTAAAAGGTCCTGAGCAGCCCCTTATCTTGACTCTAAGACACACCAGCCAAAAGAGCAAAATTCTGCTTCCAGCCATATACTATAGGCAGTAGACGGTTCGGTATGGGACAAAGGAACCCCTGGAAGAGCCATAAACACCCAACCTGTAAGAATTAACCTTAGGCCAGAAACTGCCTATCCTAACAAGAGACAATATCCTATAAAGTTGGAAATGAAGAAGGGTTTACAACCCCTGATAGATAAATTCCTAAGGCATGGCCTCTTGGTGCTCTGCCGTCTCTGTACAACACTGCCAGTCTACCAGTCGTTAAGCCAAATGGGGACTATAGGATGGTACAGGCCTGAGAGCAGGAAACGAAGTGGTGGTCCCAATACATCCCTCATGACCAATCCTTATATTAACGCAAATCCCTAAGGATGCCAAATGGTTTATTGTACTTGACCTTAAGGATGCCTTCTTTTGCATCCAAGTTCATTCCTCCTCATACTATCTGTTTGCCTACATGTGGACTAACCCCAACTCAGGCCAAATACCACAATATACCTAGACAGTATTGCTTCAGGGGTTTCAGGACAGCCCACACTTGTTCACCTAGGCCCTAGAAAAGGCAATAAGGAAACAGATGGCTGGCAACACATAGATCAGAAATCGCTCATAACTCTCTCTGACCAATGGAAAATTATTAAAGGACTACATGATTCTCTCCATCTGGAGGACGTGCAAGGTCTACGATTGTTTTCCAACGTTTTACAGGAAAGGGCTCCTGGTGACAACGGTAACAGTTACTCAAGCCTATGCCCTTTGTGCCACCCATAATCCAGGAGGTACCCTCAAGCCTCCCCTTCTTGCTAACCCAGTCCAGTGATGAGGGACTCACCCAGGAGAGGACAGGCAATTAGATTTCACTCAGATGCCCTCTTTGAAGGGCTTCACATACTTACTAGTCTTTATGGATGCCTTTACTAGATGGATAGAGGCTATCCCCATTAGAACAGAGAGGGCAATTGAAGTGGCTAAGTTGCTCCTAAAGGAAATTATTCCTAGAGTCGGGTTGCCTCATCACCTTCAGAGTGACAGTGAACCTTCATTTGTAACAAAGGTCACGCAAGAGCTTTCACAGGTTTTAGGAATTAAATACCACCTCCATTTGTCCTGGAGACCTCAGTCCTCAGGAAAAGTAGAATAGGTTAATCAAACACTCAAGAAAACCTTGGGCAAACTCTGTCAAGATGTGTCAGAATTGTGGTATCACCTGCTGCCAACAGCCCACTTAAGGATCAGGGCAGCTCCTAGAAACACCACCAAGTTAAGCCCTTTCGAAATGACCAACAGGAGGCCATTCCTTACTCTGGACATGCTAACTGATCAAGAAACCCAGGCTCATTTTAAATATTAACACATTATAAATCTGGACCAGGTCCAGAAGGCCGCACACGAATACAGCAACAGAGGACAGCCTGCTCCAGATGACCGTCTGAGTTACCCTGTTGTAAAACCTGGAGACGGGGTACTCTTATAGACCTGGAAAAATGAGTTCCCCAGGGACTAGCTACTCCCACAATGGAAAGGTCCTTACCAAGCCCTGTTGTATGCTCCTATGACAGTCAAACTCCAGGGGCTTCCAGCTGGGCTCATCTGTCCAGGATTACACCTGTTCTCTACTGATATATTACAGGAACCTGAAGACCCACATTCCAACTATCTCTGTGAATCCACCCCATTCTCCAAGGATCCAGAGGACCCAGAACAGCCTGAAAATTCCAGGTGCATGACCTGAAACTACTGTTCAAAGAGGACAAAAGAAAAAAGAAAAAAAAACCTTAAGACCCTAGGCTAAGTATCCATAGCTACTATCTTCCTTTTGCCTCCCAATACTCCCATCCACTTACAGAACATCTAACATGCTCTGGTAGATTTAAATAATTATTCTCTTCTTTGCTCTGACCCTTGCTCTTTGAATTCACTGAGCTCCTCTGTCCATGCTGGGTGATTTAAATATGACTCTGACTGGTGCTACTATGAAGCTACTGATTGCCTTGGATTTTCTATGCCTTGTTGTTGTTCAATCACTAAGTCATGTCCAACTCTTTGCAACTAATGGACTGCAGCAAGCCAGGCTTCCCTCTTCTTCACTATCTCCCAGAGTTTGCTCAAACTCATGTCCATTAAGTAGGTAATGCCATCCAACCATCTCATCCTCTGTTGCCCGCTTCTCCTCCTGCCCTCAATCTTTCCTAGAATGAGAGTCTTTCCAAATGAGCCAGCTCTTCGCATCAGGTGGCCAAAATATTGGCACTTCAGCTTCAGCATCAGTCCTTCCAATGAAAATTCAGGGTTGACTTCCTTTAGAATTGACTGGTTGATCTCCTTGTAGTTCAAGAAACTCTAAAGACTCCTCCAGCACCACAGTTCAAAAGCATCAACTCTTCAGTGCTCAGCCTTCTTAACGGTCCAACTCTCACATCCATACAAGACTACTGGAAAAACCATAGCTTTGACTATATGGACCTTTGTCAACAAAGTTATGTCTCTGCTTTTTAATACACTAATTTATGTTACATCTTGCCTAGTGGTCTTCTGTTTTCCATACTTGTTGCAAATCTGCAACTAAGACCTTTCAGTCCAAGAAGAAGGCCTGGGACCAACAGGATCAGACCTTCCATTTTAGAAATAGAGAATTACTAGAGAAATAGAAAAACACTAAAATTTTAAGCCTGAGATTAACAAAAATATGCTGAACTTGTACAACCAGATTTCCACCCTTGAGTCTCTGATTATGATAATCTTTTACTAGTTTTTAGCTCCTGCCTCTCTAATCCAACTATTTATTTTGTTTTCTCTTGGGTGTCATACAACAATGGTGATACAGGGACTCCAGACACTCCCCAGAGCAGATCTTGTCAAAAGAACAATGGAATTCACACTGGGGCCCTTTAATGAGACAGGGAAAGAGCTCCATGACCCTCAACTAGGTAGGGTCTAAAGCCCCTTGCCAGCCTGAAAAAGCTACAGAAAACAGACCTTTTGTCTTCCCAATAAAGATTTCTCAGGGTTTACATCTCTAAGAGATTTGAGGCAGGAGGTAGATAGGCCCCCTCAGTGTAGACAATCCAAGATGAAAATAGGATGATTAGGGAGGAGGCTGCACCCTACCCAGATGGGAGACCACATATGTCTCATTCTTTAAGTCAGGAGACCTCCCCGACTACATATGTGCAGAACTGCTCCTTGGAGGTGAAAAGGGGAGTGATGCTAAATGATGCTAACTACCCATAGACCTCTTTGATGGAATTCATCTTGGCTGAGAGATGTGCATGCAGACATGGAAGAATCCTGAGATATACAACACTGTAAATCAACTGTACTTTAATAAAATCAGTTTTCCAGATAATCCTACAGAGAGTTCCCTGGTGGCCTAGTGGTTAGGATTCCAGGTTTCTGTGGCCTGGGTTCAGTCCCTGGTCAGGGAACTAAGATCCCACAAGCCACATGGTACAACCAAAAAAAAAAACTTTAAAATAAAAATACCATCACCTCGTGTTGTGTGTATGAGCACATAGGGCCAGAAATACACTAGTTGTCAGGCAGGCAGGGAGGAGGCCACAGCTGCAGTTTGAGGAGGTCCAAGGTCCTCTGTGCCTGTGTCTGGCAGAGCCAGTGTGAGATGAAGAGACAACCCTGGCACCCAGATAATCAAGAGTTTGAGCAGACCTTTGAGCAGACACTGAGATAGGAGGAGACACTGTCAGACACTGACACTGAGGAGCCAGACAAAAAGCACAGACGAAGGTGATGAATTAATAAGGAATTTAGTGATTTGGGGGCTTCCCTCATGGCTCAGATGGTAAAGAATGTGCCTGCAATGCAGGAGACTTGGATTTAATCCCTGGGTTGGGAAGATCCCCTGGAGAAGGGAACAGCTACCCACTCTATTATTCTAGCCTGGAGAATCACATGGACATTGGAGCCTGGGGGCTACAGCCATGGGATTGCAAAGAGCAGGACATGACTGAGCAACTTTCCCTTTAGTGATCTGGCGCATGACCCTCCAGCACAGTGTTCTGCAGGTCAAGCTGGGGATAATGTTTCATTGGCAAGCCACAATTATGAGACCTAATGACAGCCCATATCAAGATGGTGTATTCTTTTTGACACTTCATTTTCCTAACACTACCTCTTCAAACCACCTAAGGCTACATTTACCCTAAGAATTTATCATCGAGGTCTTCCCTGGTGATCCAGTGGTTGAGGATCTACCTTTCAATATAGGGGACGCATGTTTGATTCCTGGTCAGAGAACTAAGATCCCACACGTCATAGAGCAACAAAGTCCATGTACTCTGGAGCCCGCAAGCCCCAACGATAGAGCCCACATGCCACAACCACTGAACACTGGGTGCTCTGGAGTCTGCGTGCCACAACTAGAGAGCCTGCACACTGCAACAAAGGATACACATGACGTAGCAAGGAACCCGAGAGCTGCAACTACTGATAAAACTGAGGTAGCCAAAAGAGTAAATATTTTTTCAAAGAAAGACTTTATCATCCAAACATCAACAGGAATGGCAGCCCTTATCTCAAAATCCTAAGATTACAGTGGTCACCTGCTTTAACTATTCTTAAGTTATTTTACTCACTTGTACACTGTTCTGAGATCAAAACCCAGATGATCCCTGAGTACTAATATCCTGAGTACTAATCCCCGATGCCAAAGAATGCTCAAACTACTGCATGGTTCTACTCATCTCACACACTAGCAAAGTAATGCTCAAAATTCTCCAAGCCAGTCTTCAACAGTACATGAACCATGAACTTCCAGATGTTCAAGCTGGATTTGGAAAAGGCAGAGGAAACAGAGATCAAATTGCCAACATCCATTTGATCATCAAAAAAGCAAGAGAGTTCCAGAAAAACATCTACTTCTGCTTTATTGACCATGCCAAAACCTTTCATTGTGTGGATCACAAAAAATTATGGAAAATTCTTAAAGAGATGGTAACACCAGACCACCTGACCTGTCTCCTGAGAAATCTGTATGCAGGTCAAGAAGCAACAGTTAGAACTGGACATGGAACAACAGAATGGTTTCAAATCAGGAAAGGAGTACATCAAGGCTGTATATTGTCACCCTGCTTATTTAACTGATATGCAGAGTACATCATGAGAAATGCTGGGCTGGATGAAGCACAAGCTGGAATCAAGATTGCCAGCAGAAATATCAATAACCTCAGATATGCAGATGACCCCATCCTTATGGCAGAAAGCAAAGAAGAACTAAAGAGCCTCTTGATGAAAGTGAAAGAGGAGAGTGAAAAAGTTGGCTTAAAACTCAACATTCAAAAAACTAAGATCATGGCATGTGGTCCCATCACTTCACGGCAAATAGATGGGGAAACAATGGAAACAGTGACAGACTATTTTTTGGGGCTCCAAAATCACTGCAGATGGTCACTGCAGCCATAACATTAAAAGACATTTGCTCCTTGGAAGAAAAACTATGACCAACCAAGACAGCATATTAAAACGCAAAGACATTACTTTGCCAACAAAGGTTCATCTAGTCAAAGCTGTGGTTTTTCCAGTAGTCATGTGTGGATGTGAGGGTTGGACTATAAAGAAAGCTGAGCACCAAAGAACTGATGCTTTTGAACTGTGGTGTTGGAGAAGACTCTTGAGAGTCCCTTGGACAGCAAGGAGATCAAATCAGTCAATCCTAAAGGAAATCAGTCCTGAATATTCACTGGAAGGACTGATGCTGAAGCTGAAACTCCAATACTTTAGGCACCTGATGCAAAGAACTGACTCATGCGAAAAGACGCTGATGCTGGGAAAGTTTGAAGGCAGGAGGAGAAGGGGACGACAGAGGGTGAGATATGGTTGGATGGCATCACCAACTCAATGGACACGAGTTTGAGTAAACTCCGGGAGTTGGTGATGGACAGGGAGGCCTGGAGTGCTGCAGTCCATGGGGTCACCAAGAGTCAGACATGACTGAGCGACTGAACTGAATTGAACTGAACTCCTGAGTACTACAGATCCCTGCATGGATCTATAACACAGAGATAAGCACACCAGAGTATCTCAGGAATGGACTCAGAAGTATGCCATGTGATGCTGCCTTAAGGTCAGAATAAGCCACATGATAGATGGAATAGATTTAAGTTACTTTTATTTTTAATTTTCTTATCGGGCTGCTCCCCTCTCAGACCTTGTCTTTTTTCATTTTATTTTTTGTTTATCTCCCTCCATTCATTCACATACTCATCTGAGAACACTTATAAGTTCTTCCAGCTTTGGACAATAATTGCTCTTAGAAACTGAAGAAGTTACAAGAGAACACTTGCCCAAGAGTCGGAGTTTTTTAAAAAATGGAAGATGCATATTATATGGCCAAAGTCTTCACTCTAGTGTGGTTATGAGGCTAAAACCATTCTTCACAGTTCCAACATACTGAAGAATCATCTGAGGGAGAGAGAGATGGAGGCTTGGTTGTCACATCAAATGAAGCAGCATTATTCCAGCAGCATCCATCGCATCCTTATTTAAGCCTTCCACTGTTAGAGATTTGAAATTACATGATATACTTTATGCTCATCACAGATGTGGCTGGAAAATTGGTATTGAGCTGGCAGCATCAGCAGAACAGAAAATGAGATGTATTTTATATATGTCAATAAAGGAATGACCTGTTTTTATTCTACAGACAGTGCAAACTAGAAGTCAAACACCCTTTGTATTCCAAAATAGGGCCTCAAACATCTTGTAATTTTCATTTAAATTGTAGGACGCTTGACGCTATTAACCTATTCTTCCAATAATATACTGTTTAATATAGCCCAGAATAAATGATGCAAGTTGTCAATGGATGAGTGAGCAACAAATAGCTTTGCTAGTAATTGATTTATTTTTCTTCAATAAAGTTGCAGAAACCAGTGGAAAAACATACTAGCACCTCACAGAAAAAATGAACCCAATATTTGAACAGAAAATTCACAAAAGAGTTAACAAGCATAGTAATCACTAGTAATTTTTTAAGTACATTAAATTAACATGTAGGGACTTCCCTGGTGGTCCAGTGATTAAGATTTCATGCTGGAAGTACAGGGTGCATGGGTTTGATCCCTGGTCAGGGAACTAAGATCCTACATGACATGTAGTGTGGCTGAAAAAAAAATTTTTTAATTGAAAAAAAAAGAAAGATAACTTTGTGTTTCTTAAAAAAACAAAACTATTTTAAAATGAATGTCACTTAGTAAATAAGAGTTGAGTGAAAAAGACATTCTCATATGCTGCAGGTAGGAGTGAAAACTCATACAATCTTTCAGGAAAATGTCTGGCAATAATGTACTGACAGCCTCATCATTGTAAGTCTAAGGAGCTGTCATAAATGAAAGAGAAAGAAAATAATAGCAAAGATCAATGAAACTAAATGTTGTTTCTTTGAGAAGACTGACAAAATTGATAAAGTTTTAGTCAGATTCATCAAGGAAATAAAGGGAGAGGACTCAAATCAATAAAAATAGAAATGAAATAGGAGTTACAACACCACAAAAATACAAAGGATCATAAGAGACTACTACAAACAACTATATGCCAATAAAATGGACAACTTGGAAGAAATGGACAAATTCTTAGAAAGGTACAAGCTTCTAAGACTGACCTAGAAAGAAAAAGGAAGTATGAACAGCCTAATCAGAAATAATGAAATTGAAACTGTGATTTAAAATCTTCCAACAAACAAAACAAAAGCAGGCGTTGTAATAAATAAGCTGAAATACTGGCAAAAATTTATTATTATTATAAATGCTCCTGTTTATAATAGCACTGTTATTTATAAATATATTCTTATTTATAATAGCATTATTATTTATAAAAGCAGAAAACTGAGAACAACTTAAATGCCCAAAGTGAGTCTAATTTAAGTAAGTTTACAGCACAATGAGATATGACAGAGTTCTTAAAATGTAAACATTTTAACAGTGAGCAATGTTTATGTTAGGAGGTTAAGCAAAACAAGTCTAGATCAAGTGACATAGATAGAATCCTCCCAGCCATGTTAAACAGCACCAAAAGAGACCAAATGGAAAGGCTCTAAAATCTTCACAGTGATTGCTTCTATATGTAAGATCTTTCTTCTTCTTTATTTTTCTACTATCTAATCTTTGAAATAACTATGAATTACTATTTGTATAAGCAAGAGAAAGGGAACTAAAAGGAGTAAAAAAAGAGTAAGTTGTGGTTGTCTTTTTTTTTTTTTAAGAAGACATTCTTTGTTGTAGAAACAGAGCAGGTAGGTGAATTACAGAGAATTTAGAAAGGCACACATAGATGTTTACATGGAGATTATTTTAATCAATAATTAATCTAATCAGTCCTTGTGTAAAAACTTCCAGAAAATCTATTCTATGAGAGGGAAGGGGTAGTATGATTTTCTTTTTTTTTTAATTTACTTTTTATCAACCTAAAGTTCAATTACCAATTAAGTACTGCGGCGCAACAAAGTGACTCAGTTATACATATATATACATTCTTCTTCATATTCTTTTCCATTGTGGTTTATCACAGGATACTGAATACAGTTTCCTGTGCTATACAGTAGAACTTTGTTATTTATCCATTCTATATACACCAGTTTGCATCTGCCAATCCCAAACTCCCAATCCAACCCTCTCTCAACCTCCCCGCTTTTTAAAAATTTTTTTATTGAAGTATAGTTGCTTCACTATGTCGTGTTTGTTTCCACTGTACAATAGAGAATTCACTATATGTATACATACATCCCCTCTTTTTTTGGATTTCCTTCCCATTTACGTCACCACAGATCATTGAGTAGAGTTCCCAGGGCTATACAGTCAATTCTCATCAGTTATCTATTTTACTGGGTTGGGAAGACCCCCTGGAGAAGGGAACGGCTACCCACTCCAATACTCTGGCCTGGAGAATTCCATGGACTATTCCATGGGATCTCAAAGAGTCGGACACTGAGCAACTTCCACTTACACACAGTAGCGTGTGTACGTCAACCCCAGTCTCTCAGAACATCCCGCCTTCCCTTCCCCACTTGGTAACCCTAAGTTTGTTCCCTATATCTGAAGCTGCAGTTATTTCAAACAGCTTTCTAAAAGTTGATGACTCCATGAGGAGCCAGATTGTTGAGATGACTCAACCATTGTCTTTGTTCATAGGTTTTTATAAGAAAACCTAACAAATACCAAAGCTTCCAGGTAAGAGATACCTGCAGAAAATGGAATGTAAGGGTGTGGGAAGGACGGATGGGCAGAGTCAGGACCTAGAGAAGGGTGGTAACAGGGTTAGCCTGAAACAGCACCTGCTCCACCTTCAGGATAAAACAACCCAAAGGGAAAATGAAGCACCTCAAAACCAACTGGAAATACCTGTCTACCCTGGACTGATGCCCTGCTATTTATAATAGTACTGACGGTCCTTTTCCCAGGATCTTTTCTGGCCTCAGCTCATCAAACCAGATGTAGTTAAGATTATAACCATACATTCGTGTAGCCAGTCTAAACCCTAGACTTATGAGAAGAAAATCCACAAACTGTAACAAATGTGATTAATGGAGTTTGTCAGCCATGAAAGCAAGTGACTGATTCTGATTATCTATGATAATAACAGTAAAAATAGCTACCATTTAGCTCTTCCTATAAGTGTCAGGCCTTATGATACGTTCTTTCTATATGAAGGTGAACAGAATCTGACACCCCCAAATATACCACTTTGGCATAAAGATTATTTTGAGCAGAAGTCAATTAAGAAGCAGATACAAGAAGAGTTCCTTACCCTCCTCCTATTTGCCTAAAGGTAGGACATAAAGTTATAAAAGTGTTTCCTCTCCCCTCTCTACCAGGAGGACAGGAGTTAATCGCTGGAGACAACTCTAGACCCTTTTAAGCCTAGAGGAACCTACCTACCAAACCACTACCACTGGTTTCCCCATATGTTTGCCTTCCACCTCTAGAAGCTAAAAGTCCTTTTCCTTTGTTTTGTCATGTCTCTAACGATGTATTGTTCCTTTAAGGTGGTATGTAAGGCGAAGTTCTAACCACCTGTTTGAGACACTAATTTCTGAGTACTCCCATGCGTACGTGGAACACATGTTAATAAACTCGTTTTTCTCTTGTTAGTCTTTCTTTAGTCTAATTTACAAGGTCCCAGCTGGAGAACTCAAGATGGGGAGAGAAAAAGATAATTTTTTTCCTCCCCTATACATCTCATTTAGTCTTTCCAACACTCCTGTCATGTAGGTATCATTTTTTAGTCTCATTTACCCATGAATATAGAGAGATGTATAGAAGTTAAACAACCTACCATGGGCTAAGCTAATAAATGACAAGGCAAGATGATGGGAATTGACTCCAGGGTCCATACTACATACGAAAAATAAAATAATAAAAGTTCATGAACTTCCCTTGTACAAAATATTATTCCTGCTACTGAAACAAAATATCACATCCTGGGGGCTTTCCTGGTGGTCCAGTGATTAAGAATCCACCTTCCAATGCAGGGTACATGGACTCAATCCCTGGTCAGGAAACTGAGACCCCACATGCTGTGGGGCAACCAAGCCCAAGCACCACAAGCTATTACTAAGCAAGCCCAGTCTGGAGTCCACATGCCACAACCACAGAGAAGCCTGCCCGTTGCAACAAAAGATACCACACGCCGCAACTAGACCCAATGCAGCCAAAAAAATAAGAGAAAAATTTAAATAAAATAAAATCACATCCTGGTTGCTGTTATTCACCTTCCTAAACCTTTAATTCAGGTGCTGAAATACAGGTGCACTGTAAACATCTGCTAACTGATATAAATGTTTATGAAAAGGTAATGATATAAATGATACAAATGTTACTAGAAAGGTAATGTCCTAATTTACATGTCTGAATAACTCCTTTGTTTTGAAGAAATTACATGATTCAAACATTCATGATCTTAACTATAAAGAATATTTCCTAGCACTCACTGTAGGTTGTAAATTATAGAGGTCTTCCTAAAAAAATATGTAAACAAAACTCAGCAATCAACTACCAAAAATGGGTGGAAGCAGGAAAGTCAGACATTTTACAGTCATGATGAAAGTGGCCATTTATCTTTTCCTTTGACATTTTTTAGCAGAGGTTAAACCCTAAAGCCATGGCTATTTTTTCTCCACCTTTAACTGCTCAACCAGGAGCTCATATACCTAGTACAGTAGCCAAAATTAATAAAAATATAGCGTGCCACTGAGTTCTAGTATTTTGTAGGAAAACCAGGGCTCAATCTCAAGCATTTGGTATAAATTTCTAGGTTTTCTGATCAGACCATTTCTGGCTACCATGCCTGGGACATTTAAGTGCTCATTAAATATTAGCTTTTGTGTTGTCATTATTATTAGTTATTATTATTACTAACATCTGTTACATTTAACTGAGAAAAATAACTATGTCAGTACCAAAAATAAGTAGCTCTTTGCTCCTGCTTACAATTTTCTGATTTGCTTTTCAAAGACTTTTGTTAATAAAATTTAGTAATTTCTTTCAAATGCTAAAAAGTCATGCAATTCCATGATGAAAGGAGACCACCATTATGAAACTACCTGCCTTTTCTTTTGAACGAAATGAAGTCAGCTATGTATGTAAAGTAATTTTAATGTAATGTATGTAAAGTAATTTTGATATTGTTAAACTGTAGTGCATTCAATTGGGTATATCTTTCCCTTTCTCCTTTGCCTTTTACTTTTCTTTTCTCAGCTATTTGTAAAGCCTCCATCAGACAACCAACTTTGCCTTCCTGCATTTCTTTTTCTTTGGGACGATTTTAGTCACTGCATCCTGTACAATGCTATGAACTCCACCCACAGTTCTTCAGGCACTCTGTCTACCAGACATAATCCCCTGAATCCAGATGGTTAGAGCATCTCTGACTCAATGGACATCAATATGAACAAACTCCAGGAGATGGTGGAGGACAGAGGAGCCTGTTGTGCTGCCATGGGATCACAAAGAGTTGGACACGACTTAGCAACTGAACAATAACAACAAAACTGCAGTGCTCAAGTACTGACAGTCACTCTCATGGGAACACCCAAAGTTTGATGCAACAGAGCTCCTGGGGAAGGAGGTGGTTCAGGTAATGAAGCTCAGGAAATGTTTGGTTATCTGTTGGGTTCAGGTTATTCTCTTCTTAGCTGTTCTACATATGTGGTGAGAGCAAGAGACTAAATTCCAATGGAAATACCCATTTGGTGAGCAATCTCTAAAACGATGAGAGGGAGTTTGTTTCTGGCACTTGGAAGAAGTTGTTTTGACAGAGTTGATTTGATGTAGGAAAAATGGCACCTACAACTGCAGTGTATGAAGGAGGCTACACCTACATTCCAATACTGTCAAAGTCTCGAGGTGAAAAACAAGTCTTTAGACTGAACGTAGATGACTTGAAGAGGAGAGAGATTGAAACTGGAAAGGAGCACACGAATGGAGGAAATGAGCCTATTAGTAGAAAATCCAAAACAGACTGAGATGCCTGATACACTAGCAACTTTTTCCTTCTCTAAGACAGTGCTAAGTCATGTCTGACTCTTGGCAACCCCAGGGACTGTAGCCTGCCAGGCTCCTCTGTCTGTGGGATTCTCCAGGCAAGAATACTAGAGTGGGTTGCCATTTCCTTCTCCAGGGGATCTTCCCAATCCAGGAATCGAACCCAGGTCTCCAGCATTGCAGGCAGATTCTTTACTGACTAAGCTACACAGGAAGAATATGCCCATGATTAAAAATAAAATAAACCATGGTCACTAGGTTCTTTTCATAGGTTATATCTGTTCTGAGAAACAATGAAGACATCACTAAGCCTCCCTGTCAGTGCCTCTGTTGTCTAGTTTCCTGCCCCTTTAACTCCCAAGTGAAGCAAAAGAAAATTGTAATTCGGTTTCACCTTGGGCTCCATAATGGTGGATTGGTGGCTCAGTGAAGTCTGAATAGATTCAGCAACTCCTCTGCTATCTGCCCCCAAACACCAAAGAAGGAATGGCAGTGCTGTGACCCAAGACTGTCTATCTGTAGAATGAAAGATGGTCTTATATGTATCCATCCTGTTCTCTTTCCATCATGATATAATAATTGTGTTAGAGCTAATGGCCATATTACTTGGCTATTGGTCACACTAAAGAGAACAACTGTGTATTACTCTGAAATCCAAGACTTGGAACTAGTTATGATTTTGAGGACTAAGTGAGCGGGTTTATATGTAAAAAGAAGGGTGTAAATGAATGGGAGTGGTTAAAATGGTAACTGGAGACATCTATTCACTGCTGCCCAGCTGTCATGCTCCTCCTGCCATGGGAAAATAGCATGGCATTTCTTTTGGGGAAATAGCCCACCTCGTAATTCTCAGTCACGCCATTTGACCCAAACTGCTATTCCTGTATTCAGAATAGCTTAAACCAATCAGCCAGACCAGGGTTTTAGCCTTAAAACTATTGACATTTGGAGCTCTATATTATGTGTGGGGGCGGGGGGGGGGGGGGGGGGTTGTGTGCTGTCCTGTATATTGTAGAATATTTAGCAGCATCACTGAACTCTACCCACTAGAGGCCTTTGTAATACCCTTCAGTTAAAGTAAACAAAAATGTTTCTAGGCATTGCCAAACATCCCCTGAGTGGGAGAGGGAGGAGGAAAAAACCACCCCTCATAAGGAACCACTGAGCTAAATTTACCCTTCATCTTACTAGTCAGAGTTCTTGATTTCAAAAAAATTAATAACAGGTATACCTTATTTATAAATTATTGAGGCTTTCCTAGTGTCTCAGATAGTAAAATAATCTGCCTGCAGTGTGGGAGACCCAAGTTAGATCCCTGGGTTGGGAAGATCCCTAGAAGAAGGGAATGGCTACCCACTCCAGTATTCTTGCCTGGAAAATTCCATGGACAGAGGAGGCTGACAGGCTATATAGTCCATGGGGTTGCAAAGAGTCGGACACAACTGAGCGACTAACACTTTGACTTTAACCATAATTAGTGCTTATTATACATGAGGAATTGCTCAAATAATCCTCAGTAGCTCCATGAGATAGTGTACTAGTTGGGGTAAAGACAATATTTATACAACGAAAAGAACTCAAAATGCAATGGCTTAGAAAACAAAGACATTTCTCTCATATTCAATAATCTTTATGTGAGTAGCAAACATTGGTGAATTCAAAGACCCAGATCCCCTCCATTTTGTTGTCTGTTTGGTCTACATCATCACTGTCTACATGGCCAAAGCTGGATGACAACCACATCAGGGTTCCACCCACCAAGAAAGGGAAAAGATAATGGAGGAGGTATACACAATGCCTTTCAAGGTTCAGATGTGAAAATGGTACAAAGTCCATTGGCAAGAACTCAGCTGCATCCCCACACTTAGTACAAGTCAACTCGCAAATATGCCTAGCTGCACAGTCAGCTCAGCTATAACCCAACTATGGACTGAATGTTTGTGTCCCCCCAAATTCATGTTGAAGGAGGATTCCCCACTATGGTATTATTTGGAGGTGGGGCCTTTGGGTGGTATTTAGGTCATGATGGTGGAGCCCTCATGAATAGGATTAGTGCCCTTAAGAGATACAAGAGAGCTGATCTCTTTCTCTATCATGTGAGACAGAACAAAAGGCAACCATCTGTAAACCAAAACATGGGCACTCACCAAGAATGTGACAACGCTGGCACCCTGATCTTGGACTTCCAGCCTCCAGAACTGTGAGAAACAAATGCTTGTTGTTTAAGCCACCCAGTCTTTGGTATCCTCTTGCAGCAGCTTGAACTGACTTCCAAAAAAATGCCATAGCTTTGAAAAAAGGGGGAAATAATTTTTCTAGAAAACTAGTAGTCTCTGAATACTACTAGTTTACAAATTAGGACAGTAAAGTACAGAACTAAAGTAACTTGCCCAATGCCATATGGCTGGCAAGTCAATTCCAAAGCTCATGATCTTAAACACTAGACCACTATTTTTCAAATCTCTGAATGATAACCTAAAATAAGAAAAGCATCTTACTTAGCAACTTAGGACACATATGTGCATGTTTATATGTGTGTATGTTTCATGAAACAATCCCTACCCTTATCACAGTCAATGAACACCAGTATTTCTATTCTACAGTGTTTCATTCTTAAAATGTTGCTAAGACCCACTATATTGATTTCATAAGCCTCAATGTATTGAGATTAACAGTTAGAAAACAGTGCACCACACTCAATTCTGGTAGGAGAGCTGGAATTTGTTGAAAGACTATTGGAGAGCTCCAGTATAAACTATATGAGTAAGAAGGCTGAAGAATAAAATTCAGAAAACAGGTCGGTCCAGAGACTTCAAGAAACCCAGAATCACAGCTAAAATAATATCATGGGAAGGGTCTGTTAAGATGAACCTGATACCATCAATATTACTTCCATCTCTGACTCTGGACACTGGATGCTATGACACTGTCACTGATATCAATGCCAAACCAGCTTGGCTTCTGTGCCTCTCTTGCTCCAGATTAAATGTCCCAGGAGGAAGCATTCAGTTGGTATATTTTGGCCACATGCCTATGCCCAGGCTCTTGGGATCAGGCAGAGCAAGAATCTAGCTTTTCAGCTCACAAAACCATAGACATGAGGTTATGATTCTGGGCAGCCCCAAAAAGGAACAAACAAACAAAAAGGCAAATGTCCAATATACTCATAAACCACTAGAAGTATATATTGGTACAGCCATTTGGAGAGCAATTTGGTGTTATTTTGCAGAACAAAAATGTGCATCCTATAATGTAGAAATTCCATTTCTAGGCATAGAGTCTGGATTGAAATTCCCACACAACTGCATAAAGAGACTTGTTTAAGTATGTTTACAGAAGCATTATCTGTAATAATGAAAACTGGAAAAAAGTTAAAGGTTTATCACTTAACAAATGGACAAGACTGGGTCTTGTTCTTCTTTAAATCCTAGTACCAAGCACTGCTGAAAAATTATCAGAACCAAATAAATACTTGTTGAAATGAACAGCAATTGAATGAATTATCAATCAGAAATTATCCAGGGAGTAATACACAGGTTTGTTGCTCAGTCTCTCAGTTCTGTCTGACTCTTCGTGACCCCATGGACTGCAGTACTCCAGGCTGCCCTGTCCTTCAGCATCTCTCGGAGCTTGCTAAAACTCATGTCCATTGAGTCAGTGATGCCATTCAACCATCTCATCCTCTGTCATCCCCTTCTTCTCCTGCCTCCAATCCTTCCCAGCATCAGGGTCTTTTCTAATGAGTCAGTTGTTTGCATCAAGTGGCCAAAGTATTGGAGTTTCAGCTTTAGCATCAGGCCTTCCAGTGAATATTCAGGATTGATTTCCTTTAGGATTGACTGGTTTGATCTCCTTGCAGTCCAAGGGACTCTCAAGAGTCTCTTCTTGAGAGTAGATTAAAAGCTAAAGCATACACAGGACTGGACCAAAATATTCAAAGAACCTTTAGAAGAAAGTTCATATGGGGGCTTCCCTGGCAGCTCAGATGGTAGAGAATCCACCTGCCAATGCAGGAGACCCAGGTTCGATCCCTGGGTTGGGAAGATCCCCTGGAGAAGAGAATGGCTACCCACTCCAATATTCTTGTCTGGAGAATTCCATGGACAGAGAAGCGTGGCGGGCTACAGTCCATGGGGTTGCAAAGAGTCAGACACAACTGAGCGACTAAAACTTTCACTTTTCACTTTCAGGGTCATATTAGATCTAAAATACTGTGTTTCTTACCAGTTCTCCTGTAAGTGGCTCTCCTAAAAGTCCCAAAGGATTTAAGAATGGCCTCAATGTATTCTTTACATAGAAGACCATCTGGGAACTCTCCAAATATACACAACAAAAGTCAAGGGATCTTACCTGCTAAACTTCACCTTGACGCTGACCATCTTTTTACCCATTCTGTCTCAAGAACTTATCTGTCTTGTATGTTATTACACATCAAGGTATTAAGAAGGAACACCTCTATCCCAGGTGTTCCCTTCCATGTGAAGGGAGTTCCAACAGCATTACACTCCTGGCCTCTTTCTGCCCCCTTATTCACTCCACTTCAAGGGAAGTGGAGCTGACTGATAAGTCTGGAAGGATAAAGTGGGAACATATGGTCCAACTCTTTCCTTCTTTCTTCCCCTTGGAAGCTAACATCCTAGAAAACATGTATTCCTAACTCAGCACACTTATTGGAAATCACCCTGCTACCCAGAAGGCCTGCTATGGTCCAGGGCTGCCATAATAAGATGAGGCAGGGATCAAACCTGTCTCATTCCATCCTGTCTCGTTCGCTCCTGTCTCATTCCAAATGCCCCAAACCAGCCATATTCTCTGATCTCAGCTTTCTCAATAGGTCAAACAGGCATCCAGGCCAAACTGGACCAAGCAGGTGGCTTAACAGCATAGGTTTCTGGAAGATGTTGGACTTTAAATTCCATTCCTTTAAAAGCTGTGTCACTTTGGGGAAGTTACGAATCCTTCATCTAGCCCCATGATTCCTTCAGAACTAAAGTAGGGACTTGAAAACATGCCAGGTTAAACATACACCTACTATACAATCCAGGCATTCCTCTCCTTGAAGTTTCCACCCAAGAGAAATTAAAACATATGCCCACACAATGCTCAAAGCAGCTTCATGTGTAAGCATGCAAAACTGGAAACAACCCACACATTTATCAATGAATTCACAGATAAACATGGGGGTATATTCATACAACAGAACACCACTCAGCAATAAAAAGGAATATATACACAACAACATGGATGAATCTCAACATAATTATGCTGAGCAAAAGAAGACAGACTAAAAAAATATTACATATGGTATTTTGCATGTATAGGAAATTTTTAAAAACACAAATCAATTTATAGTACTGGAAAGCAGTTAGATCAGTGGTTTCCTGGGGCTGGAGATGGGAAGCGAGCAGTGAGAAAGAATGCATTATAAGGCACATGAGAAAACTCTAGAGGAGGTGGATATGTTCATTTTCTTAATTGTGATGATGATCCTACAAGTGTCAAAACTCAAATTGTATTTTAAATATATACAGTTTCTGGTATAGCCATTGACACACCAATAAAAGTGCCAAATACGTATGTCAAAGTATATACAGAGAAGAAACAACTGGTATCAAATCCCCTGATCACTCTCCAAAAGTGGCAACTTTTCAACCAAATATACTTCAATAAAAAAATTTTTTTGATCAACAAACTTCTGTCCAGGCTCAACAAGAAGAAAAAAGAGAGGACCCAAATAACTAAAATAAGAAATAAGAGAGGAGAAATAGGGAGTTCCCTGGCGGTCCAGTGATTAAGACTCCACACTTCCACTGCAGGGGAGGTGGGTTCAATCCCTGGGTCAGGGGACCAAGATCCTGCATGCTGTGGGTCATGACCAAAAAGTAAGAAAAAGAAAATACAGAAACTGAAAAGATGGCCAATACCAACTGACTTATTTGATGTTTGACAGAAACCAACAAAATACTGTAAAGCAATTAGCCTTCAACTAAAAACAAATTTTAAAAAGAAAAAATTCTCTAAAGAAAATAAAAAAGAAAATGAAAAGATGGAACTACCCATGAAATAATTTAATTTCCCAGAACTGAGGGCCATGAATTTCCAGCTTGGAAAGACCTGTGGAGTGCCGAGCACAGTGAGTTCTGCTAAGAGTATTGATAGCTAATGCTGTCAGTGTTAGTGCTTACTCTTACGCCAAGCACTGGTCTAAGTGTCTTACATATTAACTCATTTACTTGCCACAACTGTCACTAAAGGACAGAGAAGTTAAATAATTTTCCTGACTCCACACTTCCAAAATCCCTGCTCAGGAAACGAAGAAGGAGCTAAGACCCCACACGCCCTGGGGTGCAGTCAACAAGAAGAATAAAAAATTGTCTGAGATGACACAGCTAATAGGTGATGGAGCTGGCATGCAAACCCATTTGACCCATTCTCCACATTCAGTGCTCAAATTTCTAAGTTAAATTGTATATTTCTGCCATGATTCCTATCAGAATACTGGGATCTAGGAGGAGATGCCATAGTTTCCAGAGAGAGAGAAAAAAAAGCAGGTTCTAAGGAATGGATCTAGAGTAAAACCGGCTTTAGAAATGCTCGCTAACAATTACCGTCAATGGTGAAAAATTGAAAGCATTTCCCCTGAAATCAGGAACAAGACAAGGGTGCCCACTCTCACCACTACTATTCAACATAGTTTTGGAAGTTTTGGCCACAGCAATCAGAGCAGAAAAAGAAGTAAAAGGAATCCAGATAGGAAAAGAAGAAGTGAAACTCTCGCTGTTTACAGATGACATGATCCTCTACATAGGAAACCCTAAAGACTCTACCAGAAAATTACTAGAGCTAATCAACAAATATAGTAAAGCTGCAGGATATAAAATTAACACACAGAAATCCCTTGCATTTCTATACACTAACAATGAGAAAACAGAAAGAGAAATTAAGGAAACAATACTATTCACCATTGCAACAAAAAGAATAAGATACTTAGGAGTATATCTACCTAAAGAAACAAAAGACCGATACATAGAAAACTATAAAACACTGATGAAAGAAATCAAAGAGGACACAAACAGATGGAGAAACATACCGTGTTCATGGATTGGAAGAATCAATATTGTCAAAATGGCTATACTACCCAAAGCAATCTATAGATTCAATGCAATCCCTATCAAGCTACCAACGGTATTTTTCACAGAACTAGAGCAAATAATTTCACAATTTGTATGGAAATACAAAAAACCTCGAATAGCCAAAGTAATCTTGAGAAAGAAGAATGGAACTGGAGGAGTCAACCTGCCTGACTTCAGACTCTACTACAAAGCCACAGTCATCAAGACAGTATGGTACTGGCACAAAGACAGAAATATAGATCAATGGAACAGAATAGAAAGCCCAGAGATAAATCCACGAACCTATGGACACCTTATCTTCGACAAAGGAGGCAAGGATATACAATGGAAAAAAGACAACCTCTTTAACAAGTGGTGCTGGGAAAACTGGTCAACCACTTGTAAAAGAATGAAACTAGAACACTTTCTAACACCATACACAAAAATAAACTCAAAATGGATTAAAAGTCTAAATGTAAGACCAGAAACTATAAAACTCCTAGAGGAGAACATAGGCAAAACACTCTCCGACATGAATCACAGCAGGATCCTCTATGACCCACCTCCCAGAATATTGGAAATAAAAGCAAAACTAAACAAATGGGACCTAATGAAACTTAAAAGCTTTTGCACAACAAAGGAAACTATAAGCAAGGTGAAAAGACAGCCCTCAGACTGGGAGAAAATAATAGCAAATGAAGCAACAGACAAAGGATTAATCTCAAAAATATACAAGCAACTCCTGAAGCTCAATTCCAGAAAAATAAATGACCCAATCAAAAAATGGGACAAAGAACTAAACAGACATTTCTCCAAAGAAGACATACAGATGGCTAACAAACACATGAAAAGATGCTCAACATCACTCATTATCAGAGAAATGCAAATCAAAACCACAATGAGGTACCATTACACGCCAGTCAGGATGGCTGCTATCCAAAAGTCTACAAGCAATAAATGCTGGAGAGGGTGTGGAGAAAAGGGAACCCTCTCACACTGTTGGTGGGAATGCAAACTAGTACAGCCTCTATGGAGAACAGTGTGGAGATTTCTTAAAAAACTGGAAATAGAACTGCCATATGACCCAGCAATACCACTTCTGGGCATACACACTGAGGAAACCAGATCTGAAAGAGACACGTGCACCCCAATGTTCATTGCAGCACTGTTTATAATAGCCAGGACATGGAAGCAACCTAGATGCCCATCAGCAGATGAATGAATAAGGAAGCTGTGGTACATATACACCATGGAATATTACTCAGCCATTAAAAAGAATTCATTTGAATCAGTTCTAATGAGATGGATGAAACTGGAGCCCATTACACACAGTGAAGTAAGCCAGAAAGATAAAGAACATTACAGCATACTAACACATATATATGGAATTTAGAAAGATGGTAATGATAACCCTATATGCAAAACAGAAAAAGAGACACAGATGTACAGAACAGACTTTTGGACTCTGTGGGAGAAGGCGAGGGTGGGATGTTTTGAGAGAACTGCATGTATATTATCTATAGTGAAACAGATCACCAGCCCAGGTGGGATGCATGAGACAAGAGCTCGGGCCTGGTGCACTGGGAAGACCCAGAGGAATTGGTGGAGAGGGAGGTGGGAGGGGGGATCGGGATGGGGAATACATGTAACCCCATGGCTGATTCATGTCAATGTATGACAAAACCCACTGCAATGTTGTGAAGTAATTAGCCTCCAGCTAATAAAAATAAATGAAAAAAAAAAAGAAAAATAAAAAAATAAAAAGAAATGCTCGTTAACAATATTAAAAACTAAACAGAATTAAACAAGGCCTTTAAACTGTAAGAGACCTGGGTTTGACCCCTAGGTAGGGAAGATCCCCTGGAGGAGGCAGTGGCAATCCACTCCAGTATTCTTGCTTGGGAAATTCCATGGACAGATGAGTCAGGCAGGCTACAGTCTATGGCATCCCAAAGAGTCAGACATAAATAAGCACACTCAAAATATTACAGGAATATATTTGCAACCTAGAATTCCATACCCAGGCAATCTATCAATGAAGTCTGAGTAAACTAAAGACTTTGGACACTAAGACCTTAAATTTTTACCCATATGCACCCTTTCCCAGGTTACTACTGGGGGACATATTCCATGATAATAAAGGAATAAAGCAAGAAAGAAGATGATGAGGCACATAGGAAACAGAAGCACCTACACTAAAGAATATGAAATGGATCCCCCTGATGGTAATGTAGAAACCATAGGAGAGCCAGTTCTGAGTGTACAAATTAACAGCTCAGGTTACAGCAAGTCTTTCTCAGAGGACTTCTCAGGAGGATGAAATGATAGACTATATAGGAATGCTCTAAGAACATTAACAACTGGCAAAGAGCTTGGGGTTGACTGAGTGATAAATACATTGAAAAGCAATTCCCAGGTGGCTTAGTGGTAAAGAACCTGACTGCCAATGCAGGAGATGCAGGTTCAATCCTTGAGTTGGGAAGATCCCCTGGAGAAGGAAATGGCTACCTAGTCCAGTATTCTTGCCTGGGAATCCCATGGACAGAGGAGCCTGGCGGGCCCAGCCCATGTGGTCGCTAAAGAGCCAGACACGACTCTCTAAATTGGAAGTGGTCCAACAGGAGATGGTAAGAGTGAACATCAACATTTTAGGAATCAACTGCAATGGGTGAATTTTATTCAGATGATCATTATATCTACTACTGTGAGCAAGAATACCTTAGAAAAATGGAGTAACCCTCACCATCAACAAAACAGTCCAAAATGCAGTACTTGGATGCAATCTCAAAAATGACAGAATGATTCCTGTTCATTTCCAGTAATCCAAGTCTATGCCCCAACCACTAATGCTGAAGAAGCTGAAGTTGAATGGTTCTATGAAAACCTAAAAAACCTTCTAGAACTAACACTCAAACAAGATGTCTTTTTTATTATAGGGTACTGGAATGCAAAAGTAGGAAGTCAAGAGATACCTGGAGTTACAGGCAAGTTTGACCTTAGAGTACAAAATGAAGCAGGTCAAAGGCTAATAGAGTTTTGCCAAGAGAACGCACTGGTCAGAGCAAACACCCTCTTCCAACAACACAAGAGAAAACTCTATACATGAACATCACCAGATGGTCAACACCAAAATCAGACTGATTATATTCTTTGCAGCCAAAGATGGAGAAGATCTATACAGTCAGCAAAAACAAGACCGGGAGCTGACTGTGGCTCAGATTATGAACCCCGTATTGCCAAAGTCAGACTCAAACTGAAGAAAGTAAGGAAAACCACTAGACCATTCAGGTATAACCTAAATCAAATCCCTTACAATTATACAGTGGAAGTGACAAATAGATTCAAGGGATTAGATTTGATAGACAGAGTGCCTGAAGAACTATGGATGGAGGTTTATGACATTGTACAGGAGGCACTGATCAAGACCATCCCCAAGAAAAAGAAATGGAAAAAGGCAAAATGGTTGTCTGAGGAAGCCTTACAAATAGCTGAGAAATGAAGAGAAGTGAAAGGCAAAGGAGAAAAGGAAAGATATAAGCATCTGAATGCAGAGTTCCAAAGAATAGCAAGGAGAGATAAGAAAGCCTTCCTAAGTGATCAATGCAAAGAAACAGAAGAAAAACAATAGACTGGGAAAGACTAGAGATCTCTTCAAGAAAATTAGAGATACCAAGAAAACATTTCATGCAAAGATGGTCACAATAAAGGACAGAAATGGTACAGGCCTAACAGAAGCAGAAGATATTAAGAAGAGATGGCAAGAATACACAGAAGTATACAAAAAAGATATTAATGACCCAGATAACCACGATTGTGTGATCACTCACCTAGAGCCAGACACCCTGGAATGCGAAGTCAAGTGGGCCTTAGGAACCATCACTACGAACAAAGCTAGTGGAGGTGATGGAATTCCAATTGAGCTATTTTAAATCCTAAAAGATGATGCTGTGAAAGTGATGCACTCAAATATGCCAGCAAATTTGGAAAACTCAGGAGTGGCCACAGGAATGGAAAAGGTCAGCTTTCATTCCAATCCCAAAGAAAGGCAATGCCAAAGGATGTTCAAACTACTGCACAATTGCACTCCTCTCACATGCTAGCAAAGTAATTCTCAAAATTCTCCAAGCAAGTCTTCAACAGTACACGAATCAAGAACTTCCAATGGTCAAGTTGGATTTAGGAAAGGCAGAGGAAACAGAGATCAAATCGCCAACATCTGTTGGATCACAGAAACAGCAAGAGTGTTCTGGAAAAACATCTACATCTGCTTCATTGACTATGCCAAAGTTTTGACTGTGTGGATCATAACAAACTGTGGGAAATTCTTAAAGAGATGGGAATACCACACCACCTGACCTGCCTCCTGAGAACTGTGTATGCAGGTCAAGAAGCAACAGTTAGAACTGGACATGGAACATCAGACTGGTTCCAAATTGGGAAAGGAGTACGTCAAGGCTGCATACTGTCACCCTGCTTATTTAACTTATATGCAGAGTACATCTTGAGAAATGCTGGGCTGGATGAAGCACAAGCTGGAATCAAGATTGCCAGCAGAAATATCAATCACCTCAGATATGCAGATGACACCACCCTTATGACAGAAAGTGAAGAGGAACTAAAGAGCCTCTGGATGAAAGTGAAAGAGGAGAGTGAAAAAGCTGGCTTAAAACTCAACATGTAAAAAACAAAGATCATGGCATCCGGTCGAATCATTTCATGGCAAATAGATGGGGAAACGATAGAAACAGTGACAGACTTTCTTTTCTTGGGCTCCAAAACCACGGAGGATGGTGACTGCAGCCATAAAATTAAAGGATTCTTGCTCCTCAGAAGAAAAACTATGACCAACCTAGAAAGTATTTTAAAAAGCAGAGAAATTACTTTGCCAACAAAGGTCCATCTAGTCAAGGCTATGGTTTTTCCAGCAGTCGTGTATGGATATGAAATGTGGACCGTAAAGAAAGGTGAGCACTGAAGAATTGATGCTTTTGAACTGTGGTGTTGGAGAAGACTCTTTTTTTTTCTTCTTCTTCTTTTTTTACTGGAGAAGACTCTTGAGAGTCCCTTGGACTGCAAGGATATCAAACCAGTAATCCTAAAGGAAATCAGTCCTGAATGTTCATTGGAAGGACTGATGCTGAAGCTGAAGCTCCAATACTTTGGCCACTGATGCGAAGAACTGACTCACTGGAAAAGACCCTGATGCTGTGAAAGACTGAAGGCGGAAGGAGAAGGGGATCACAGAGGATGAGATGGTTGGATGGCATTACTGACTGGACATGAGTTTGAGCAAGCTCCAGGAGTTGGTGATGGACAGGAAAGACTGGCATGTTGCATTCCATGGGGTTGCAAAGAGTCAGACATGACTGAGCAACCAGACTGAACTCAGTTGCTAAATACTGCACACTGCACACAAACAATACTGTTCATTATTGTTGACTCGCTAAGTCGTGTCTGACTCATTCACAACTCCATGGACTGTAGCCCACCAGACTCCTCTGTCCATGGCATTTCCCTACAATACTGG
The DNA here is from genome assembly GCF_033118175.1 of Dama dama. Lineage (NCBI taxonomy): Eukaryota > Metazoa > Chordata > Mammalia > Artiodactyla > Cervidae > Dama > Dama dama. The sequence continues at coordinate 15,099,040 of NC_083686.1, read as the reverse complement.
AGTGGGTTGCCATTTCCTTCTCCAGGGGATATACCCGACCCAGGGATCAAACGAAGGTCTCCTGCATTGGCAGTAAGTTTCTCTACTGCTGAGCCACCTGAGAAGCCTACTATAAACACTTAATTGTGCTTAAATATAGCCTTCATATCCAAGTATACTTTACTGGATTCAAATTTTAGGAAAATTGGTTCATGCAAATCCAATTCTTTCCAGTTAATCAATTCCCCATTCTCCAACCACTCTGTACAAGTGAGTTTTCCTCACAGATGCTGTCTTTGTATTTTCATGTCATTTTCACATATGTATTGTGCATTCCACATGCTCCAGAGGGCATCCCAGAGAGACAGTATGAAAATAGGCAAAAGGAAAAAGATGATTTTTTGGAGAACAAAAACTTTAAACTTGCCACTTTAAAGTTCCACATGAGAGGGACTTCCCTGGTGGTCCGGTGGCCAGGACTCCATGCTCCATTCAATGAAGGGGGGGCCACGTTTGACCCCTGGTCGGGGAATTATTAATAGATCCCACATGCCACAACTAAAAGATCCCACATGCTGCAACTAAGACCTGGTACAACCAAATAAATACTTTTTAAAAAATAAAGTACCACATGAGAATAATAAATGATGTTTCAATGAAAACTGGAAACTAGGTTATTAAAATTTAGAAACCCACAATTTTTAACAAATTTTTTTAGATTTTAAAAGTAATTTGTCTCTCTCCTTTTTTGGCACCTCCTTGGGGGTCTGAAAGATGAAAATTCAAAATATTCTTCAAAATAATGTCTCTTGGGGGCAGGGGGCAACGCCTCTGACAAGGAGTTTCCCCTTACCTTGGTGCAATTTTACAAAAATCAAAATGAATAGCACAAGTGATTCAATGCCAGCAACATTTTCATCTACTTACACTGCTGTTGCCTGTGATACAACAGTACAAATACGTGGCTGGGACACAGATCTTTCAGAGCTGTCAGCTAAGAGCTGTCGGCTAAGAGCTGTCCGATAACCCACAGGAGCTGGTTCATCCACCAGGGGGCATTCAGGTGTATGCATCCGACTGCACACAGGGAAAGGTCAGAGTCCTTCATCCTCTTTGGATGAAAAAACCACAGAGAACAGATTCAACAGTGAGATGACAGTCACTTAGGTGGAAGAGGTCTTCTCAAACCAATTGGCCTTTCCCTTAGGGAAAACTGAATTTTCTTGACTTCATTTTCCTGACATTTCAGGTTATTCAAGCGCTTCATTTCATACTCCCTTTCACATCGGATGGCTGAAAAATAAAATACACGAAGCAATCCAACTGACATTTTTTACCAGGCATAGCTTGGTCCAAGATGAATATTTATCACACAGAAAAATCCACATTCTTGAATACTAAACAAGAAGACAGGGCTACATAGATAGGGAGCATGAGTGTGAATGAGCAGATTTAAACACATGTCTAATAATCAAAATAACACAAAAAATTTTCAATTTATTAAAGTTGTTCCTACAGAACTTACATTCTGCTGAAGGGAGCAGACCATCCTTAATGGTTTTGCATTTTTTGAGGTGTACACAGCTACCAAATGCAATTTCTTCCAAGAAAGGCAACTTGATGTTGGCTAGTTTCGTGTACCACGTCTTTGTGAGTAGTGCAAGTTCCCAGGGTTCCTGTCTGGGGCAAAAATTAACTCATTCAATAAACATTTATTGACATCGATAACAGGATATAGATAAGACATTTGGATTCTCAGTTCCATTTTCCACTAGAGATTTTGGTTTGCAGAGGAGTATTCAGGATTTTCCAGAGTTGCAAATCTAGCCAGGAGAAGGAGCCTTAAATCAACATCTTATAATCTTTCAATGTAGAAATATTAATACATTGAAAAATAACCATAAATTATAATGATAGGAACTTTAGTTCAAAAAACAGCCTCCATGAAGTCAATCCAATCTTTCCATGTCTTTAAAGAGGATGTAGTTAAAAACTGTAAGCTCCAAGTCTTTCTTGGTTGATCAAAAATATGACCACATTAGGGAAGGAACAAATGGAATATACTGAATATGGTGCTTGGCATACAGTAAAGCTTTGAGTGTGTGATCTGATTTTTTTTTATTTTTTAGAAATATGTATTTATTTGGCTGTGCTGGATCTTAGTTGCAGCATGCAAACTCTTAGTTTTGGCATGTGGGATCTAGTTCTCTGACCAGGAATCAAATCCATACCCCCTGCATTGGGAGCATGGAGTCTTAGCCACTGGACCACCAGGGAAGTCCATGATCTGATTTTAATTTTTACAACACCCAGAGGTAAGACAAGGGAACAAAGACTCAGAAGTTAACTGAGAACCAGAGCTGAGATGTAACCCAGGTGTATTTAGAAGTATCAACAGAATCCTTAGAAAACAGGAGAAAGGAACGAAATCCCAAACTACAGGATTTAAAAATAATCACAATGAAATCTTAATGGATTGTTTCATGCATCCTACTTTGGAAGTTTTAAGTATCAGCTACGTTTCTCAGCTACAGTCAATGTGAATTCATATGTATGAGGAAAGGGGAAAGACCTGCTTTGGTATAGGTAGGAGAAATGAGCTTATTACATACATGCCATCTGTCTTCCTCCACCAACTTCCTTGTTACTTTATCATCTAACCTTAAGGAGTGACTTGAAGTATGCAATTATTATAAATGCACTTGAACAAATACACAAAGATGTATTTACAAGAATCTTCAGTGAAGCATTGCTTATCCCAAAAACCTCACAAAGTAGTCTTAATGTCTACAAGAAGAGCCTGGCTAAACTGCAGTACACATATGTAATGAAAGAATGAGGTTTATCCTTATCTATGGATTTGGAAAGATGAGCAATCAGTTAATGTTTATCTAGCACCTACTACATGCTAGATACTCTTTTAATCAGTTTACATATATAAACACATTTAATTGCCACAGTAATCTATGAAGTAGGCAAGGTGCTATTATGCTTATTTTACAGGTTGGGAAGCAGGAGCAGAGAAAAATTTACTCAAGGTCACAAGGCTTGGGTTTGAAATTTTAATGCATGTACAAATATATCTATGTATACCTATACAGAAGTGTGTATATACATATATGTATGCACACATGCATAATACAGGTTTATATAAATGATGTGAATACAGGTGAGACACTGATGGCAATATGGACTAAAAGAACAAAAGTGTTCTAAAATCTAAGACGTAAATATCTAAAATCTACAATTTACTCAAGATCACAAGGCTTGGGTTTGAAATTTCAACTCAGAAAATCAGATTCTAGAATCTATGCTCTTAACCACTAGGCTACACAAGATAAAGCAGGGGAGGGAGTAAAGTTCAGTATAATCCCATGTGTAAAAATGTGTGTGTGTATACATATGTGTACGTATGTGTATCACATACAAGAGACAGAAGTTGTAGGAAAACATAAAACATTTTACCTGAGTGGGATTGGGCAGGTAGTATAGGGATAGGAATGGAGATATGAGAAATAATATTTTTATTCTCCTTTCAAAGCATTTGAAAATAAAAATGTCAAATGGCTTTGATCTTCTAAAATTACTTAACCAAAAAAAAGCCCAAAGTGAAAAACTGCCTGAGCAAATGAAAGAATCTGCCTGTAATACAGGAGACCCCAGTTCGATTCCTAGGTCAGGAAGATCCCCTGGAGAAGGGATAGGCTACACACTCCAATGTTCTTGGGCCTCCTGGTGGCTCAGATGGGAAAGAATTGGCGTATAATGCCAGGGAAGATCCCCTGGAGGAGTGCATGGAAACCCACTCCAGTATTCTTGCCCGGAGAATCCGCAAGGACAGAGGTGCCTTGGGAGGCTACAATCCATGGGGTCGCAAAGTTGGACACGACTGAGTGACAAAGAACACCATTGTATTCCTCTTAGTTTAGTTGCTCTTATAAACAGAATGATATCAAATACTTTCTTGTGAGACTGACAGAGAAGACACTGGTTTTGCAGACACTATGCGTGATATAAAATGCTATATAGCCAAAACCACAGAATCAGTGAGTCGGACACAACTGAGCGACTGAACTGAACTGATTCATGATACAAAATGCTATATAGTCAAAACCACAGAAACAGTGCTTTAAATCATTCTCCAAATACAGGAATATCTTTGTTATAAAAATTATGCTTGCAACAATGACTGTAGTGGCTATTTGCCTATAGTTCAAGGTCTAAAGTCATACTGAACTAACAGATCCAAGCAGAGTGCAATAATGAGTTTTTCCGTAACTCTAGTTTTATGACCCCATGAAATGTCTCCATTTCCTTCTTAGAATATTGTCAAAAAGTAAAATTCAATTGACTCACAATGATAAATATGTCATAGATTGTGGCAGAGGGGTTAAAAAAACAAAAATTTAAAATAAGGTAGCACAACTGGGAAGACCCAGAGGAATCGGGTGGAGAGGGAGGTGGGAGGGGGGATCGGGATGGGGAATACGTGTAAATCTATGGCTGATTCATATCAATGTATGACAAAACCCAAAAAATAAAATAAAATAAAATAAGGTAGCACAACAGTACTACAGAGTGAAACTCTCATGTAGTAGCAACCCATGTTCACTATGGGTTTACTATTATTTCAGACAACATACAAGTACCTTACCTACATTACTGCATTTGTATTCCATACCATATGGGTCGGTATTGATCTGTCAATTTCACAGATGTGGAAGCCAAGGCACAGAGAAGTTAAGTAATTTACTCAAGGCAGCATGGGCAGCCAGGGGCAGAGCCAGGCTTTGAGCCCTGGTTTTCTTTATAGGGTTGGTTTTTTGTCTTTTGTGTCTTTTTTGAGCAGAGTTCCTTTTGCTAACAGTGAGTCCTTGTTGGTTATCCATTTTAAATACAGCAGTGTATACATGAAGTATTTCCTAAAGTTCTTAACTATCCCTTCCCCCCTCAATTTCCCCACCCCAGCAACCATAAGTTCATTTTCTAAGTCTGTGAGTCTCTGTTTTGTAAGTAAGTTTATTTCTTTTTAGATTCCATGTATAAGGATAGTCATACACATTTCTCCTCTGTCTGACTTACTTCACTCAGCATGATACTCTCTAGATCCATCCATGGTGTTGCAAAAGGCATTATTTCAGTCTTTTTAATGGCTGAGTATATGTGGACCACATCTTCTTTATCCATTCCTCTTTCAGTGGATATTTAGATTGTTTCCATGTCTTGGCTATTGTAAACAGTGCTACAGTGAACACTGAAGTGCACGTATCCTTTCAGATCGTGTTTGTCTCCGGCTGTATGCCCAGGAGTCAGACTGCAGGATTATATGGTAGCCCTATTTTTAGTTTTTTATGGAACCTCCATACTGTTCTCCACAGTGACTGTACCAATTTACATTTCTAGAGCCCAGTATTCTTGATTGGAAAGCCCATATTGTCCACTTGTGGTGGTGGTGGTGGTTTAGTCACCAGGTCGTGTCCGATTCTTGCGACCCCATGGACTGTAGCCTGCCAGGCTCCACTATCCATGGGATTCTCCAAGCAAGTATACTGGAGTGGGCTGCCATTTCCTTCTCCAGGGGAATCTTCCTAACCCAGGACTCAAACCCGGGTCTCCTGCACTACAGGCAGATTCTTTACTACCCACCAAATACACAGGATGCAAAACTGACTGTCTGTACCAGTTAATCAAGTGTTCTGTTAAGATGTATCAGACACCAAGGCATTTTTAGTTAGATTACACTATCTAAAGAGGTATTTCAAGGTTGTTGTCAGTAGTAGAAAATGTTGCTTTGGAGTAAGAAACTCAGACTTCTATCCTTGTCACTTCCTTACTACATGACTGAGGGACTTTGATCATATTACCATTTGAAATTTGTTTTGCTGTAAAAAACCAAGTAAGAATACTTAACAATCCTTATAAAAACATTTTCCTTAAAAAAAAAAAAAAAAAAGCATTTTCCTTTTAAAAAATCAGTATCAAAAAAAAAAAAAAAATCAGTATCCAGGCACCAGAAAATGCCTCATACAGTCCAGTATCTCAGGGGAACATAAGGATGTCCAGTACTTTTATTTAACAAGGACACCCCCCCAACCCTGAGTCAGTGCTTACCTGATAAAAATACTTACACTTTATAACAATTGCAGCGCAAAAGCTTTTCTACTCCATTCTTTCTTTGCAAGCCATAAGCCATGGTGAATTATTACAGTCCGATTTCCTAACACAGGTGCCTGATGTAATGACTCAGATATTCTTGTTCACTTTGCCTGAAATGACTGCAACGCACCTAATTAAGATAAAATTTTCACTTGACTATTTTAATATCCAAATAATAAAAAAGATCCAGAAAAAAAAAAAAAAAGTCTGAATCTAAGCACCTCCCTAACCGATGTTCATGAACTGAACCTCTATATTCTATTTTCCACGAACTCATTTTATCACTTCTTGCCACGTTAGGAGAAAATGAAAGGTAAACAGCATCAGCATTCTGGCCCCGTATTCTGTCCTTGCCTAAAGCCTGCCAAATGGGCTCAAAAAACCTCAACACCAAAACGTATCTCAAACGTGACAGTGTTAAGCCACAAAACACGGGCGGGCACAGGGACTTTCCGTCCTCCATCCGCGAGCCCTCTCAAAGAATGCAGACCTTCGTCCCAGGTTTTCCCTTTTGCAAAAATCTGAGCTTAAAATATGACCCACTTCATGCACCACTCCCATGCCTCCTCCAGCTCAGGCTTCGGGATGGGTGTCCTCCCCGCTGGATGCGCAGATCCCGGGAGGACCCGGGTCCTCCCGAGCCCGGGCTCGGGAGGAGAGATGAAGAAGGGAGGGAAGAGGGGATGAAGAGGAGGGAAGAGAGGAGAACGGGGAAGCGGGAAGGAAGATTGCGGGGGAGAGGGCGGGGCTGACCCTCCGCGCGCCATCCCCATCCACGCCTAGCCCCGCCCCTCCTCCCACCCACGCCACACTCGCGGCGGGCGCGGCCCCTCCGCCTAGGCCTCGCGAGAGTGGTGCCCGCGAGAGGAAGTCGGCGCCCGATTACCCGCGCTGGGGTGTGGGAGGGTCGCGGGGCCCCCGTGGGTCGAGGGCCGAGCGCGCGCTCGTCTAGTCGCCCATGGCCGCGGGCACGGGCCTCCTTCCGCGCCTGGAGGTGCGGGCGGCCCCACGTCAGGCCAGAGCCTCCATAAAGGGCTTTGTGGTGCCGGCCCCGCCCGCGAGAGGTCCCGTCGGGGCCCGGGGTTCCGCGTCCCACAGCCGACGGCCGGCTCATGCTTGACGGAACCCAGCCTACAGCGGACGAGAGCGCTTGTAAGCGAGGCCTTTACCTGAAGACGACGCTTCTGAACGGGAGGGGGTTGAGTGCAGCGACCTTGGTTTGGGGGCAGTACCCTTTTCATCTTGACAAGCTACTTCTGACACAGTGCTAAGTCCTGTCCGACTCTTTAGGGCCCTGTGGACTGTAGCCCATGTGGCTCCTCTGTCCATGGGATTCTCCAGGCAGTAATACTGAAGTAGATTGCCATGTGATCCTCCAGGGGATCTTCTCAACCCAGAGATGGAACCAGCATCTCTTAAATCTCCTCATTGGGAAAAAAAAAAAAAAATCTCCTTCATTGGCAAGCAGGTTCTTTATCACTAGGGCCACTTGGGAAGCCCACTTCTGGTACTAGCTCCTGCCTTAATTAGAACAGGCTGCTAGGGTTGACACATTGGTAGAGGACCAGGTTGTTAACTAAGGTCACACGCAGATGGGGCAAGGATAGACTACGTTAGAGTTGAAGTGGCCATGGTTTCCTGGCCTGTTTTCTTTTTATAGATGAACAAATCAAGAGGCAGGGAGAGGATGTGGTCACACTGAGAGAGATCATTCTGTGATTTCTCCATGTGGGAACCCCCATTTCTTTTATACATGCATAGATTGCTGACAATTGTAATTATTTTCTGTGTGACTCACTTTGAACAAATATGGTGGAAGTTAGAGCATGACTTCTGAAACCAGGTCATAAAAGCTGTTGTGGCTTCCTTCTTGTGGTCTCTCTTGGATCACTAACCCTGGAAGAGGTCGGCTGCATGTTGGAAGGATGCCCAAGCCAACTTACGGAGAAATTCATATGCGGTGGGACGAAGGCCTCTAGCCAACAATTGGTGAGGAGCTGAGGCCTCTTGACACCAACCATGTGAGTAAACTATCTCGGGAGCAGGTCCTCCAAGGCTCAGGCAGGCCTTCAGATGACTGTAGCCTCAGATCATGTCTTCACTGAAGTTTCATGGGAGAGCCTAAGCCAGAACCACTTCAAAGTCACTTCAGGATTCCTGGCCCTCAGAAAAAAATGAGATAATAAATCATCATTTTAAGCCATCAATCTTACGGATATCTGTTACAGAGCAATAGATAACGAATGTACCATTAAGTGTCCTAATGTAGAAGGAATATTTTGCAAAGAGGAAAATAGGCATATTTTTACAATTGAGGTTAATAATTTAATTAAAATGAACAGTAAAACATTATGCTTAACTGACATTTACTGGGCAACTAATATTGCTAAATCTCTTTAGGACTACCATGGTGGTGGTCCTAGTTGCTAAGTCTTGTCAGACTCTTGAGACCTCATGGATTGTAGCCCACCAGGTTCCTCTGTCCATGGAATTTTCCAGGTAGGAATACTGGAGTTGGTTGTCATTTCCTTCTCCAGAGGATCTTCCCAACCCAGGGATTGAACCCAGGTCTCTTGCATTGCAGGTGAATTCTTTACCAGCTGATCCACACAGGTATTGGATAAGCCTTCACTAATTTCAACTCCTCCAGAAAGTTGTTCCTTTTCATTTAAATTGGTTAAGGGAGCATTGCTGCCATCTAGTGATAAAATACAAGGAGGACTGTAAAGGAGACTAATCCTAACAGAGACTTCTGTGGTGGTGCAGTGGTTAAGACTCTGCATTTCCAATGCAGAGGGCACAGGGTTCAATCCATGGTTGGGGAACTAAGATCTCACTTGGCGTGCCTGAAAAAAATCATAACACAGAAACATTATCAGTGTGATAACATTGACTATATTTTGGTTACTGTTCTAGGTACTTCACAGGTGTGTGCATGCATGCAAAGTCACTTCATTCGTGTCTAACTCTTTTTGACCCTATGGACTGTAGCCCACCCGGCTCCTTTTTCCATGGGATTCTCCAGGCAAGAATACTGGAGTGGATTGCCATGCCCTTCTCCAGGGAATCTTTCCAACCCAGATATCAAACCAAAGTCTCTTAAGTCTCCTGCATTGGCAGACAGGTTCTTTACCGCTAGCACCACCTAGGAAGCACCAGGTACTTCATATACTTTATTTCAGTTAACTATCACAATAGATGCTATAGTTTAGTGATGTGATTTTCCAGCTATTGAGAAGATAAAACAGGTACCTGAAGCAGGTCACAGGGTTTGACCCAAGACTATCTGATTCTGGTTTTCTGCTCTCTCTACTACACTATACATTCTCCCAGGATTGTAACTAGGGCAAGGCTTCCCTGGTGGCTCAGATGGTAAAGAATCTGCCTGCAATGCGGGAGATGTGGGTTCGATCGCTAGGTCTGGAAGATCCCCTGGAGGAGGGAATGGCTACCCACTCCAGTATTCTTGCCTGGGAAATCCCATAGACAGAGGAGCCTCATGGGGGACAACAGCCCATGGGGGACTACAGCCCATGGGGTTGCAAAGAATCAGACACAACTGAGTGACTAACACTTTAGCGTATATACTTGTAAATATTTTTGCAACTGCCCTTTTCGAAGACAGTTAATTTCTCATCATATATACAGTATTTATACATATATCCCTGCTACTTTCGAGGAGCAATGTTTTGTTTCTTTTAACTTAATATGTAAATCACGGATGCAGCCTACACTTTTTTCATGCTACACCCAAAACTTCTCAAGGAATGATACCAATTCGAATGATAAAGTAATTCATCTGAAAAACTTTAAAATCACTAAAGAACTTAACAGCACTGAAAACCCTATATGTACTTCTGTACTTGCTCTTCAGTTGCTCAGTTGTGTTGGACTCCTTCGCAACACCACCAAGCTACTCTGTCCATGGGATTTTCTGGGCAAGATTACTGGAGTGGGTTGCCATTTTCACCTCCAGGGGATCTTCCTGACCCAGGGATCGAACCCATTATCTCCTGCATTGCAGGTGGATTTTTTACTGCTGAGCCACCAGGGGAGCCTTCTGTACTAGCACCTTCCTAATTCTCTCACTTCTCTATCCACTCCTTCCCACGTTTCCCTCTTTCTTCCTCCCCTGAAGTTTGTGTGTGCCCATAATTGAGATGCTCTTCTGTTTGTTCTATCCCAGCACTATCAGTGGCTGTACTCTCACTAATGTAATTATTACTTCTCTTTGGATAGGCCCCACATCTGATTCTCTAGCCAGCTTTGCCTTTTTCCTGAATTCATATCCTGCATTTCCACTGGTTTGTGGGATCTTCCTACCTGAATATCCTGTCCAGTTGAAAATTTCAGCATATCCAAAATGTAATCCATCACCTACTCACTAAACCATCTCTTTTGCTTCTACTTCTAGGAATGGTGATGCCCTGTGAGTGTCCCATGAGTCACACTTAAAATATTGAGCCAATTTAAAGCATACTGTTGGGAAGCTACTCCACGGCAGCCAACATTCTTGGCCATCTTCCATGACATTGGGTCCTCACAGGTTAGGAGGGAAGAAGACAGTAGTTTCCCTAGTGCAGTATAGCAGGGAAAGAGTTTCCAGGGTTACAAAATGACTTGCTTACAGTTAAACGACTAGTAAGTTGCAGAGCCAGACTTAACCCAGGTCAGTTTCACTCCTGACCTCCTTTGAGTTCTCCGGGTCACCTGCCTTGACTGTGTCCCTTTGTCCATAAGATTTTCAATGCATGCTTACAACATTAACTACCCCCACTCATTTTATTTGAGGTCAACGGATTATGTTTCTGTACCTTAAACACATAATTTTCTGACCGAAACAAAGAACAAGAGCCTCAACTAGGGTCCAGGCTTCTCTGCTCTGCTTAGAGGCAGAAGTTACAATTTCCTAGGTACCCAGTTCTCCTGTTCTTTAGGAGGCAAAACAGATCAGAATGCATTATCCTGATCCAAGACTGTGAGACATGATTCACAGACTAGGATTCTCCCCAGGACAAAATCTGGAGCCGCAGGGATCCCTGACTGGCTTTAGGAGGGCACCACAGACTGCACCAGCCATGTAGCTGTGGACACCAGGAGACCTCAGTGGCACTTGAATGCTTCCACTGCACAAGCATACGGCATTTGTTGTAGGAGCAGGAAGAAAGTCTTTCTTTACTCAGCATAATAAATGAGGTCTTGGGGCTGTTACAGGATCATCCTATTAAGTTCTAATTAAAAGGTTTATCTGCTTCAGTCCAATTGACATTGCAACTTTATGCTAATTTATAATGTCACTTTAAAAAAAGTAGGGGACTTCCCTGGTGGCACAGTGGATAAGAATCCACCTGCCAATGCAGGGGACACGAGTTCGATCCCTGGTCCAGAAAGATTCCACATGTTGCAGAGCAACTAAGCCCACATGCTGCAACTCTGGAAGCTGCCCGAGCTCTGGGACTCACAAGCTGCAACTGCTGAGCCTGTGTGCTGCAACTCCTGACGTCTGCGTGTCTAGAGTGTGTGCTCTGAAACGTGAGAAGCCACCGCAATGAGAACCCCATGAATCGCAAGGAAGAGTAATCCCTGCTCGCCACAACTAGAGAAAGCCTGCACGAGCAACAAAGACCCAGCACAACCAAAATAAATTAAAAAATTATTTTTAAAAAAGAACTTTGTCTTTAAAAAAAAAAAGGAAGGTAGAAGCAATCAGAAAATAACAGATAAGATCTCTATTCATTAAATATTAAAATGATTCATATTTGGTTGATTTTTCAAACATAAATCTGATCAATTGAGCTTTCCTGAGGAGGTGTGCTCTGATAGAAAGGGTCTAACTAGGAATCCAGAACACTTGGATTATAGACTTCATAAATATGAATGATTCTAAGCCTGTGTGTCATTTATGAAACTAAAAATCTCAGAAATATTTTTATGATTGATTCCATGAATTTGTCTAAATCCTTCACATAAATGTTACAGTGCTAAATCCTTAATAACTTAGTAAAGGACAATAATTTACCTATTTTATATTTTGGTATATTTTTGTAAAGAATAAAAGGACATAAATTTTGCTTGTCCTAAAACTTTCAAAGATTTATATCCCCAGGTTTACCGTATCTATAAACTTTTTGATTCATTTCAGTGATTCATATTTCATTCTAAGTTCTAATTCAATTAAATTTAAGCCAATTTAACACATCTTATTGAGCACTTTCTGTATGCATAGTTCTGTGATCGGCCCCTGCAGTCTAAACCATGTCCTCCCTTTCCTTCCTCCTCTAAATGTGTAAGAAAAGCTCTCTTTTCCCTTCAGGATTTAAGTTGATTATGGAACGTATACATTCTCAGCTTGGAGAAATATGGAAAAATTATTGCCTCTCTCTGTCAGCTGTGAAAGTTGTCTTGAAACAAGATTCCTTTTTTAGGCCAGAATCTAAAATTAGAATGCATATAAGCCCCCAAAAGCAATAAATATCAAATTACTTAAATTCTGGATTTAAAAAAAAAGATTATTTCAAAGCATAGAATGTCTTACACTTGCTGAAGCACTGATTTCCTAATGTTAAACTGGTTTGTGAATATTGCTCTTTGATTTTTTGTTTTCCATTTGAACCACAAGACAAATTCTTTTTAAAAAAAAAAACTTTAAGGGATAATTTACAGATATAATTGGGTGTATTATATTTAAGGTGTACAAAGTGATGATTTTGATATGCATATACATTATAAAATGATTGCCAAGATCAAGATAATTAACATACCCATCACCTAACAGTTAACACAGTTAACTGTGTGTGTGACTGTGTGGTGAGAATGCTGAAGATCTAGTCAGCAACTTTCAAGTATACAATTCTGTATTACTAACTATAGCCACCAATTCTTATATTTTTTTATTGAAGTATAGTTAAATTACAATGTTGGGCTTGTTACTGCTGTCCAGCAAACAGATTCAGTTGTACATGCATATATATTTTTAAAAATACTCTTTTCCATTATAGTTTGTCATAGGATATTGAATACAGTTCTGTATGTTACACAGTAAGACCTTGAGGTTTATCCATTCTATACATAATAGCTTACATCTGCTAACCACAACCTCCCACTCCAACCACCTCCCCAGCCAACTTGAACCACCAGTCTGTTCTCTATGTCAGAAGTCACCAATTAACTCTTAATTGTTTCTCAGCTCCCATTTCTACTTTCAAGGTACCATCAGTAAATCAAAGGACACCCCCTGCAGCTCATTAGTAGGCATTGCAACCTAATATGCTTTTAATTTTTAAGGTTTATTTCATATATACTGTGTATTTGAGAAAGGAAATAACAGAGGTAAAATAATGCTAGAACAAACTCAAATTTTATGCAAAAGTTAAGCAAATTCTCTCAAACATATATAAGTAACTTTATAGTTTCCTCAAATACCTAAAATAAGTATTCTATTCTAAATCTCAGGAATTGGCAATGTTCAGAATAATACTTCTTATTCCAGGGAGTGCTTTATATTTTGTAAGTTGTGAGTCTTTCAAAGAAGACTTGAAACTCCATAGCAGAGTGACAATAACTTTATAGTAACTTTTATAAGAGCCAATGTTGACCTTAAAACTCTAGCCAAAATCTATGTAGAGGTGGCAGAATTCTAAAATGATCCCTGTAATGGGCTGAATTATATTCCTCCCAAATTTATATGTTGAAGTTCTAACGCCTAGTACCTTAGAATGACTGTATTTAGAGAGAGGGCCTTTAAAAAGATGATTACAGTAAAATGTGATGTGGGTCACCCCTAATCCCTTGTGACCAGTATCCTTATAAGAAGAGCATATGAGGACATAGACATGCACAGAGCCTGTGTGGACACAGGGAGGAGAAGATGGCCACCTTTAAGCAAAGGAGGAAAAGCTCAGAAGGAAACCAACCCTGCTGATAGCTTGATCTCAGAATTTTAGCTTCTAGAAATGGCAAGAAAGTAAATTTCTGTTCCTTAAGCCACATAAGCTGTGATGCTTTATTATGGCAGACCCAGCACACCCATACAGCTCCCAAAGTTCTCACCTACCTATGTACACACCCTGTAAGCTGCTATGGAAGGTAGCTGTTATGTTGTGGCTAGAGCATGAGACTAGCCTCTCAGAGCCAAGAGCAACCACTGCTGACAGACAGCAAGATAACAGGGACCCCAATCTTAAAACCGAAAGGAACTGAACTCTGCCAGCAGCTTGCAAGAGGCTCTGAATAGACAGTGTGCTCTGATAGAGTCTAGTCTATCAGATGAGAATGCAGCCCAGCTGACACCTCATTTCAGTCTTTTGAGGTTCTAAGCAGAGAACCAGCTGTACCAGGCCAAAACTTATGATTTGTGAGATGATAATTGAGTGGTCTTATAGACTGTTAAAAGTTTATGGTACTGATTTACAGCACAGAAAACTAACATAGTATGAACACCCAAGAGTTGGGTGATCACTGTGTGTGATGCAAGGCCACTTACTTTATAATACCTCAAAGAAAACTATAGTGCCCAGGAGGGTCTCCCTTTTTTCCATCGTGTCTTAATAAGTCCCTGAAAAGTGAAAGTGGAAGTCACTCAGTCGTGTCCGACTCTTTGTGACCCCATAGACTATACAGTCCATGAAATTCTCCAGGCCAGAATACTGGAGTGGGTAGCCTTTCCCTTCTCCAGGGGATCGTCCCAACCCAGGGATCAAACCCACGTCTCCCACATTGCAGGGGGATTCTTTACCAGCTGAGCCACAAGGGAAGCCCTAAGTCCCTAGTATTTTTTTTTTTTTTCTCAGCTCATTTTATTGAACAACTGAGTGTATAAAAACCACATAGAGCACATTACTAGAAAAAGTGTTTTATTTTTCAAATACATAATGGATTCTTTACCCTCATTTCTTTTATCTTTTTATTAAGACTAAATACATATAAATATTAATAATTTCATCTTTTCTCAAATTAATGACAATGGTATAATTGTGATTATCTTTTAGCAACCAAAGTCTATTTCCAGAGGTTTGAACTTGATATGAGAAAAACACTGTATCAAGTCCATTGTACCTGATTTGATCCTGAGGTTGAACTGGTGTAATGGTTTGCTCCAGGATCCAGAGTCTATTGTAAGCGTGAAAGCAAAGTGAAATGCTTAGGTTGACGTTGGCTGCTTAAGGATCCTCTGGATGGGGGTGAGGGGTGCCTGGTTCTGTTTTGCATAGGACAGCTCGTCCTCAGGCTAAGCTGGAATCTCTGGGAATGGTGTGTGTGTGTTAGTTGCTCAGTCGTGCCTGACTCTTCGCAGTCTCATGGACTATAGCCCACCAGGCTTCTCTGTCCATGGGATTCTCTGGGCAAGAATACTGGAGTGACTTGCCATTTCCTTCTCCACCTAGTATTTTTTAATTAGAATTCTAAGTTGAAATTTCCCATTCCCTTTTCAAGTACTACACTGTTCATTCAGAATTAATAGTGGACAGTTTTCTTTTTTCTTTATGGCCATCCAAGATCTGCTCTGCTTCCTTTATTGAAGAGTGCCTGTGTGAGTTTTGAGGGAAAACAGGACTTACCTTGCACAACAACAAGACCAAACTCCTCTTGCTCTGGCCCCATTGGTTAGGACACCACCTCTCCTCCTGTTCTTGGCTCCCTCCTGGGTTTTGGAATCTAAAGCAGGTAATATATATAGATGTGGAACTTAATTTCCCTCCCTTTGAGTGTGGGCTAGACTGACTTACTCTCTTCTAACAAATAGAATAGAGAGGTGACTATGTATGACTCAGAGACTCCATCATAAAGGGCACCGTGGCTACCTACATGTTCTTCCTCTCAGATCACTTGCTTTGGGGGAGGTCAGCCACCCTGTTGAGCAGTCCTATGAAGAGGCCATGGAGTGAAAAACAGGCCTCAAGTCAACAGCAATATGAGTGAGCCGTCTTAGAAGTGGATCCTCCAGCCCCAGTCAAGCTTTCCAATGACTACACCCCTTGCCGGCATCTTGACTGCAACATCATGAAAGATCCCAGGCCAGAAACATCCAAATAAGTTGCTCTCAAATTCATGACCCACAGCAGCTGTCAGATCACATGTCTATTTAAAGCACTAAATTCGGAGTACATTCTTACTCCAGTAGATAATTATCATAATGGACTAGATTAAATCTCTTACATGAAAAAGAAACACAGAAGGAAAGATCCAGGAATCAGGAGGAGTTAAGAGGAGAAAGAAGTAGAAAGAGGGTGTAGTGAGGAGAATTTCAAAGTTGTTCATTCTTTTGGAAAGACAGGATGAGATTAAAGCAACTGATATAGAAAGTGGGACTTTGGGGACAAAAAGGTGTTAAAAGGTATACTTAGGAAACTTTTTGCCTGGCTATGTGGTATAAATCTCTCCCCTGTATCCCAGGAAAACCTTAAGTAAAGATCTCTATATTTTAAAATAATAAATAATCTTAACACTGCCCAGTGATTTAACATGTCCCCAGGCTCATGAACCACTTATTTAAGTCTACCCTAGTCATTTTCTCCTACATCCTCAACTCCCCAACTTTTTTTGTAACTCAGGTGGCCATAGTCAAAGCTCTGGCCAATGAGACAAAGAAGTAAGTGTGTTGGGAATTTCTGGGAAATACTTTGTTTCCTGCTGAGGAGAGAAACACAATTTGCTAGCACTGCCCCTGACTTTCCTACCTATCTTAAGTATCATGAAAGATTGTGTGAGGCCCACATCTTGTGCCAAGGAGAAGACAAGCCTAAAGATGGAAAGGTATCCAGCTGAGGGTGGCTAAGCATCAGAACAGAGCTACTGGAATCCTGGAGCCAATGACTGAGCAGCTACATCCAACCTGAATTGCCTCCTGCTCACCTTCTCCTAAGAAGAGAGGAGTAACATTATTGCTTAAGCCAGATGTCGTGTCTGACTCTGCAACCCCATGAACTGTGTCCATGGAATTCTCCAGGTCAGAATACTGGAGTGGTTAGACTTTCCCTTCTCCAGGGGATCTTCCCAACTCAGGGAGTGAACCCAGGTCTCCTGCATTGCAGGCAGATTCTTTACCAACTGGGCCACAAGGGAAGCCCAAGAATACTGGAGTGGGTAGCCTATCCCTTCTCCAGTGGATCTTCCTGACCCAGGAATCGAACCAGCATCTCCTGCACTGCAGGCAAATTATTTACCAACTGAGCTATCAGGGAAGCCCCCAAGCCAGACAAGCTATGGTTTTCTGTTATACTTGGTAAAACCATTCCTGATACTGAGATGAATATTTGTTTATAAGTGCTGCCGCCATCAAGTGGTTCAACATAATATGTGTCCACATGAGACCAAATGAGTTCAAAATCGCCTCCGACGACAGTGAGTCCTCCAGTTAGGAAGGTACCCCAGCACCTTGGTGTTCTATCCACAAAATGGATATAATTATACTTCCATCACACAACTGTCAGGGCCAGTAGTTGAGAACACATATTACTCAAAAGACTGCATAGCCCATATTATATCATAGGTATAAAATCTCATTATGTTGAGAGTTTAAAAAGCAAAAACTTAGTTTTCAAAATCTTGAAAACCAAGAGAATTGTCACAAAGTTTGAAGCTTATCAACTATCAATTTAGAGTCTACAGATAATCTGCTGCTGTAATTAGTAGATCTTGCAGAGATGTAGAGTGAATTTGGTTCTTAACTCTTCATTCAGTGAAGGAAATTTCCAACAAATACAAAAGCAAAGAGATTCATATACTGAATCTCCATCTACCCATTATTTACCCAATGTAAGCAACTATCAGGGCTTCCCAGGTGGCTCAGTCAGTAGAGAATCTGCCTACCAATGCAGGAGACACAGGTTTGATCCCTGGGTGGGGTAAATCCCCTGGAGAAGGAAATGGCAACCCACTCCAGTATTCTTGCCTGGAGAATTCCATGGACAGAGGAGCCTGGTGGGCTATATAGTTCATAGGGTCACAAACAGTCAGACACAACTGAGTGACTAACACACATACAAACAGCTGTCAACACATCTCTGGTCTGGTTTAACCTGTCACTCTCCCCATAAATGTTGTTGTTGTTGTTTAATTGCTAAGTTGTGTCTGACTCTTGCGATGTCATGGACTGTAGCCCTATATATATATCTCTAGAACTAACTGTATGTGTGTGTGTGTGTGTGTGTGTGAGTCACTCAGTCACGTCTGACTCTTTGTGACCCCATGGACTATAGCCCACCAGGCTCCTCTGTCCATAGAATTCTTCAGGCAAGAATACTAGAGTGGGTAGCCATTCCCTTCTCCATTCCCTTCTGCCATTCCCAACCCAGGGATCGAACCTGAGTCTCCTTCACTGCAGGCAGATTCTTTACCATCTGAGCCACCCCATTTTTTTCACCTGCAAAAAGGAACAGATTAAAAAAAAAAAAAAAAAAAAGGAACAGATTAGCAGTCAGGATCCAATCTCTAGGGTCATTGTGAGAAATAAATAGCAAAACAATGGTGAATAATAGCTGTAATGACTAAATCAGCCAAGCACTTCCCTAAGCACTTTTCCTGCAGTATCTTTAATCCTCAGCATTTGGCACATTCCCAGTGCTCAGCAGGCTTTATAGCGATAAAGATGACAGAGTGGCGGCCCTGGTTAGGAGAGGTCCGTGAGAAAAAGTAGTACCTTATGAGGCAGAGTCCTCCACAAAGCGGGGAGGGGAACAGGGGTGGCTCAAGAAAACCTTCTCAAATTTGCAGCTGAGTCCTGGAGCCTGGAGAGTGAAGAGTGGTGTGAAGAGATGGGAACCAGGTTAAGAGGAAATGAGGAGTCAGGAAGAGAGGCAAGTACCCTGAGGACTCTCAACCTCTGGAGCGGGCTCCCGATTCACACAGTACCTCCCAGCAGTTAGCAGTCTGCACATACCCTTGGGTTCTGAGCTGGTCCAGACCCAGGCTAGGAGGAGATGAGGTCAAGAGTCAAACCTACAGCCATCTCAGAATGATTGTTGTGTTCCACACAACCACAACATGCCCTTTGAAAATTATCATTTTATTTATTTTTGGTTGCTCTGGGTCTTCGTTGCTGTCCAAGGGCTTTCTCTAGTTGCCATGAGCAGAGGTTACTCTATAGCTGCAGTACACAGGCTTCTCATTACATTGGCTTCCCTTGTTGTGGAGCTTGGAGATCGAACCTGTCTCTCCTGCATTGGCAGGCAGATTCTTACCCACTGCACCACCAGGGAAGTCCCATCACACCCTTTACAAATGATCTGAATGAGAGTTATTTTTTACAAGACTGGCTTGTGACCCAGCTTTGGGAATGAGGGATACCATGGAGGGTGGGAGGCTGACCTGAGCTTGGCCCCAGAAAGACCACCACCCCCATTATCCGGTAAGGCAGTTCCCAGCACCCACTAAGCTTCTGAGGTTCCCATTGCTGTTTGATGGGCCTGCAGAGAATATCTGGTCTGCAAATCAGGGCTGGCTGGGATGGACCCATCAGCAATCCTGACCACCCCAGCAGTCCTGACCACTCCATCTGACCTTGAGAGCCCAACCATTTCCCAGGAAAGGCTCCAGTCAGCAATAAGCTGGAAACGGAGTCTAAGAGTTAAGAAAGGATGAATCCAAAATCAATGTTTATTAGAGAGGAAGGCCTTCCCATGTTTCTGTTTCTCTCTTCAGAGGGCTTTGTGTCTAAACTGGGCTTTAAACTTGGTCTCACAATATTTCTCAAAGGGGGAATCTGTGAACCCAAAAGAATTAAGTGGAGAATTAATTTAACATGCATAGTCTCAGGCCTTGCTACCAAGCGTTCAGATGCTCCGGGGGTTAAGAATCAAGAATTCACTTTTCAAAAATAAGTCCCCAGGTGATTCTCCTTTGGGTGCTTTTGGACATTTCTCCAAAACTGGCCTGAAGATCATTGTGTCAGATAAGCACCTGGTGTCTTGGGAAAAAGTACAAATTTTGTGGATATCCTGAATGTTCAATCTGCAGGGGCAGAGTTAGAGGGGGAAAGTGAGAAAGGAAACCCAGCCATCTGCATTTTAAAGAGGCTTCCCAGTTGAAGGTATACTGGCAGATTTTAAGAACCACCAGCCCAGGGAATAACAAAATGTTCTCTTAGAGGGGTCACGGGCTGGAAAACCTATTTCTGCTGAATCTTCTTAAGGCTACTCTGGGTGTATTTTCATAAAACCACAGCCCCAAGGTCCAAATAATGAATGAGAAAAAGACACGGTACTGAGAATAAGAATTAAGTAAACCAACAATGAAAGTGTTAGTTGCTCAATCATGTCCAACTCTTTGTAACATCGTGAACTGAAACCTGCCAGGCTCCTCCATCCATGGAATTCTCCAGGCAAGAATACTGCTGTGGGTAGCCATTCCTTTCTCCAGGGGATCTTGCCAACCCAGGGATCCAACCTGGTCTCCTGCATTGCAGGCAGATTCTTTACCATCTGAGCCACCAGGGAAGCCCCAAAACCAAGAATGGTTCCACGTCAATGATTTTTTTGTCCAGTTTCTCCAGCAGGAACACCACACTCTATTTGCCCTCTTATTCATCATACTTTGCCTGCAGAAGAAGTTTTCTTATATCAAGATGCTCAATAAATACCCATTGACTTGAATGTATTCCCCTTTGGAGAGCAATACATTCAACAAGTGTTAGGTTGGCCAAAAAATTCATTTGAGTTTTTTGTACCAGTGTATGGAAAAACCCGAACAAGCTTTTCGGCTAACATAATACTATATTATTTAGTGCTGGTGTTTGGATGAGTTCACATGTGTACATGGGTAAGGGGCAGAAGAAGTGGTGGTGAACAAAAGTGGGTCTGATAAAGAAAAGGAGATAAAACTCAATGGGTTGCTAAGTAGACTTAAGTTGTAGTTAGGGAGAACATAAATACAAGTTCTAATTTTGGCTTACTTCCTCTCTTGCCCTGGGATCTTAAGCAAGCTACTTTCATTTCGCTATTTCAACCATGACTTTTTTTTTCTTTTTTTAAAGGAATATTCCTGTGGAATTATTTTAAGAAGTAAGAAAGAAGAGATTGGAAAGCACCTTTTCCTCTTGGCCAAAATTATGCAGAAGAGAATTGGAACAGTTTGATGTCAGAAATAGTTTCCTCCTTCTTTTTCTTTCTTTTTTTAAATTTTGTATTCTTCTAAAAAAATTTTAGGCCACACTGTGCAGCATACAGGATCTTAGCTCCCCCAAAAGGGATCAAACCTGCATTGAGAGGGCAGAGTCTTAACCACTGAACCACTAGAGAAGTCTTTGTTTTCTTTTCTTTCCATAAACTAAAAATAATTCATTTAGTAAATATCTACTAAGGATTCATTATA
This sequence comes from Dama dama, assembly GCF_033118175.1. Taxonomy (NCBI): domain Eukaryota; kingdom Metazoa; phylum Chordata; class Mammalia; order Artiodactyla; family Cervidae; genus Dama; species Dama dama. The sequence goes on along the minus strand of NC_083686.1, from coordinate 15,077,599 downwards.
GAAGGTATGATGACTTCTATGGGCTTCCCAGGTAATGCTAGTGCTAAAGAACCCACCTGCCAATGGAGGAGACATAAGAGATGTGGGTTCAATCCCTGGTTTGGGAAAATCCCCTAGAGGAGGGCATGGCAACCAACTCTAGTTTTCTTGCCTGGAGAATCCCATGGACAGAAGAGTCTGGTGGGCTACAGTCCATGGAATTGCAGAGAGTTGGATATGAGATAAGAAAGCCTCCCTAAGTGATCAATGCAAAAAAAAAAAAAAAAAAAAAAAATAGAGGTAAAAAATAGAATGGGAAAGACTAGAGATCTCTTCAAGAAAATTAGAGATACCAAGGGAACATTTCATGCAAAGATGGGCTCAATAAAGGGCAGAAATGGTATGGACCTAACAGAAGCAAATGTTAAGAAGAGATGGCAAGTATACACAGAAGAGCTATACAATATGACCCAGATAATCACGATGGTGGGATCACTCACCTAGAGCCAGACATCCTGGAATGCAAAGTCAAGTGGGCCTTAGGAAGCATCCCTATGAACAAAGCTAGTGGAGGTGATGGAATTCCAGTTGAGCTATTTCAAATCCTAAAAGATGATGCTGTGAAAGTGATGCACTCAATATGCCAGCAAATTTGGAAAATTCAGCAGTGGCCACAGGACTGGAAAACATTAGTTTTCATTCCAATTCCAAAGAAAAGCAATGCCAAAGAATGTTCAGACTACCATACAATTGCATTCATCTCCACATGCTAGCAAAGTAATGCTCAAAATTCTCCAAGCGAGACTTCAACCAAGAACTTCCAGGTGTTCAAGCTGGATTTAGAAAAGGCAGAAAAACCAGAGATCAAATTGCCAACATCTGTTGGATCATAGAAAAAGCAAGAGAATTCCAGAAAAACATCTACTTCTGCCTAATTGACTATGCTAAAGCCTTTGACTATGTGGATCACAACAAACTGTGGAAAATTCTTCAAGAGATGGGAATACCAGACCACCTGACCTGTCTCCTGAGAAATCTGTATGCAGGTCAAGAAGCAGCAGTTAGAACCAGATATGGAACAACAGACTGGTTCCAAATTGGGAAAGAAGTACATCAAGGCTGTATATTGTCACCCTGCTTGTTTAACTCATATGCAAAGTACATGCAAATGCCAGGCTGGATGAAGCACAAGCTGGAATCAAGATTGCCAAGAGAAATAATAACCTCAGATATGCAGATGACACCACCCTTATGGCAGAAAGCAAAAGGAACTAAAGAGCCTCTAGATGAAAGTGAAAGAGGAGAGTGAAAAGGCTGGTTTAAAACTCAACAT